>NC_133361.1:89596198-89967824 GCF_049309525.1 Garra rufa
GACTGTTTTTAGGGTATGGACAAATGAACTGTATTCTTTTAACAGCATTTACCTAGTTTTATCGTGTTGTTTTAAAGTCTTTTATGTGAACCTTGTATATAAACCAAATCTATTTAAACCAATCTTCTTTTATGTCTCATTCTTTTAACCACTAGTCATCTCTCACAGTTAAATCTGACCCCATTTTAATCTTGTAACTCTGGATGGGAGACCGCCTGGGAATACCAGGTGCTGTAAGCTTTTGCCTTTTCTTCACTATTTATATAATATGATGGCTTTTACGGAGGCTGATCTATAAATAACCCACTTTTTGGAGCAGTCCTCGCTTACGGCCATACTGCGCTGAGAGCGCCCGATCTCGTCTGATCTCGGAAGCAAAGCAGCGTCGGGCCTGGTTAGTACTTGGATGGGAGACCGCCTGGGAATACCAGATGCTGTAAGCTTTTGCCTTTTCTTCACTATTTATATAATATGCTGGCTTTTAGAAAGACGTGTTTTACCGCTCTATTTATTACAATCATTTAAATGTATAATAGAGTGTTAAGTGTTTTACATGTTTTTTTAGGCCATTTTATTGCTCTTAACATTTTAAGTGTGTGTGTGTCTTAAATAAATGGATGGTTGGCCTGCCATGTGACTAGACACATGACAGGAAGCAGGAAGTACAACTGTATAAGAGAGCAGCATGACAAACAAAGGACAGTCACCAAACTGTTGGATTAAGGAGTTTGCTAATTTTAGAGCTCACCTTTCCATTCACCACCTGCAAACTTTGGATTACACTTTCTGTGGATTGTATATACAATGGTGGACACTCACATTGGACTTATCAACACACTGGGATTCTTGGACTGTTTTTAGGGTATGGACAAATGAACTGTATTCTTTTAACAGCATTTACCTAGTTTTATCGTGTTGTTTTAAAGTCTTTTATGTGAACCTTGTATAAAAACCAAAGCTATTTAAACCAATCTTCTTTTATGTCTCATTCTTTTAACCACTAGTCATCTCTCACAGTTAATTCTGACCCCATTTTAATCTTGTAACTCTGGATGGGAGACCGCCTGGGAATACCAGGTGCTGTAAGCTTTTGCCTTTTCTTCACTATTTATATAATATGATGGCTTTTACGGAGGCTGATCTATAAATAACCCACTTTTTGGAGCGGTCCTCGCTTACGGCCATACTGCGCTGAGTGCGCCCGATCTCGTCTGATCTCGGAAGCAAAGCAGCGTCGGGCCTGGTTAGTACTTGGATGGGAGACCGCCTGGGAATACCAGGTGCTGTAAGCTTTTGCCTTTTCTTCACTATTTATATAATATGCTGGCTTTTACGGAGGCTGATCTTTAAATAGCCCACTTTTTGGAGCAGCCCTCGCTTACGGCCATACTGCGCTGAGACCGCCCGATCTCGTCTGATCTCGGAAGCAAAGCAGCGTCGGGCCTGGTTAGTACTTGGATGGGAGACCGCCTGGGAATACCAGGTGCTGTAAGCTTTTGCCTTTTCTTCACTATTTATATAATATGCTGGCTTTTAGAAAGACGTGTTTTACCGCTCTATTTATTACAATCATTTAAATGTATAATAGAGTGTTAAGTGTTTTACATGTTTTTTTAGGCCATTTTATTGCTCTTAACATTTTAAGTGTGTGTGTGTCTTAAATAAATGGATGGTTGGCCTGCCATGTGACTAGACACATGACAGGAAGCAGGAAGTACAACTGTATAAGAGAGCAGCATGACAAACAAAGGACAGTCACCAAACTGTTGGATTAAGGAGTTTGCTAATTTTAGAGCTCACCTTTCCATTCACCACCTGCAAACTTTGGATTACACTTTCTGTGGATTGTATATACAATGGTGGACACTCACATTGGACTTATCAACACACTGGGATTCTTGGACTGTTTTTAGGGTATGGACAAATGAACTGTATTCTTTTAACAGCATTTACCTAGTTTTATCGTGTTGTTTTAAAGTCTTTTATGTGAACCTTGTATATAAACCAAATCTATTTAAACCAATCTTCTTTTATGTCTCATTCTTTTAACCACTAGTCATCTCTCACAGTTAAATCTGACCCCATTTTAATCTTGTAACTCTGGATGGGAGACCGCCTGGGAATACCAGGTGCTGTAAGCTTTTGCCTTTTCTTCACTATTTATATAATATGATGGCTTTTACGGAGGCTGATCTATAAATAGCCCACTTTTTGGAGCAGTACTCGCTTACGGCCATACTGCGCTGAGAGCGCCCGATCTCGCCTGATCTCGGAAGCAAAGCAGCGTCGGGCCTGTTTAGTACTTAGATGGGAGACCGCCTGGGAATACCAGGTGCTGTAAGCTTTTGCCTTTTCTTCACTATTTATATAATATGCTGGCTTTTACGGAGGCTGATCTTTAAATAGCCCACTTTTTGGAGCAGCCCTCGCTTACGGCCATACTGCGCTGAGACCGCCCGATCTCGTCTGATCTCGGAAGCAAAGCAGCATCAGGCCTGGTTAGTACTTGGATGGGAGACCGCCTGGGAATACCAGGTGCTGTAAGCTTTTGCCTTTTCTTCACTATTTATATAATATGCTGGCTTTTAGAAAGACGTGTTTTACCGCTCTATTTATTACAATCATTTAAATGTATTATAGAGTGTTAAGTGTTTTATATGTTTTTTTTAGGCCATTTTATTGCTCTTAACATTTTAAGTGTGTGTGTGTCTTAAATAAATGGATGGTTGGCCTGCCATGTGACTAGACACATGACAGGAAGCAGGAAGTACAACTGTATAAGAGAGCAGCATGACAAACAAAGGACAGTCACCAAACTGTTGGATTAAGGAGTTTGCTAATTTTAGAGCTCACCTTTCCATTCACCACCTGCAAACTTTGGATTACACTTTCTGTGGATTGTATATACAATGGTGGACACTCACATTGGACTTATCAACACACTGGGATTCTTGGACTGTTTTTAGGGTATGGACAAATGAACTGTATTCTTTTAACAGCATTTACCTAGTTTTATCGTGTTGTTTTAAAGTCTTTTATGTGAACCTTGTATATAAACCAAATCTATTTAAACCAATCTTCTTTTATGTCTCATTCTTTTAACCACTAGTCATCTCTCACAGTTAAATCTGACCCCATTTTAATCTTGTAACTCTGGATGGGAGACCGCCTGGGAATACCAGGTGCAGTAAGCTTTTGCCTTTTCTTCACTATTTATATAATATGATGGCTTTTACGGAGGCTGATCTATAAATAACCCACTTTTTGGAGCAGTCCTCGCTTACGGCAATACTGCGCTGAGAGCGCCCGATCTCGTCTGATCTCGGAAGCAAAGCAGCGTCGGGCCTGGTTAGTACTTGGATGGGAGACCGCCTGGGAATACCAGGTGCTGTAAGCTTTTGCCTTTTCTTCACTATTTATATAATATGATGGCTTTTACGGAGGCTGATCTATAAATAGCCCACTTTTTGGAGCAGTACTCGCTTACGGCCATACTGCGCTGAGAGCGCCCGATCTCGTCTGATCTCGGAAGCAAAGCAACGTCGGGCCTGGTTAGTACTTAGATGGGAGACCGCCTGGGAATACCAGGTGCTGTAAGCTTTTGCCTTTTCTTCACTATTTATATAATATGCTGGCTTTTACGGAGGCTGATCTTTAAATAGCCCACTTTTTGGAGCAGCCCTCGCCTACGGCCATACTGCGCTGAGACCGCCCGATCTCGTCTGATCTCGGAAGCAAAGCAGCGTCGGGCCTGGTTAGTACTTGGATGGGAGATCGCCTGGGAATACCAGGTGCTGTAAGCTTTTGCCTTTTCTTCACTATTTATATAATATGCTGGCTTTTAGAAAGACGTGTTTTACCGCTCTATTTATTACAATCATTACAATCAATGTATTATAGAGTGTTTTACATGTTTTTTTAGGCCATTTTATTGCTCTTAACATTTTAAGTGTGTGTGTGTCTTAAATAAATGGATGGTTGGCCTGCCATGTGACTAGACACATGACAGGAAGCAGGAAGTACAACTGTATAAGAGAGCAGCATGACAAACAAAGGACAGTCACCTACTGTTGCCCCACGAGGTCCTGAACCCAGAGGTGATGTATTTTGCTTAACCGCCTTGACACAGAATGCAAATCAGTAAATATACGGTGCTCAAGGAACACTCTTGATGTTGGACTTCATACTCAGGAGATCAAAAACAGATCGTCTGACCTCAAGGTGATTTGGGGCCAGACACTCTACCGTTGCACTACAAGATGGCGGAAAAATTATTTAGTGTTTCATGCTTAAGCACTTTGATAAACTATGCAAATCAGCTAGTCTTTACACTCACAAAGTCAAGAACAGATCGCTTGACCTCAACATAATTGGAACACGCAACCTCCCGATCCGGGGTCAGGCGCGCTCTGTCGCGGCCACGAGGTCGAGAGAACAAGTCGGCCTTCCTTGCTTAATTGCTTTGATTCAATTTGCAAATCAGTCACGGTAAAGGGCTGTAGACTTTATACTATGGATGTCAAGAAGAGATCAACTGATGTGATTGGAACATGCAACCGTCTGATCTGGATTCAGCCATGCTACCGTTGTACCCCAAGACACCACAAACCTATCTGGTGTTTCCTGCTTAAGCCACCTTTTGTCGTCCTGCCTTCGATAGCTCAGCTGGTAGAGCGGAGGACTGTAGATGATACATTGGCTATTCTTAGGTCGCTGGTTCGATTCCGGCTCGAAGGAGCTGGCTTTTGAATTCGGCACGTAGATGTTTCCACGATTTCTTCAGAGATTGCAGGGAAAGAAATTAAAAAGTAACACATCAAGAGGCAGATCTGTCACAGTACACAATGACAGGAATGGTTATTACATGAGATCTCAGGCTTAATAAAAGTAACAGGTCAAGATACAAATCTATCACAGTACACCGGTGGTTTTCAATCCTGATCCTGGTGACCCCCTGCTCTGGGCTGTGTTTCCCAAAAGCATTGCAATCCTTAATACAACGTAGACGCATTGAAACCAATAGTTACAATCAACTTAGGGTTACGATGACTGAAAAACGCGGCCCTGCATATTTTGTCTGTCTCCTTTTTCTGACACAACCAGATGAGTTCATGGAGCTCTCTCCTAACGAGCTAATGATCTGAATCAGGTGTGTTTAATAAGGGAGACATACACAGCGGTGGGATTGGAAACCACTGCAGCACACAACAACAGGACCTCTTTCACATTACAAGTCAACAAGAAATCACATGACCCCGACGTGATTTGAACACACAACCTTCTGATCTGGAGTCAGACGCGCTACCGTTGCGCCACGAGGTCCTGAACCCAGAGGTGATGTATTTTGCTTAACCGCCTTGACACAGAATGCAAATCAGTAAATATACGGTGCACAAGGAACATTCTTGATGTTGGACTTCATACTCAGGAGATCAAAAACAGATCGTCTGACCTCAACGTGATTTGGAGCCAGACACTCTACCGTTGCACTATAAGATAGCGGAAAAATTATTTAGTGTTTCATGCTTAAGCACTTTGATAAACTATGCAAATCAGCTAGTCTTTACACTCACAAAGTCAAGAACAGATCGCTTGACCTCAACATAATTGGAACACGCAACCTCCCGATCCGGGGTCAGGCGCACTCTGTCGCGGCCACGAGGTCGAGAGAACAAGTCGGCGTTCCTTGCTTAATTGCTTTGATTCAATTTGCAAATCAGTCACGGTAAAGGGCTGTAGACTTTATACTATGGATGTCAAGAAGAGATCAACTGATGTGATTGGAACATGCAACCGTCTGATCTGCATCCGTTGTACCCCAAGACACCACAAACCTATCTGATGTTTCCTGCGTAAGCCACCTTTTGTCGTCCTGCCTTCGATAGCTCAGCTGGTAGAGCGGAGGACTGTAGATGATACATTGGCTATCCTTAGGTCGCTGGTTCGATTCCGGCTCGAAGGAGCTGGCTTTTGAATTCGGCACGTAGATGTTTCCACGATTTCTTCAGAGATTGCAGGGCAAGATATGAAAAAGTAACACATCAAGAGACAGATCTGTCACAGTACACAATGACAGGAATGGTTATTACATGAGATCTCAGGCTTAATAAAAATAACAGGTCAAGATACAAATCTATCGCAGTACACCGGTGGTTTTCAATCCTGATCCTGGTGACCCCCTGCTCTGGGCTGTGTTTCCCAAAAGCATTGCAATCCTTAATACAACGTAGATGCATTGAAACCAATAGAGTTACAATCAACTTAGGTTTACGATGACTCTGAAAAACGCGGCCCTGCATATTTTGTCTGTCTCCTTTTTCTGACACAACCAGATGAGTTCATGGAGCTCTCTCCTAACAAGCTAATGATCTGAATCAGGTGTGTTTAATAAGGGAGAC
Organism: Garra rufa; assembly: GCF_049309525.1. Taxonomy (NCBI): domain Eukaryota; kingdom Metazoa; phylum Chordata; class Actinopteri; order Cypriniformes; family Cyprinidae; genus Garra; species Garra rufa. Next base: position 89,602,597 of record NC_133361.1, read on the forward strand.
ATACAGAGCGGTGGGATTGGAAACCACTGCAGCACACAACGACAGGACCTCTTTTCACATTAGAAGTCAACAAGAAATCACGTGACCCCGACGTGATTTGAACACGCAACCTTCTGAACTGGAGTCAGACGCGCTACTGTTGCGCCAGGTGATGTATTTTGCTTAACTGCCTTGACACAGAATGCAAATCAGTAAATATACGGTGCTAAAGGAACATTCTTGATGTTGGACTTCATACTCAGGAGATCAAAAACAGATCGTCTGACCTCAAGGTGATTTGGAGCCAGACGCGCTACCGTTGCCCCACGAGGTCCTGAACCCAGAGGTGATGTATTTTGCTTAACCGCCTTGACACAGAATGCAAATCAGTAAATATACGGTGCTCAAGGAACACTCTTGATGTTGGACTTCATACTCAGGAGATCAAAAACAGATCGTCTGACCTCAAGGTGATTTGGAGCCAGACACTCTACCGTTGCACTACAAGATAGCGGAAAAATTATTTAGTGTTTCATGCTTAAGCACTTTGATAAACTATGCAAATCAGCTAGTCTTTACCCTCACAAAGTCAAGAACAGATCGCTTGACCTCAACATAATTGGAACACGCAACCTCCCGATCCGGGGTCAGGCGCACTCTGTCGCGGCCACGAGGTCGAGAGAACAAGTCGGCGTTCCTTGCTTAATTGCTTTGATTCAATTTGCAAATCAGTCACGGTAAAGGGCTGTAGACTTTATACTATGGATGTCAAGAAGAGATCAACTGATGTGATTGGAACATGCAACCGTCTGATCTGCATTCAGCCATGCTACCGTTGTACCCCAAGACACCACAAACCTATCTGGTGTTTCCTGCTTAAGCCAATTTTTGTCACCTTTGATAGCTCAGCTGGTAGAGAGGAGGACTGTAGATGATACATTGGCTATTCTTAGGTCGCTGGTTCGATTCCGGCTCGAAGGAGCTGGCTTTTGAATTCGGCACGTAGATGTTTCCACGATTTCTTCAGAGATTGCAGGGAAAGAAATTAAAAAGTAACACATCAAGAGGCAGATCTGTCACAGTACACAATGACAGGAATGGTTATTACATGAGATCTCAGGCTTAATAAAAGTAACAGGTCAAGATACAAATCTATCACAGTACACCGGTGGTTTTCAATCCTGATCCTGGTGACCCCCTGCTCTGGGCTGTGTTTCCCAAAAGCATTGCAATCCTTAATACAACGTAGACGCATTGAAACCAATAGTTACAATCAACTTAGGGTTACGATGACTGAAAAACGCGGCCCTGCATATTTTGTCTGTCTCCTTTTTCTGACACAACCAGATGAGTTCATGGAGCTCTCTCCTAACGAGCTAATGATCTGAATCAGGTGTGTTTAATAAGGGAGACATACACAGCGGTGGGATTGGAAACCACTGCAGCACACAACAACAGGACCTCTTTCACATTACAAGTCAACAAGAAATCACATGACCCCGACGTGATTTGAACACACAACCTTCTGATCTGGAGTCAGACGCGCTACCGTTGCGCCACGAGGTCCTGAACCCAGAGGTGATGTATTTTGCTTAACGACCTTGACACAGAATGCAAATCAGTAAATATACGGTGCTCAAGGAACACTCTTGATGTTGGACTTCATACTCAGGAGATCAAAAACAGATCGTCTGACCTCAAGGTGATTTGGAGCCAGACACTCTACCGTTGCACTACAAGATAGTGGAAAAATTATTTTGTGTTTCATGCTTAAGCACTTTGATAAACTATGCAAATCAGCTAGTCTTTACACTCACAAAGTCAAGAACAGATCGCTTGACCTCAACATAATTGGAACACGCAACCTCCCGATCCGGGGTCAGGCGCACTCTGTTTTCTCGGCCACAAGGTCGAGAAAACAAGTCGGCGTTCCTTGCTCAATTGCTTTGATTCAATTTGCAAATCAGTCACGGTAAAGGGCTGTAGACTTTATACTATGGATGTCAAGAAGAGATCAACTGATGTGATTGGAACATGCAACCGTCTGATCTGCATTCAGCCATGCTACCGTTGTAACCCAAGACACCATCATGGACTTCATCCCCCACAAGCCACTGCACTTATCACTGCTCACACCTGCAGCTCATTCACACACTCACACACCTGCAGTTCATTTACACACACTGCATATAAGCCACTCTCACACCTAGCTCTTGGCGAAGTCTTGTATTGCCCCGGCTGCATTTCTGAGCGTTTCTTCCCGTGTTTGATTCTCACTGCTAGCCCCGACCTTTCTGCCTGTGTTTTGACTACGATTTCTGCCTGCCCCTGTGTTTGTTTTGTTTTGTCTTATCTAATAAATGCTGCGAATGGATCCGCTCGTCTCAGTCCGTCCTTGTGACAATTCTCTTTAATGGGGAAGTGTGTCCAAACCTTTTATTGGTACTGTATGTTTGTTCCAGTGAGTGAATCAAAATCTAGGTGAGTCAGAAGTACAAAACCTGATAATGTAATAACATGCCGTTACTGTAATATAGCTCTGAACAGCCTTTGAAGTCCACTTATTTTAAAACTATTGCATTTGCTTTAGCTTTGGGGTACAGGACATGAAGTACCTTTTAACTAAGGTACAGGCATGAAGGGATAATTACACCTTAACTAAACGATGAAATCCACATTGTCTACCACATAAAATGGGTTAAAAATCATGCTGCCGTTATTTGTACACTTGCAAAAGTGGTTTCCAGACAAATATCTAAAAATTCTTAATTCAAGAAAAATGTAATCAAAATTTTTATATTACCTTGTAGCAGTGTCAGAGTTTTGCCGCCACATCCAATCACCTGAGCTCTTGTGAGGGCAAAGTACGACTGCAGAGCATAGCAACCCTACAGAGCAAACTGAAGAGAGGATTTTTCTCTGGTAAAACAAAATATATTCATACATTACATCTGACTATCTTTATACAGTCTTTTCATTATGTATCTGCATCTTGTTGTTATTGTTGTTGCTTTAACTAAATGGTTTTAATGAATTAATGAATTTCCTTTATTTAATCTATAAAGGCTGGTATTTAATCTATAATGCCTTTAATGTAAATGAATGTAGATCAGTTTCAACATGAGCTGTTAATATAGTCTATTCTTCATTCCCAAGGGCTAATAGAGTTACTCTATTTGAGTAACTACAATGTGACGACTGTATTTATAACAACAAACATAATGAATATAGAATTTTTGAATAAAAAATGTAAAAAAAAAAAAAAAAAAAACATTTATTTTTTAATCATATCCTTTTCATGTTTTGATGTACTATGATTTTTGTGTAGGTCAATATCAGATTCGGAAACAAGAATGTCCCAAACAGTCTTACCTGTGAACTCTTCAACACTCATCATTCAGGTTCAACCACCAACACAAGCAACAGCAGTTTGGGCTGTGACAAATGCTCCTGTGCCTGTTCATGTCACAGGAGTTTCTACTTTTCATGGACTTCAGGCATTTCTGAAAGGCCAACCAAAAGCCCTTGGGGTAAGAATATTCTCATAACCCCAGATATTTCCTTTTAAGTGTGTATGGTAGTGTGAAGTAAGAAAATTACATGAATAAATTCTACAAAAAGGAGTAGTAGACACATTAACACAATATACACTGATTTTATTGCATAATGTGACTTAGATACAAAATGAGGAAGACCAATATAAAATAAGGTTTATCATTTACAGAGAACATTTTACAGTGAACCAGTCACAAAGAGTCACAGAGAAGAATGTTTTACAAGTTGTAAACTATCAAAAAAATGTTAACTAATGGACAAAGTTGCACATCTGCAAAAATGAGCTTTCTGTGCTTGAATATTTTAGGATATTTTCGAGTACAATCATAAGTCCATACCCATAGTTGCCATAAATTTATTGTATATTTAATTTTGGTCCCCAACATTTGAAACTGTTTTACTTTATAAGAGACTTTCTTGTTCTGTCCTGTACATTTTTCTTGTCCCTCACAGACTGTCCAGATAATGATCAGCCTGTTGACTTAACTGTTTGGGATCGTCTTGACACTTAATTTAGATTCCATCACTGTCATTAGTGGTATTCCTTACTGGGGATCAATCATCGTAAGAAACAATTTTTTTTTTTTTCTTCTGTTTTTCAGTTGTTGTTTTTTTTATGATTTTTTTATTTAAGCTTCATATTCCAACAGAATATTCCATTTTGTTCTTTCTCTCTCCTCTCAGTACATTATCGCAGGCTCACTCTGCATTGCTGCTGAAAACAAAGTTAATTCTCCCTTCTGTTTGTGTTTGGTATGTACTCAACATTTGTACGTTTTAAGGGGTCCAAGCTGCCAAACACAGGCAGGTGGCATTGTAATAATATGATTCACATTTTTGTGCAATTGATATAAACAATTCTTACAGATAGGGATATTTCTGGCAAAAATGTATTAAATGAATTTAGATTAACTGAAGCACTGAGATATAAACTAATTATATAAACTAATTTTATCTCCTGAACGCAACACCCATACTTAATGAAACTTTGGACATTTTGATATTTTATACTAAACTGCATCAAAATTGCACCTATAGATACAACCCACACTGTATCATATAATCACTTCTTAAGACACTAAAAAAAATATTTGTACTAACAGTAAAAGGGAAAAAAACAGTTTTCCTTTTTGAGACCGGTATATTTACTGTAATCTAAACAGTAATCAGTGAAGATTGACTGGACTTTGCATTCATGTTGTGTATTTTTCCATCTACATTAATATGATGTGTTAACAAAATGTGTTAAAGCTATTCCTAATTTATTAATCAGTTTTATGTCGATGTTATTTTTTTCTGCCTATAGGTGAAAGGTTCGCTTGGAATGAACATTATCAGTGCTATAACTGCAGGCATTACCATTATTTTAATTCCATTTGATTTGGCTCTTGGACCATTTTACAATTACTGCTACGATACTGACTGTTACGAGTTTAGGGGAAAGTATACGGTATGTCATCAATGTTTACATTTGCATTAATGTAGTAATCACAATAAGATAAGTGTGTGGTCAGTACACTTGTCGAAAGTAAATTCTTAATCTGCTCTCATCTGTCCAGTCTTTTTCTCCCCAACATCACATCTCTTACTATTACTGATCATTAATAATTTAAGAAGGCATTGATTTTATACATTAAGCAGCCAGTGTACCTATGTAAGTACTAATTGTCAATTATTTTAATATTATTTGTTGATTTTTATCTCAGATTCTCTTCTGGGGAATCGGAACTGTGTTGCTCATATTCGCCTTGCTTGAGTTTATCATCTCCATCTGTCTGTCAGCATATGCCTGTAAAGTCAGCTGCAGCTGTTGCACCCAGGTTAGTAATGCGTCAAGATGGAGGTTCACAAACTTTTTAGTGAACTGAAACCCTCTGATATGTAATGGAAATAGTTACTTATGGATGTCTTGATAATAAGCAACAAACACTAAGTTATGTTACAAATATTTATTTATTAAATTCTTCACTTTCAAATGGTCAAACGTTCACGTTTTTAACATAAAATTCTTGTGCTATAAACATCTGTACACAAAAACATTGGAAATTATGTAAATGTTGATGAAGTGAACTTTAAACACATTGCGTTTCCAGATATTAAAGGGGCCATCAAGTTGATATGATTCTTTAGGGTCTCAATGAGAAGTCTGTACTATATTTTGGGTAAAATTTTGCAGTGTGAAAAACACCCATTTAACCGCGTCAAAAATCAGGCCCTTTTTAGAGTGACCCATTCTTTTGCATTTGCCTTAAAAAAGGCTAAGGAGTTCTGCCTACCCAGTCCCTCTCTTCCATGGGGTGACGAGCTGTAATGTTTAGCCACGGAATTTGCTATCTAGCACATAATTAAAAAAGGTGATTTGCAAAGATGCATAAAAAACACTTATACTCACTTACTGTATGCTGTAGGTGAAGCTGTATCCCAAATGATATACGTAAACAGAGATTTTTGTTGTTTTCTTCAAAAGTTAAAGCAATGTTAATCATCTCACAAGATTAACTGACTATATGGGTTATTGCTAGTATTTAGTGGATTTTATGTCCCCATGAAACAAAACAAGGGATGTGATTGCACAATAACCTCAAGAGACAATATTGAATGAATTAGCATATGCAGTTAAAAACAAGAACAACGTCTAAGCCCGGTAAAGGTTTTGCCGCAAACTCAATGGACTGGTTTCTCTCCTATATGATTTCACATGACCATTCTGAAACATTAGAAATGTATGTGAGCTTCTAACATCTGATTGAAGCTATGTGTGACTTTCTCCTTTCCACAAATTTAACATAAAAAATGGGGCTGTCAAACCATTTAAAAACTTCTAATTACTCACACATCAGATACGGCTGAGAAATTACACCCAAAATATCATATAAAATCATTATTGTGTTAAATGAGAAAAGCATTAAATTACTCTTGCGGTACTTTAATGCAATATGCCGATTGGTCTGCACAGTGATGGTGCATCTTAAACAAGTCTAATAACTCACTGAATCATTGATTCACTCAATTAGTTCAAAATGGACGATTCATTTAGTAAAGAAACATCACTTGCAACAGTTCCACCGTGGCTTTATTTGGAACTATTTTGTTTGCAGAATTGACCCAAACAGCTAATATTGAATTTAAAATTTAAAACAATATTAATTTATAGCTTACTGAACTATTGTATAAAATGTTACAATTGCAAGCACGCAAATATCACAAGACAGCTTTTCATCTTGACTAGAAATAGTTTCACATTTTAAATATTGTAAGTTCTTGTGAAATGAGATCTCATCACAAACCCATAAACAATACTACATATTTTACTGTATTTACTGCATATAATCAATTTTCATGCCAATAGCTTTCACATGCATATGATTCAGGATTCATAATTGTTAGTACCTAAAAACTAAAAAGCTTTCTGAAGCACTTGATTAATTCTCATGTTCCTCAATCCTTTTTCCACATCTGATCCTCACTTTGAAATAAAGGTCACATATATTTCTAAATTAGCAATTTTGAGTTTTAGCATATGCATCTCCTTCTTCTCTTAAAGGAGTAGTTCACTTCCAGAATTAAAAATTACAGATAATGTACTCACCCCATTGCCATCCAAGATGTTCATGCCTTTCTTTCTTCAATTTTAAAGAAATTATGTTTTTTGAGAAAAACATTTCAGGAATTATCTCTATACTGGACTTCAATGGTGCCCGTGAGTTTGAACGTCCAAACTGCAGTTTCACTGCAGCTTCAAAAGGCTTCAACACAACACAAGCACTGTTTTTTGGGAGAACAACTCCTATCTCATTTTCTTCTTCAACTTCAAATTTCTCCTACATCACTGTTTTACCTTTTTTGTAAAGGGTGCTTGACCTTTGCATGTTCAATTTGCAAACACAGGGTCGGTACTTCTACTGCAATGTAGGATGATTTGAAGTTAGAGGGGAAAATGAAAAGGCAGTTTTTCGACATTCCCTACCTGTATTGACCCACATTACACAGAGTACGCATATGCAGTATGAGCATTCAACGTTAAAAAGTATATAAATTTATTTTATTTTTTTAAAGGATGGATCGTTTCGCTAGATAAGACCCTTACTCCTCGGCTGGGATTGTTTAGATCTCTTTGAAGCTGCATTTAAACTGCATTTTGGATGTACAAACTCACAGGTACCATTGAAGTCCATAATTCCTTAAATGTTTTCCTCAAAATTTTAATCCTCGTAATTTCTTTACGCCTGAAGAAAAAAAAAGGCTTACTTTAAATTATATAAAATTCAATTTATAATGATAAATTTACTCATGCATAAAACAATTAATTAGTTTGTCACTCAAACTCCACTCCACCCTGTTACATTGGTGCTACTTGTCCTTTAAAACCTTTGAAGTCTCAATACCCTAAAATCACAAGACTTGCTGGACATAATTTCCTTGGAAAACAGGCATCTTCAAGAGCTAAGAATATATTAGTCTTTAGCTTTTCTCTCTACTGCTCATTTTAGTCAAGTTATTCTGAACAAAATTTTTTTTGATTAAACAGATTATATATTAAAGTTTTCCAAAATTTCATGTTTGACCTAATGATGGAGGCTTGAGTAATTAATGTGCAGAGATTGAAGTGATGTGAATTACCTGAGTCAGTGCATTTCTCAAAAGCATTTAGCAGCAGCAGTGTCTCTACTAATAGCAAAAGCTGTAATACTGGAACTGTATGCCAATGTTGTTGCACTTTTTTGGGATTTTACAATAATTAGAAATAAAATGCTATATGTGCATTTCTCCAAAGGTGCCGTATGTTCCACAAGTTTCACCTCCACTGCCCTGTGACTTTAGGCGCTGCCATTACCATGATCTTGACCATTCAGAGGTAAGAGAAGTTTATAAAGTAAAATGGTATACAAAAAAATGGATATGTGTAAAGCAATATATAATAGGAACAGTACTTTTTGGATATTATTAAGTAAATAAGCAATCAATAAGCAAACAAGCTGCTCATATAGCTTTTTTTCTTATAGATACCTGTGATCAGCAACCCTTCCATGCATCAGCATCCTGCAGACAATTCTCCACAATACAGTTGATTATTGTTTGATCCTGCTGTTTTGTGTTGCTTTCATGGGACACATGGACTTGGACTTCCCAATGATTACCAGACCCTCACTATTTGCATGTCATTACCAAAAAAGGACTAAATAAGCAAAGACTTTACTTGATCAGATTACAAACTTTACAAATTTTTAAAGTCACATGTGGTTAAACAATGACTATTAAAAACACGAATAGATACTATTTCCTGATTTTCTCTCTGTGGTTAAGTTACCTTATCATAAGTCATGTTTGGTTGCTTAATACTGTATAATCTGTCTGTCATGATCAGGGCTGTGGGTCTCCCTTCAGCCTCCTGAGGTCGCTGTTTATACACTGCACTTCCTGATTGCATTCACCTGTCTTTGTCATTAGCACTGATTCACTCACATCTGTTCACTATTATCTGGTCTTTAAAAACTCTCACCTTTCACTCCTGCTTCATGGCTGCATTGTCTTATGTCTTGTGTGTTAATTTGTGTTCTTGAAATCCCTGGACTTTGATCGTGTTCTTGATTTTGTTATTTTGTGTTTCAGTTTATGTTCAGTTTGTGCCGTGTTGGCCTTTTGGTTTATGTTTATTTATTTGTTTATTGTTTAATTAAAAAACCTTTTCCCTGCACCTGGACCCAGACCTCCTATTTCTAATGTGACAGAATGCAGCCATCAATAATGGGTCCAGCAGGGAAGAATTTATTTTTGAGGCGGCGGTCGGGGCGGCGACCATTCCCTCTGCTCCCAACACGGAGGGGATGTCCTTTGAGGCGGCGTCGGCAGCGCGCTTCAACTATATATACGCCTGCCTGGCGATGGATGCCCATGTCGCCGAGGAGATGCGGAGGCGCCCCTTCTTTGCGGTGGGGGTGGAGACGGAGTTTCGTGGGAAGGCGGCGACTTCCACTCCCTCTGTTCCGGACGCGGCGGTGACCGCGCTCTCTGTTCCTGACGCGGCGGTGACCGCGCTCTCTGTTCCTGACACGGCGGTGACCGCACTCTCTGTTCCGGACGCGCCGGTGACCGCGCTCTCTGTTCCGGACGTGGCGGTGACCGCTCTCTCTGTTCCTGACACGGCGGTGACCGCACTCTCTGTTCCGGACGCGCCGGTGACCGCGCTCTCTGTTCCGGACGTGGCGGTGACCGCTCTCTCTGTTCCTGACACGGCGGTGACCGCTCTCTCTGTTCCTGACACGGCGGTGACTGCTCTCTCTGTTCCGGACGTGGCGGTGACCGCTCTCTCTGTTCCTGACACGGCGGTGACCGCACTCTCTGTTCCGGACGCGCCGGTGACCGCACTCTCTGTTCCGGACGCGCCGGTGACCGCTCTCTCTGTTCCTGACACGGCGGTGACAGCACTCTCTGTTCCGGACGTGGCGGTGACCGCTCTCTCTGTTCCTGACACGGCGGTGACCGCACTCTCTGTTCCGGACACGCTGGTGACCGCTCTCTCTGTTCCGGACGTGGCGGTGACCGCTCTCTCTGTTCCTGACACGGCGGTGACCGCACTCTCTGTTCCGGACGCGCCGGTGACCGCACTCTCTGTTCCGGACGCGCCGGTGACCGCTCTCTCTGTTCCTGACACGGCGGTGACCGCACTCTCTGTTCCGGACGCGCCGGTGACCGCACTCTCTGTTCCGGACGCGCCGGTGACCGCTCTCTCTGTTCCTGACACGGCGGTGACCGCACTCTCTGTTCCGGACGCGCCGGTGACCGCTCTCTCTGTTCCTGACGCGGCGGTGACCGCTCTCTCTGTTCCTGACGCGGCGGTGACCGCTCTCTCTGTTCCGGACGCGGCCATGACCGCTATCTCTGCGCCTGACGCGGAGGCGACTGCGCTCTCTGTTCCGGACGCGGAGGCAACCGTGCTCTCTGTTCCTGACGCGGCAGTGACTGCGCTGCACGGGCCTGGCCCGCCATCCCTCCCCCTGAGTTGCCTTCCTCCGTGCCTCCTCCCTCCAGACTTTGGGAACGTCTGGGAGCCGTTCCGTAGGGAGGGGGTACTGTCATGATCGGGGCTGTGGGTCTCCCTTCAGCCTCCTGAGATCGCTGTTTCTACACTGCACTTCCTGATTGCATTCACCTGTCTTTGTCATTAGCACTGATTCACTCACATCTGTTCACTATTATCTGGTCTTTAAAAACTCTCACCTTTCACTCCTGCTTCATGGCTGCATTGTCTTATGTCTTGTGTGTTAATTTGTGTTCTTGAAATCCCTGGACTTTAATCGTGTTCTTGATTTTGTTATTTTGAGTTTCAGTTTATGTTCAGTTTGTGCCGTGTTGGCCTTTTGGTTTATGTTTATTTATTTGTTTATTGTTTAATTAAAAAACCCTTTCCCTGCACCTGGACCCAGACCTCCATTTCTAACGTGACACTGTCAGAATAAAGAATGTAAAAAATGCTTATTGGGTTGTTTTTTCGCACTGTTTTTTTATACTGTGTGCTTATTGTTTTTTACATTTTGTATGTCAACCTCATCTAGCACACCTGATTCATCAGATTTTTAGTAGAGACTGCAAGACCTAAATTGGGTGTGTCTGGAAAGGTGGACATACAAAATGTGCAGGGCTGGGGGTCCTCCGGGACAGGTTTGAAAACCCCTGCCCTAGGGGACACTTTGGGAAACAAAATACCTACTATACCATGCCCTGGTCCATGCTTACCAACCTGGTGAGAGAGCACAAAAAATAGTGGCAAACATACAATGATTAAAGGGGCAGCCAATGACGCCCTGGTGGCTAGAATAACTTGGGAGGAAATAGGGAATCAAAAACGTGCATTAAGGCAAGAAATCAAATTAGCCAAGCTGGGAACACAACTATCCTCAGACAGCAGTATTGCTAAGGATTATGGGCCATCTACTTAAAACCCTAACACAGAGGCGTAGGAATTGGAAGAAAAACGCATAAAAGGGAACTATCCTCTGACAGCTACTAACCCCCAACAAGTTTCCTATAACTTGGGTGCCTTGCTAAAGCCTCTAATTCAGTGAAGGCATCACTACATAAAAAAAAAAGTCAACCTCAGGGGGCCTCTTACTTAAAGCCCTAAAATGGAAAGAAAACCTAACCCTGCTACCAAAAACATAGGTAGGAATACTTCACAATACAAAAGGGGAATCTTATCAAAGAAAACCAGCCTTGACTGGTACATCTTTGACAAAAACTTCATGAATTGGGAGCCTGAAAGAGACCTATAGCCTTATGTGGACTGTCTACTGAAAACCTCCTAGATGAAGGAAACAGCCCAAACAAGAACAACCCATTCATGTGAACTATCCTCAGATAGCTACATACCTCTGACAAGACTGCTATATAGGTCGGCCATCTACCTAAAACCCTCTTATACAGGTAACACATTCCAACCCATTTCAACCCGTGGGCAGTTCGTTTTGCCTCTGACCTTATTGAATATGCATTTATAGGAGTTTTCCTTTAAGAAACAAATGTGTCAGGATTGTGGTCTGTTTTGGAGTGTTATGTATTTCCTAATGTATTTCCCCCTGTTTTACCATTGATTTGGTTTGTTCCTTTGTCTTCCCCTTTGGTTCATTGTTTATTTGGTTTAGCCTTGCCCGCATTTGGACTTTCCACTTGTTATCCTGGGTTGTGAACACCTGTCTTGTTTAGTGACTACTCCCCTTTGAGTATGTTTAAATAGTCCATTGTTCCTGTTTCCTGTTGTCCGGTATTAACCCTTTGAGCAGTACAGTCCCACATATGGGATTTAGAACGTTCGGTGACGTCACGCAACTGCCAAATTCTACATTTCAAATCGGCCTCTTGCGCAAACACAGAGAGAGGCGAGAGTGATAAAGGCTGTCATTTATATTCGCACAACTATCTACTCAAACAGTGTTTATAGGCACTTGATATGTTTATTTTATGTCATAAACACATTGTCACAGAAGAACCAGACACAAGATTACAGAGCAATTAACCACAATAATGTAAATATATGAATGAAACACGTGCAGCCGTTCATAGGCTAATGAGCGGCTATCCTTTACGTTCACTGAAACTGTGTTTGCACGCTCATGATGTGGTTATTTTATGTCACAAACACAAACACATCCAAGAAGCACCACAACAATAATTCTTTGGGCATATAAGCACAATAATGCCAAAGTATGAAACACAGGCATCCTATGCAGGTAGCCGTGTTTGTTTTGATGAGCGGCTGTCATTTACGTTCACTCAAACAGTGTCATGTTGTGCTTAAATTATATCTATAACACTCATTATAACTATCAGGCTGTCTAAGAAGCACCATAAAATAAAGTTTATATGGCATATAAGCACAATAATGCCAATTTATGAAAGAAACACGGGCATCCTTTGCGCGCAGCATGTTTGTTTTCATAGGCTAATGAGCGGCTGTTCACGATGTGCTTATATTATGTCACAAACATTCAGATTGTCACAGAAGTCCCACAACAAAACATTTTTGGGCATATAAGCACAATATATCAATGAAACACTGTCACACGATGTGTCACATTGCTATAGTTTAGGCTATTGTTGACATATTACTATACTATAACAAAAATGGCTTCCTTGACAGCTGATGGCATCACTATGCATTATGATAGTTCGCGGGGATGTTTTTTTGCAGGAATGATTGGCGGGCTTGTGACAGGTCTACCCTCAGTGCTGACCACATTACTTCAGAGTAAAAATGAAAAGAAAACTAACTCGTGATGAGATTTTGGAAATTCTCTTCCACTCGGACGCTGAATCCGGCAGCGACAGTGACAGACAGCTCTTAGACAGTGATGAAGAAGCTCACCTCCCGGAAAACCTTACAGACTGTGACCGTTCTGAGGCGATGGCAATCCCTGATAATGCCGGCCCTGCCAGTGAGGGCGCTGTTGTGGGGGACTTTTTTCCAACCTGGACATTAGATCCATTCTCTCCACCAGACCTGGACTTTGACAGCACTGCCACAGGTGTTCAAGGTAGTGTGACAAATCCTTCTGAGGCAGAATGTTTCAGACTGTTTATGAATGACCAACTTGTGGAGCAATTGGTATTGGAGACTAACAGGTATGTTAAAAGAGACGGCTAAGTGGTCAGAAACAACTGAAATTTACACATTTCTGGCAGCAGTCATTCTTATGGGCCTGGTAAGAAAAAGATCCTTGAAAGATTAGTGGACCACTGATCCAGTAATACAGACGCCATTTTTCTCCACTCTCTTCTCTCTGGATCGCTTCCAACTGCTACTAAGGACCCTCCACTTTGCTAACAATGCCACAGCAAACCTCAGTGAATAAAATTAGAAGTGTTTTCACCTCTCTGATGACTACTTTTGGGAAGATGTTCTTCCTCACAGGGACTTGTGCATTGACAAGTCACTGCTGCTGTGGAAAGGCCGGCTTAGATTTCGGCAGTACATTCTATCAAAGAGGAAGAGGTTAGGGATCAAGGTCTTCATGCTGTGCGATGGTCTGACTGGGTACGTCCTCAATAGCCGCTTTTCCACTGTCGGGCCAGTGCGAGCCAGTGCTAAGAGCATGCCAGCGGGGCCAATGGCCTCGAGTCACAAGCACCAAGACCAAAAGTAAGATGCGTTTTCCACTATCGAACGCTGTGCAAACCTAAAGCCTTCCCTTTACACACCTCCTTGGATCAAATGTCACAAAACCCCTCCCCTTTCAGCAGGAAGATTGAAAGTAAGTCAGGTAGGCCACCATAGTGCGATCATCGAACGAACAAAATGGAGAGAACCAAAGCGGCTGTTTGTTTGCTCCTTTTGGTGTTTTCTTGGTGGAAGATGAAGCAGCGAAACCAAGATGCGAAGATGGAGGCTCAGCAGCATTATGAAAGCTTATGTTAGCTGCAAGGCGAAAAAGAACAATACAGCGACGTGGAAGCCGGATACAGCGAATGCAGAAACGCAGACAATGGATGGAAATGGTAAATACTGATACAGAGTTTGTAATGTAATGTTATGCTTAAGCTGTTTAAAGCTATCAGATGTTTTGCTAGCATTACATCACATAATTCCATAAGTAATGTTAGACATTAATCGAATTAAGATAGTACATCTGTTTATAAATACATGTTTATATACATGCATGACTTAGGCCACAGACAGATACTACCACCACCACCATGTTTCACAGATGGGATAAGATTCTTAAGCTGGAATGCAGTGTGTTCTTTTCTCCGTACATAATACCTTCTCCAGTAAGTTCTATTTTGGTTTCACCCACACAGCAAAATCCCCGGTGTTAATTTAACACTCTCAGTGTTAATTTGTGGACTCATATATACACTGCTTCAGTGTTAACTTCAACACTGCTTCAGTGTTAACTTTAACACTGAAGCCAGTGTTAAAGTTAATGAGATAATTAGGTGATTAACAAAGCGATGATTGATCATTATTGAAGACACCTGATGTTAATAAGCAGAATCCCCAAAGGAGAAAACCAACATTTTTAAGCAACCATTATAGTGGTCAGTGTTTGCATTAGTTAGGCTCTTGACCCGTAAATCTTCGATATTAGGTCTTATTTGGCTGCAATAACTGGGTTATAACAGCCAGATAAGCCAAGAGCAGAAATCATCAGGAGGCATTGACTGTGCTTGACATAATCATCATATAGTGACTTGAGTATTTGAGATAGGATTTCCTTACAGACTACAAGAAACTGTGAACAAAAGAGCAATCAGTTTTGGCATAATCAGACAGATGAAAAGAGTTAATTTTAATTTAGACACACAGACATGAAGAATCATTGTGAGCATCACAACAACGGTGACCATCAAAAAGCGTGTTGCATCCAATCAGAACTCATCCATGACTCCCATCATGCATTGCGGCATGAATAAATAATGAGAGTTCAGAGTTGATCTGTTTATCTGAATATGCCTTTGTCACCATTGTTGAGATTCATGGGCTGGTTCTTGATGTCTATGTGTGCCTACATGAAACACTTTTCTAAAACAGGTTGTAAAAAAATCTTTCCAAAACAGTATAGGAAGTGCTGGATCTTCTGTGGATTGTCAAGGCTATTACAATAAGTGAAAAAAAAAAACTAACAGATTAGACATGGTGATTCATGTCAAACAATGAATATGTTAAAACATAATCATCACCTGATGACATGAGCTTATGTCTGGCTGTTTTAAATCAAACACAGCAACAAACAAAATCTAGTAATAAAGATTTAAGGGTCAAGAGCCCAACTAATGCAAACATTGACCACTATAATGGTTGCTTAAAAATGTTGGTTTTCTCCTTTGGGGATTCTGCTTGTTAACATCAGGTGTCTTCAATAATGATCAATCATCACTTTGTTAATCACCTAATTATCTCATTAACTTTAACACTGGCTTCAGTGTTAAAGTTAACACTGAAGCAGTGTTGAAGTTAACACTGAAGCAGTGTATATATGAGTCCACAAATTAACACTGGGAGTGTTAAATTAACACTGGGGATTTTGCTGTGCATCGTTTAAACCTTTCTCCAATAGTCCTCTAGCTTGTCCACATGATCTTTAGCAAGCAATTTTCTTTTTGGAGAACTATGACTTTCTCAATAAATAAATGACAAATTCATGTTTGATTGGGTTCTCTTTGTCTACTTTAAGGACTTAAAAGAAAATCTGATGATGTTCTAGGTCATATTTATAGTGTTTTTCATGAAACAAATTGTTGCAAACTGAAAATGAAGGTTTCTAATTTATATTTAGGAGTAGCATACTGTATATATAAAGTGTATTAACTAGTTTAGGTGTGTCTAATTGAGGTTGGAGCTTAACAATGCAGGGCACAGGACTAAGGCTGCATTCAAAATCGCATACTTCCATACTATTTAGTAGGCAAAAAGCAGTAGGCGAAGGAAAAGTATGCATGAAATCTCAAAAGCCACAAAAGAGTAGACGAGATTTACCTGAATGGAACACTATTTCTCGATAGATTTAGGCGTACGTATACTTAAGTATCGTTCGAATATGCCTACTTACCTACTATATAGTAGGCAAAATAGGTATGTGAGAAGAGTAGTATGTCTGAAACCCACAGTATTCATAAAAGAGTAGGCGAGAGTTCCCGGATGACCTACTGCGTCTCGCCCAGACTCCAAAGTGCCTATCGAGGAATACTGTTCTATCCCATAATGCCATGGGAGAGGATACGTGAACCAAGAAGAAGAGAGGATTGCGTCTAGTTTGCTGCGAACGGCCATAATAAAAAGAAGAAGAAAAAGAAGAAAAGAATACGTCATAATCGAACATGGCAGAGAAGAGTCAGGAGGATGTTTTCAAATGTGAGTAAAACAGGGTTTCCTGTGTTAAAATTGCATTTTTGTAAAAACGTGCATCATGTTGTTAAAACGTGATAGTCGCTGGGGAGCTCCAGTAAGCACATCATTTATGCGTCTACAAAGTGGATTGCTGCCATCGTAAATTTAATTATTCCCACTTCTAAAATCATGATTGCAAGCTTATTAATGTGCAGTTGTAACTAGAAAATGTATGTACGTTAATTCAAATGGCTTGTGACTTTAGCACTTTATATGTTCTAAATCATATACACAGTTAAAAACATTTACTAAAGGTTTATCTAATATCTGACAGAAACAACTTTGACAAATTTGCTTAAGAGAACATCACAACATTAAACAGACCTCTGTGATATGTGTGTGTTATTAACGTTACCTATGTAGTAGAATTCACTGTTGTCAACACTGCCAATATAAATATTTCTGTAATGCAAATAAATTCAAAGTTATCAATAAGCTATCAAATGTATTTGTCTATTAGTACTGTTGATAAATTGAGTAGCAAATGTTATTGGATAAAACACTTCAGCAACTGCCTTAACATTTAAATGTGCAAGTGGTTCACTGGCTTGTAATCATAGGAGAACCATTTTAGTGCAATATAGCACCTCAACCAACCCAAAAAAACACAGAAGGACTTTTTTCCTGTGTGTAGTGTTGAAAACATAAGTCACAGAACTTGTAAGAATCTTGTTTGTATCTTACAGTTCCTTGCAGTTCTTACAGTTACTTGCAGTTCGCTACCCAATAAAAACAGCATATACACAAAACAACACTTTTCTGATTCTTGATTTGTGTGCAGAGCTTTTGTCATGGAGCAGGGCCTGCAAGACCAGGTGGCAGCGGCCTTTGTAAAAAATGATGTGAAAAAACTAAGTACTTTCTGAAAATAATGCAATCTAACACAGCAGCCTTACTTTCTTGAATTGCGCAGTAAGTAAAGCTGCGCAAAGATTGTTAATGTTTGAACAACAGCATCACATACCTCTCTCAAAAATGATAAAAGTTGAATCATCACCACTGGAAACTTTATTGCTGAACTGTATTATCTTTGTGTACCCTATTAATGGGGACTAGAAATTAGATATTAAATAGAGAGGGGGGAACATTGCCTTAACTCTGTATACAAGACATCTTTTTTTTTTATCAATAAATTGGTTTTGAACAGTCTTACTGGGTTTATTCATACAACTTGTAATGGGTACAAATGATACTTTTTCTACAGACTTCTCTTGGCAGCCCTGCATTTCAGCCACAATGGCAGCAGAGACGATGCTCGAACCAGTGATGGTGAGGTGTGTTATGCGGTTCGCTACCCAAGGTTCAACAAAGGTGGCTGAGTAGTACGTCCTGTTAAGGAAAAGCCATCATATCGTACTTTAAAGTACAATCTAGTTCCTACATTATTTATCTATGCAGTGACTCATGGGGGTCTCTATCCTGCAATATGCACTTTAAAATATATATCCATAACAAACTTGTTTTCTAGCATCATACATTTAATGTTTTTAAAACATGCCAGTGAAATTAATTGCATTCACTTGGTATCCAAGTTGGAGCTGTAAATCTTTGCCCGAACCCGATGGGTTCGGTCGGGTTCGGTCTTAATTTTTAGCATTCTGCACGGGCTCGGGCCGGGCTCGGGCTTGCGCGGTAAATGAGTGGTCAGGTGATGCGTTTCATCACTCGCTACATTGAAACGGCTGTCATGGAAAATGAAACGAATGTTTTTAGCTGGCGGAACATCAACAAACCATCCTACCCAAAACTTGCAAAATTAGCCAGATCAGTACTAAGCATCCCAGCCAGTAGCAGCAGCAGTGAAAGGGTGTTTTAGTGCTGCTGGACGCACCATCAGTGAGCGGAGGACCGCGCTGAAGCCATATAGCCTACAGTGGATTCAATAATTTTGCTCCACACAAACATATCCTAATATTAGTAAGTAAAGGTTTTTTTAATGTATAACTAAATATCAATTGAGTCTTACATGCGTAAAGTAAACAGAGTAGGCTATATAGGCTAATGTTGGCATTATTATTTTATTATTTCAACTGATGTTCACCGTCGCATTGAGACCGGTATGTGGAGAGAAGTGGCGAAGCAAATACGGCGGAGCCTTTGTATTAATTTCGTTATTGACACCTAATATCTTAATTTAGAATGTATATTAATTTATTTTGTTAAGAAAGACTCATTTTTATTGGCGCGTTGGTCTTATATTCCTATATTTGATTGTGGAGAGAGGCGGCCGCATTCATTTGTTTTAGACAAGTCCCTCTTTTGTTTGTCTAATCTCAATGTTATATAACTTTTTGTTTTATGTCGTTAGTCCCAAATACTTAGAATTTATCTTGACTTAATTTGTTAAGAAATACTCTTTTTTAATAGGCCCGTAGCAGGTCTATTTAGGCTATATTGTAGGTTATGCCTAAGCCTATTTGAGCGCGAGATGTAGTACTGAGATGGTACAATGTTAGAGGACTTATTTCATTTCTTTGTTATAACTTCCTAGTGGCCTATAGTCTAGTCATTAATAATTTATCTTTAAAAATGTATAAATGACTCATTCTTGACAAAAGGCAAAAGTGCTGTGTGCGTGCGCACATTTCAATGATGTCGGGCTGTAAACGGGTTCGGGCTTTTAAAAAGCGGTCAGTCTCGGGCTTGGCTCGGGCTCGGGCTGATTTCGGTCGGGCTCGGGCCTTGTCGGGCCTAACTTTTAAGGCCCGATTACAGCTCTAATCCAAGTCATTATTTAGGCCTTTGTTAATAGAGGGCTAAAAAAAATCAGCATTGCTTGATCAACAGGACCACAGTTCAGGACATTTTTTGTTATACTGTCTCAACCGCTCTGTCTTTCTCCCTTACTGAGTGTTGGAAGCTGTTGGTGGAGAAACTGAAGGCCCTTGGGTACTTTCCCCTCCTGTTGTGGGAAAAGTACAGGCCACAAAATAAAAAGTGGACGGCCCAGCTCCAGTGCCCATTTGAGCTGCCAGTGGTAGCACATGTGGTCCTGGAGAAGATATGTAACGTTAGGCGAGCTCGCTTCCGTTCAAATCGCATATGGAATCAAATAGCCACCAAGCCAGGATGCGCGGACGTAGCGAGCAGCTTTCCATATCAAAAGAGGCTTAATTATAATTTTAAGAGGTCTTACATTTGGGTACAGAAAGACGAGAATCGCGATAGGGCTGGATAAAACTAAAAGGCAATGATGTCATTGAATAAACATATGCTTCACGTTTTAAAGTTAAAATGCTGCACGGATGTCTTTTATATGAATGTATCTGAAGGGTACTGACTGTCCTCAGAAAAGTGTCGTTGGCATTTTCACTTCTTGGCTGATAAAACAGCGTTAATGCTGATTTCATTTGTGTGCACCATTACTAGGGAAACCGTAGTATTTCAGCGCTACTAGAGCGCCCCCTCGTGATTGAGAATGAATTTGCACGTCCAAATTTTCAGCTGTTTTTAGTCAGATTATTGTAAATATCGTCCAATGTTTTTATGCAGTAAACACATAGAGTTGTAAATGTGAAAAGTTAATGTGCTTTCTAAAAATCTTAACAATTATTAATAAATATAATGCATTATATGCTTGATTTATCCCTTTCAATGGTATAAAGGCTGAAATGCCATTGTATAAGATTTTTTGCTTTTGTGAAAACCTGTATCTGAATTGTAAATCATGTAATTTTATGGCTTAATATGTTACCGTACATCGTCCAACCACACTCATACTGTTCATTTTACTTGTGCAGCTCTTAAAAAAGGGTCATAAATTGCCTTAAATTGATATTTAAAAATTCTGCAGATACACTGTAAATAGTGAAATAAAATTCATTCATTGATATTTGATAATATTTGTGTATTTAAAATATTTTTGATTGACATTTATTCATTTAGTGGAGGTTGTATAGGGAAGTGTGATTGCAGAGAACCGACTGGCACATAGTTAACGAGATATTCTGCACTTTATTAATTACTATTAAGGCACTTTATTCTACTAAGAGCCAAATGAGTAAACATGCCAATGACTGGTCAACATAGGCTCAATTTTACAGGCAGTGAAATCTGTCACATACATGATTACAGTGTAAAGTTGCACTTTATTATTATCTGGTTGCTTCCTCTTTTTATTTTTCAAGGCCCTAATTGAACCACTGTTCATTCAAATATCAAACATTGTTATGCAATTGTTACTTTTTGATGTTGATTAAAAACTATGGTCGAAGGCCCATTATGACATCTTGATTAATCCCTCTGCTTTACTTAAATGTGTCAGCTTAATTTATTTTAATAACACCTGTGCTTACTTTACGACCACCTCTTTTAGATTGCTTACACATCAGACTTACTGACTAATGATCTATGAAGAAGATGTCTCCTTCCTCTTCTGTCTTTATTTCTATTCTTATATCTTTGGGCAATTTGAGTCCAGTGTTGATAAGTTATAATGAGCTTTGTTACATACATCCAGCCTTCCAGAGTCTCCGCTGGTCCCGCCCGGCCTTCCAGAGCCTCCGCTGGTTCCATCCAGTCGTCCTGAGATTCCTGTCTGCCCGGTTCTGGTCACGGAGGCCATGCATGGACCCACCCACCCTCCCTACTGCTCCAGTCCCGCCACCTCTGTCTCCTGACAGTCCCTCTGCTCACCCACATCCCACCTTCGGTGCAGAGGACTTGCCGTGGGACTGCCAGTCTCCATCGGTGTCCAGCCTGATGCATCCCTCACCATCACCTCCAGTCTCAGAGTCCTGAACTCCACCTCGGCCCTCCGACCCTGCGGCTCCACCCCGGCTCTGTGCTCCCTCGTCTCCGTTGTCGGCAGTCGGCCCATCAGCTCCCCGGGCTCCATCGTCTCTCCGGCTCCGCCCCGGTCAGTCGTCGCCCCACGATCCTCTGTCACTCCGGCTCCGCTGCGTGCCTCCGGACCTCCATCTCCGCCGGGGTCGCCAGAGCCTTGGGTTCCGCCTTGGCCCTCCGGATCCTCGGTGTCACCTAGGACCGTCGACTCTCCGGTTCTCCCTCGGGCTCCACCGGCTCCACCTCCGTCGGTCGCCCCCATGCAGGAGCCTACCCTTCCTCCGCCATGGCTTCTCCCTCCGTCGGCTCCACCTAAGTTCATAGTTCCTGTACCCCTACATGGACCTGGCCTCCCTCCATCCCTCCCCCTGTTCCGCCTCCGCTCCACCACCCTCCAGGTTGTATTAGGTGGTTAGAGCGTCTGGAAGCCGCTCCTTGGGGGGGGCTCTGTCACGTATTGGTCGTCATGTCATCATTAACTCTTGCACCACACTTCTGGACTTCATTCCCCACAAGCCACTGCACTAATCACTGCATTCACCTGCTCCTTGTTTCTCACTGCACTGATTACCGCTCACAGCTGCACCTCATCACACTGACTGCATTTAAGCTTCTCACACACACAGCCACCTTGCGAAGTCTTATTGTTCCATCTGGTCAGTATTTCTGAGCGTTTTCTTTCCGTGTTTGTTTTCTCTGTGTTTGATTCCTGGACTCCTCCCCGTGTTTTGATTCTCGCTGCCAGCCCCGACCTTCTGCCTGTGTTTGACTACTCTTTCTGCCTGCCTCTTAGTGTTTGTTTGGTGTTTGTTTATTCTCATTAAATGCTGCAAACGACCAATACGTGACAGAAAGTGAGACTTTCCTTGATCTCTGTGATAATGATTGTTATTATGCTGATTGTATTAGAGTTGCTGATCTGGGCAAATTCCTGGAAATACTGTACATCAACAACCTCAATGTTCTGTTTTATTCCAACAGCAAACAAGGACATGTTTTAAAAGAAAAATATTAGTTTTGAGTGTCATACAAATTTAAATGTATTGCAATATTTGAAAAAGTATGTGTATTATGTAAAGCATAAAACTAAACAAATGAGACATATGGTGCATCTGAAACCCCATACAACAGTTTCCTGTGAACACCCGACAACTGGACAACATTTAGTGTTATATATGTTTTTATTTATTTAGGGATGTCATAAAGAATTACTGCAGGAACGCACATTTAAGACATGTCAGAATTACCTGGAATCCTTGTTAGTTAACACATATTAGATATTGCTGACACTTTCTAGATAATTTAATACAATGATGAAAGACTATTTGTAGCAAAGTTTGATTATTTATTATTTCCCCATATTAAGATGTTGAAAATGCAGAAGTAAACCAACAATAAAGTCATGACTGTAATGTATGGATGCCTGTTGTTGCTTTGGTAGTCGTCACATCCACTGCTGCTCTGAGCTCTGGATCGGCTGCTGTCTGTGGTGCTGAACATCATTACAAGTCAAATCAAGAATCAAGTCAGGACCATTTAGCTTCAGTTCTGTGGGTTTATAATGCTTTGTAAACCAGTGAACTGTCGTAATTTTAAGGAACTATATGCTCTTCATTAGTTTCTATGTTCATATGTTTACTTTTTTAACAAATAGATCAACTTTATATATTAGAAATAAGATTTATAGTAGGTCCAAACAGTGATTGACAACTATAAATCTTAAGGGTAGGGTCGCCTGAAATCTGAAATCTTCTAAAGCACAAATCTACCCTGCCCTTCTCAATGTCAATTTCTGCTGCTCAGTAAAGATGTTTTAGGACCGTGCTGGAGTTTCTGAACTCACTAGATGTGATGCCTGCCGATGATGATTGATTGCTTATTCTACATCATAAGATATCTACAGTCGTGGCTAAAAGTTTTGAGAATGACACAAATATTAGTTTTTACAAAGTTTGCTGCTCAACTGCTTTTAGATCTTTGTTTCAGTTGTTTCTGTGATGTACTGAAATTTTTTACTTTTTTAGGACCTCTGCAATTCGACTGGGCATGCTCTCAATCAACTTCTGGGCCAAATCCTGACTGATAGCAACCCATTCTTTCATAATCACTTCTTGGAGTTTGTCAGAATTAGTGGGTTTTTGTTTGTCCACCAGCCTCTTGAGGATTGACCACAAGTTCTCAATGGGATTAAGAACTGGGGAGTTTCCAGGCAAATTTCAATGTTTTGGTCCCTGCGCCACTTAGTTATCACTTTTGCCTTATGGCACGGTGCTCCATCGTGCTGGAAAATCCCTTGTTCTTCACCAAACTGTTGTTGAATTGTTGGAAGAAATTGCTGTTGGAGGGTGTTTTGGTACCATTCTTTATTCATGGCTGTGTTTTGGGGCAAAATTGTGAGTGAGCCCACTCCCTTGGATGAGAAGTGATGTTTTATCAACAAATTTCAGGAGGAGCTCGCGCAGATAATTAACACAGCCAATTCACCATCAGCAATCACACTCCCTATCCAATCACTACAGTCCCTTTAAATAACCAATCAGTCCTACCTTCACTTATCTCTGATTTCAGCATTCCTCCCACCCCCCCCTTTTTATTTTTCTCTTCACCTCCAGCTAGGGGGAGCGCTATTGGGTTCGGGCCAAATGCCGAGCTCGGACCCCTCTCCCTGGGCAGGGGGAGTGCCCCGGGCTCGGGAATGACTACCGAGCTCGACGCCCTCCCCCGGACAGCACGCCAATCACGCTTAACTTTTACACCGTTTATTATATGTAAGAGCGAACTCGTGAAGCAACCCCACACATGAATGGTCTCAGGATGCTTTACTGTTGGCATGACACAGGACTGATGGTAGCGCTCACCTTTTCTTCTCCGGACAAGCCTTTTTCCAGATGCCCCAAACAATCAGAAAGAGGCTTCATCTGAGAATATGACTTTGCCCCAGTCCTCAGCAGTCCATTCGCCATACTTTTTGCAGAAGATCTACCTGTCCCTGAGGTTTTTTTTTGGAGAGAAGTGGCTTCTTTGCTGCCCTTCTTGACACCAGGCCATCTTCCAAAGGTCTTGGCCTCACTGTGCGTTCAGATGCGCTCACACCTGCCTGCTGCCATTCCTGAGCAAGCTCTGCACTGGTGGCACTCCGATCCCGCAGCTGAATCCTCTTTAGGAGACAATCCTGGCTCTCTTGGATGCCTTGAAGCCTTTTTAACAATGCAGTGGAATGTTTTTTTTTAAAGATTTTTTTAAGTTAATTTTCATGGCAAAAAAGGACTATGCAATTTCTTCTGATCACTCTTCATAACATTCTGGAGTATATACAAATTGCTATTAAAAAAACTTAAGCAGCAACTTTTCCAATTTCCAATATTTATGTAATTATCAAAATTTTTGGCCACGACTGTAGATCCCATCAGGTCATGAGTACTATACAAACTGACAACTTTTATTATGCCTTTGAGGCCTGTTGACAGCTTATGTTCAAGTTTTACTGGTATTAATGGCAGCATTGCCTCTTAGCGTTCTGAATGATTAGTTCTTTAGACATGGGGATGAAGTTGCTTTAAAACAGCACCAGCAAAAATAATGGCTATGAATGTGTCAGAAAAAGATAAACAAAATAATATTTTTTTTAATAAACTGTATTTTCTAAGTCAGTGTCAGCCAGTGCTGACTCACCATCTCCACAGAACAGTGACGTGCCTTTAGAGAGAAATGTACCTTTGATACAGATAAACCAGATTGAAGTTGTGAACATTTCGATTTCCTACCTGATAATAAACTGTAATTATCGCCAGAGACGAATCTGTCCATCATGGACAATTAACCGACTAATAAAACTGCTTTGTGACTAACATTCAGTTGATTATTAATGGGGCAGACCTAGTCGGGTGAAAGTGACTGAGTTTATTTTGTAAATGTCAGCATTACATCAAAGCAAGATGGACCACATTTATCTGAACTTTTCACAATTAGTTGTGGCAGCTGTAAAACAGTAAGAACCATTTTCAAAAAACTTCCACATTATTTATTTATATATTTAATATATTTACTCAGTTTTAACAGTGGCCATTTACATTGAATAATGAAATGAGACATGACTCTTTAAATGTGGTTTAATTTAGAGGACTAAAATGAGAGTATGAATGGCATTTTAAAAGCAGAAAAAAAGAAAAGGAGGGAAAAAATTTAAGAAAATGTACAGGCAAAATATTTTAGCTTTGAGAATGAAAACCAACCTGTTTGTTCCTCAGCATCTTAAAGTTTTCAAGTTTCATCATCTTCATAACTTCATTCTCCACTTTAATAAATTATATCTTTATGTGCCACATGGATCACAAAGAGTTTTTCTGTGGGTTTGGACACTCTGTCCCGTTTAAAATGAGAATAATTAACAGAAAGACACTAAATCTCTGGGTGCATCTCAGTGCACTAAGGGAGTCAGTCAGAGTGATGTTAGAGGCCTTGAATCACTACAAACACATGGTCCATATTTATTAACCATAAATAATAATAATTATAATAACAACAAGAAAAAACATGATTTAGCATACAATAACGTTTAGTATTACATTAAATAGATTCAACTTTTAAAAAATGCTATCTTTTGACTAAATATCTTCTCTTTGCATTTACACCATTTTGAGCAGCAGGTATCATCAACTTGCGGTGATTCAAAGCAGTGAATCATTAACTCGGAACATGGAAAAGATTTGTTTCTATACTGTAAAGTATATTGAGCGCATTGTAAACGTGATTTAAACATTTTAGGTAATTAAAAGCAAACATTTCTTCAGCTGAAACACAGGCGCAGGAGCGCGGCGCAGCCTTTTGATGTCACATCACCGGATCAAAATAAAAGTCTTGTTCACACACTTCCGCGTCTACAATCCGAAAAGTGAGACTGTGTTCTGGGTTGACTTTTCCAATTAAAAACAAATTATATGCAAATCTGTAAAATATTATTATTTCTATTTCTTGTGCTTTCATAAATGTGTATGTTTAAAGAAAATTTCTTTTTTTGTTTTTAGGAAAGATTTTAATGTGTATGTAAACTCTTTTAATGGTGTGATTCTAATAAGCTAATATAGTATCTTTGGATTAATATGTGTACCTCTCATTGTCTTTTGTTCTTATTCTGTCTTTGCATTTGTATTTGTTGTTCTTTTGTTGCACAATAAAAATAAAAAAAAATCAACAAAAAAGTGAAAATGTCCATATATATTTCTATCAAGAAAACACATACAAAAAAAAAAAAAAAACATGTCAGAGGTATTCAGAGTTGCTGTCTAATTGAGTGCTGAAAGTACTCTATTTCCTATTTATGTAATACACCCATTTAAGTCATGCATAAATTAATTACATAAATACATTAATCCTATTTCCATGTCCCAGCAGGCACACAAGGCCTCTAGACATTTGGTATAATTTTGGTTACAATGTAGTGCAAACAAAATCCTTTGTCAGTTATATATCTAATGTCAGTTTTGATGTTTTTAGGTTGTGTTGTAAAGTAAGCAAATTCCAACATCCATTTGACGTCAAATACTGACATTTGGTCACGAATTACAGTAACCAAGTTCCAACATTTTCTAAACAGCATAATAAGAAACAAAACCCAACAAATTCGCAAAATAATATATCCTACAAGACCTTGAGGTGGTGATGAACATGCAAGTAGAAAATATGACACAGTAGGGGGAGAATGGGGTAAGATGAGCCATTTTTTACTGCAAAAAAAGCAGAAGTACAATGAAAGTATCTAAAGTAATTTTCAGGATGTTTCCAATCACTTTGAATAATCAAAATGCATCTAAAACAAAGGGTTCTCTGTGTCCCTGTGGCTCAAAACAAACCAAATTTAGAATTTCAGTCTTTGTTTGCATTTCTGAAACAATATGTTGAGTTTTCATGTGGACATCAAGGCAATATTTTTGTTTAAAGCACCTTGGACATTGAGAACACATGAAAGTTTTTTTTCTCCACTGTGAACGTTTGTGTGTTTGTTAAGGTTTGATTTATGATTGAAGCTCTTTCCACATAGTTTGCAGGTGTAAGGCTTTTCTCCAGTGTGAATCATCATGTGGGCATTAAGGCATTGTTTATGTGCAAAACTCCTTTCACATTGAGAGCATACGTAAGACTTCTCTCCAGTGTGAGATTTCATGTGGTATTGAAGTTGGCATTTTTGACGGAAACTCTTTCCACACTGTTGGCAGGTGAAAGGTCTTTCTCCAGAGTGGATTCTCATATGAACATTAAGGCATCCTCTTTCAATAAACCTCTTTCCACACTGTTGACAGACAAAGGGTCTCTTTCCAGTGTGAACTCTCATATGGATAGTAAGGGTTCCTTTTCGAAAGAAACTCTTTCCACACTGTTGACAGGTGAAAGGTCTTTCTCCAGTATGAACTCTCATGTGGACTTTAAGGTTTTCCTTTCTGTTGTAAGTTTTTCCACACTGTTGGCAGGTAAAAACACTACTTTTTATTGTCGTCTTTTGTGCTTTTGTTTCCGTATGCGAGCAACTATATGATTTTTCTCCAGCCATGAAATCATGTTTCTCAAGCTGGAGATCATCTTCCTTTTCATTGAGTTCTTGACTCTCCTCTTTCAGTGTCATCAGGTCTAATGCAACAAAAGACAAATCCAAATTAACACCATTTTTAATTACTCAAAGCACAAACATCAAACCCAGCAACATTGAGATCTTAAACACAATAAACTATTAAAGGAGGAGTTAAATGTAATCTCAAAACCTATTCTCATCTCCCCCTACAGTGGAAGCATTTCGTATTAAAGACATGGATTTTTGTTTTTACATACTTCCTAATAATTTGTTTTTATTAGATTTAAATCATATTAAGAATTAGATAACATATCATATGATGTTCAGTTACAGGTTACTTGTGTGTTAACTAACCCTGCCTACTTAAAATTTCGTATTATCTTATTATTTTATCTAATTATTAACTAACAGCTGAAGAGAAATTTAACAGAATTAAATGTAAAATAAAAAAAGCATAGTCTTCACTGTAAGAATTAAACTTGATTTGTTTAATATTACAGCTACAAAGGCTTTTGTCTTTTGTAGTTTGGTTATCATTACAGACGGCAGAGGGAATAGTGGGAGCTGTTGACGTTTTAAGAGCTGCATGGATCCAATATACTGTTACACACGTATTTTCATTCTCAGCTGTTTGTGTTCACTTAAGACATAACTGACGAGGGTTTATGTGAATAATCATTATCAATAATCAAGTGCAGCATTTTGACACAGTTTTGCATGTATATGACCATTTAGGTATGCAGTATAAGCTGAAATTGTATTTCAATTAATTGCCCAAATTTCTTGCAAGAAGTAAATAACTAAAAGCTTTCTGCCTCTTGACTTATTGGAACAGAAATTGGCACAACAGATACTGCTGCATAATTAAGTGATTAAAGTGAATGCTTTTAATTTTAGAAGCAGATATTGGGTTTAATGTTACAGAACAGAAATGTTCAGGCTTATTCTGTATTACTGTTACAACCTAAAAGCATAATACCATAATAACAGGATTTTATTATTTGTCTGGTCATGTGATCTCAACATGTCTGTCCAAAAACTACTTTAATTACGACACTCTTAAACATTCTCACAAATATCATTCATTTCTGTAGAGCTAGACATTTCAAGGATAAAATCAGTTCAGCTTTGACAATAAAAATACCAACCTGTTTGTTCCTCAGTTTCTTCATGTTTGACTCTGAATGCTTCTTCAATCTTCATGTCTTCACTCTCCTCTTTAATAAACACCATCTTTATAATAGTGTGTCACACGGATCTCAGTTGATTCAGGAGGGTTTTTCTGTCTTTGGACACTTTTGTCCTGTTTAAGATTAGAATAATTAACAGAAAGTAAATTACTCTCAAAATTAAATGCTAACTAAATCTCTATTTTTTCATTTATTCAGTTTTGGCCTTCAATTATTCATACATAACATTTCATAGATTACACTTTCATGAAAACATTCGCAGTTTGTGAAAGTTATCATTATACGTGTTTGTTTGTTTCACTGAATGAGTCGATTCAAACGATTCGAATCACTGAATCATTTCTCCACTGATTTGGTTCAAATGATTCGGATTTTGTCTCACTTTCTACTTGAACCATGGACTGATTCACATTTAAGGAGCAAAATGAGTCGCACATTTTCTGTTATTAATATGAGGGTGCACTTTACTCGCAAAAACAACAAAGCAATTCAATGTTATATTTAAGATTGACTCGTTTATTTTGTATACCTTGTAAAAACGTTTAAATTGACACCAATTTGCATTGCTTAAAAAACGTAAAACCACAAACCTTTCTTCAGCAGAATCCCAACAAATGCAGGGCTAGGGTCGCCGCTTTATGACGTCACGTCACCAAAATAAAAGTCCCGTTTATACACTGATGTGTTTTATCTGCATTTCCACAATTATTAGCATGGTAAATCTAGAAACAATTTCCGTTTGTTAAATTAATGTACATTTACAACACTATACTTTGTGTTTTCTTACATTGACATTCATACCTAAAACAACTGCTGCAAGTGTTTCTATACAAAGGCTGAGGGAGTGACTGTAAATCTGACATAATACACTGTTTTGACTAATCAACCTCTTGTTATTTATTTACTTTTTCCCATTATTTGGAAAGTCACTGAGACACTATCATGGATTTTTTTTCTTTTGCTATAGTTGCGAATGAGAACACAAAAATGTAAAAATATTTGCTGCAGTTTACTTTACAAAATCGACAATAATGATCTTACTTTCTTCTTTTTGTAATATTGAAGCCTGTACTCCAGTAAATTCCTTTCTGTTATTTAATAATTTGTCTATTTTTGTAAATGTTTTAGGTTTGGTTAAATGTAACTCTTTGACAGAAAGGACAACATCTTTAATAGGTAATTATATAAAAAATGCATTTAAAGCTAGAAAATGTGCCTGTCATTATCACAAATTAATCTAACAATGCTTTTTTCTTTTATTTAAGAATTCCATGTCAATGAATGTACCTTTGTTCTTCAGGGCCTTCCACATTACCTCAGTGAGGATCCATCAGATTTACTCAAGTCAGCAGAGGTGGACTTACAGGTTAATATTATACCTTTTCTGAAAATAATGGTCTGTATATATATATGTTTAACCATGACCCTGTCTGTGAAATTTGGAAATTGCATAATCTAATTATGAGATAACAAATGCCACATTTTTTTTAAGTTTAATTTCACTTTTCACATTGTCAATATTAAATATATCAAGGTTATATTGTCATAGAATCTTCTTTACATTATGTTGAATGATTTAATGTAGAAAACAGTAAATTACAAGCAGGGTCTTAAGATACTTGTTCTCCCTACATAATTTTCTGCAAAAAATTGGGTTATACAATATTTCAATAAAATAACTGACATTCTGATTAAATATTTTGATAATACAATTACTGTAGGGAACCGACATTGAAGACTATGTGACTGCAGGAATGGATCTGGATGGATCATTCTCATAATGACTGATGGAGATGATGCCTTTGACTACTGTGGTTCTGGAGGAAGATTGTCCTGAGAGATGTCAAAGACCTCCCCCATGCTGTAGCTCTACTAGTCAGGCTGATTTTTGTGCTAAATATTGATTTTCCCCCAAAAACTACATTGCAAATTGAGGTCATTCAAAAGATTTGCATTGGAGATGACCTTGGAGGTGATCAGTGTTCTGTAAAGGTGCATAGACTGAAAAATAGACTCATTCGCAAAACAGTAGTGTGCTAACTGAAAACTATATGATGAGCTCCTTTTTGTTTTGCATGATTTGCCTTTTGAATTTATGGTTATTGTGTTTTAAAACAATGAATGTTTAATTCATTTTGTCTTGACATTGGTTACTGCAGTACCAGTTGGATCTTGTTGGATTTTAGACACTTTTATACTGTTTATACAGTATTATTGTACATGCAGTATATTAGTTTTTTGTGCAATATTGTTGTTTATGCTGTACATTACTGAGTTTTATACTGTATTGTTTTTGCAGTACATTACTCTGTATTTTAACTGGTGTTGCTTCCTTCTTGATCCCTCAGTTCATTTGGATACTTCTCATCTTCTATCAACAGTTCATTTACTGATCTGTAAAATCTTGGTGATCCCTGTAGTAGTTGAATCTCCACTGCAGCTCAGCTTGGGCTTCAGTAGTCGCTGTACTGGGTACTTCAAGTCATTTGTTCCTTCACCTTTCAAATGAAAATATAAATGTTTTTTATAAATGTTTCATATCATGTTAAATGCATGTTTGAGGACTCAGATGCCCCAATTTTTTTAAAGGGGATTGTCTTGGAGATGGTAGAAAAAAAAATGTTGGACTCCTCTGCGGAAGTGAGTTTAGCATAACATTCACATGCTTTACATTTTCAATCATTCCTTCAGTTTGTCTCAGGTTACCTTTCGGCAACATGTGAAGACTAGTTTTCAGTCTACACTCAGCTGCCTATAAGAAACATTTTGTTCTAACAAGCTAAAATAAAGTTTTGCATGACGGTTTGTGAGAGACAGAAAAGTAGCAATTACGCAACTTTTATCTTTAGCTTCTCCCTTGCTGACAAAGAAAGGTCTAAATAAATAAATGTCTTCGTAAATAAATGTAGACATAATGCAGAAATGAATACGAAATTAAGTATTAAATGAACATGGAAAGAAAAAATTGTGGACATAAACATTGTCATAAATACATAAATTAATAAATGAAAGAATGAATAAATGCATTTTGGAAAAATAAAAAAATGCATAAATAAGTAATTCATATTATAAATATCATCATTTGTAAAATACCATGAAAATGTTTTATCATTTTATTTCTTTATATATACTTTAATATGTATGTGAACAGGACTTTTATTTTGATCTGGTGGTAATGTGACGTCATAGGGCTGCAGCGCTCCTGCATCAGTGAATGCTTTCAGTTGAAGAAAGGTTTGTAGTCTTAACCATTTAAAGTGTTTAAATTAATACGTGTTCAGCCTATTTTATATGGTTTACAGGCGATTTAAACTTTATAATTATTCCGTGTAATATTGTAATATTTGATCTACTAATGAACGTTATTTTGTGAGTAAAGCGCATCCACAGATCAGTCTGATTTCTCTCTCTGTTAGTGATTCAGATCAGAAACACGAATTACAAACTCCGAGTCAATTGAATCGGTTGATTCACAAAATGATTCACTGTTTCGAATCGCGGCTCGCTGAGAGACCTGCTGCTCAAAACAGCGGAAATACAACGAGAACAAACTCAAACATGAGAAATGACAAGTTTTACAAACAATTGAAAATGTTTTGTTGTATTGACAACCTTTAAATACAATAGCTATTTTTAAAGTGTGTAATCGATTAAATGTAATATACTAATAATCATTAAGTATTAATAAAAACGGAATATAAAGTTAAAAGGTTTGAGTGTTTGTCTATTCAGATCATCTGAAGTCCATTAACTATTACTCTGACTCCCTTACTAGTGCACTGACTACTGAACTAGAGCTGATTGAGATGAACAGAGATTGAATTTTTTTCTTTCTTTATATTTCTGTTAATTCTCATCTTAAACTGGGCGTTTCCAAACAGAAATAAAAATCCTGGAGGACCAACTGAGATCCATGTGACACTATTATAAAGATGGTGTTTATTAAAGAGGAGAATGAAGAGATGAAGATTGAAGAAACATTTAGAGTCAAACAAGAAGAAACTGAGGAACAAACAGGTTGGTTTTCATTCTCAAAGCTTTTCATTCTGTACATTTTCTGAATTAATTTTCCTTTGGTGGGTGTTTTTCTTCTCTGTTGCCCTACTGCAGCTTTTTAGCTTAATTTTTATTCTTAAAGTTCTCTTAGTGCTCTGATTTAAAAACAGCATTTAAAGACTTGTCTCATTTAATATGTAAATGTTAATTTAAATATTTTGCTAAATGTTAGTCGTCAAGAAGAGGCTTAGTCAACTAAAATTTTATTTGCCTGGTCAGTCACAGAAAAAATGGTCCATGTCATTATTGAGCAGATTGTTAACAGCTGTCGGCCATATTATGATATATTGGACAGGGAATAAAAACATTTGCCTATCATTCATCATCCTCACATATGGCTTATCATTTGAATATCTTGGGCCAAAGTGGGGCTAAAGGAACAAAGGCAGAGTTTGATGACGATCAGCACCGCTGTTTATTTCCCACATTTTCATATTAAGTTATCAACTAGCATTAACATTTCAGACTTTTAAAACAGTTTTAATGGCAAAACTAATTTTCAGACACCAGCAAATTAACGTCTGAATTAACATACGATTGCAACCCGATGGGAATAAAGGTCAAGACAGAAATACACAATGCTAAAAGCTGCATATGTTAACAATCACTACAATAAAAACACATTATGGTTATAAAAATACCAGAGACTGCTTGATGAAGAACTTCAATAATATATGATTAAAATCAAGTATTTCTTTGTTTTCAGTTTTGTTCTGTGTCCGCCATGTGCTTTTGTTTATACTGCTATTCTGCATCTGCATATGTCAGAAATTTCATATACTTTAACTAATTTAACTGTAATTTGATGTGGTTTTGTGTTTCGTGTCTTTAAACTGGGGTTAACTTTTGTCTTTTTTCACCTTAGACCTGATGGCACTGAAAGAGGAGAGTCAAGTACTGAATGAAATGGAAGACAAAGATCATGATTTCATAAATGGAGAAAACTCTTTTAGTTGTTCACAGACTGAAAAGACCATAAGAAAAAGGACTCAGAAGACAGGGAGAAGTTATTTTACATGTCAACAGTCTGGAAAGTGTTTCAATCAAGCAGAAAGCATTAAAAGACACATGAGAGTTCACACAGGAGAGAAACCGTATGGCTGTCAACAGTGTGGCAAGCATTTCATTCATAGAAGAAGTCTTAAAACACATGTTAGGAGTCACGTTGGAGAGAATCCCTACACATGCCCTGAGTGTGGACAGAGTTTCCATCAAAAACAACTCTTTGAAGACCATATGAGAATTAACACTAAGCAACCCTACACATGCCCTCAGTGCGGGAAGAAGTTTAATTATAAAGGAGAATTTGAAGGACACTTACGAATTCACACTGGAGAGAAGCCTTTCCCCTGCAAACAATGTGGAAGAAGTTTCAACCAAAAAGGAAACCTTAACAGACATATGCGAGTTCACAATGTAGAGAAGCCTTACACCTGCCAACAATGTGGAAGCAGTTTTAAATGGAAAAGAAACCTTGACAGTCACATGAGAGTTCACACTGGAGAGAGCCTTTTCACCTGCAAACAGTGTGGAGTAAGTTTCACTCAAAAAGAAAGCTTTATCAGACACATGAGAATTCACAATGGAGATCATTACATGTGTGATCAGTGTGGAATGAGTTTTGATCAACAAGAAAACCTTGAAGTCCATATGAGAACTCATAGAGAGAAACCCTACACATGCTCTGAGTGTGGAAAGAGTTATTGTCGAAAACAACAATTTAAAGTCCACATGAGAATTCACTCTGGAGAGCAACCCTACACATGCCCTCAGTGCGGAAAGAGGTTTAATCATAAAGCAACCCGTGAAAACCACATAAGAGTTCACACAGGAGAGAAGCCTTTCACCTGCCAGCAATGTGGAAGAAGTTTCAGGCAAAAAGGACACCTTAACCGGCACATGGGAGTTCACACTGGAGAAAAGTCATTTATATGTGGTCACTGCGGAAAGAGTCTCAGAAATAAAGCAACACTTAAATACCACATGAGGTATCACACATGAGAGATCTGTAGTTTTAGGTTATCAGTTTGACAGTCATGTAATAACACCAGAGAGAAGTCTTTGCTGTGCCATCACTCAAACAAGACAATCTTGAGGATCACAGAAGCACCTCTGATAAGTTTCAGAATATCTGAGCAGTGAATTTGGGCTTTGTTTACACCTGGGTTTAAATGTGTTTTGGTTGATTGGATCACAAGTAGACTGTATCTGTATCACAGTTTCTTTTGACCACTTCTCTCCCCATTTTGTCAAGGGGAGGTTAAATGCATGGGATCTTTCAGATCTTCAGATCAAATAAATTGAGAATGGGAGGAATTAAAATTGTAGTGCAATTTACAGAGGAGTAATTGCATTAATAAATGAGTTGAAACAAGCAGATGAGATGTGTAAAAAAAGTTCTTGAGGATGGAGGATTGATGGTAATATGTAATAGTAAAGAGCAGAGGAATAGTGATAAAATTCAAATTGTATATGAGCAATGATTCAAATTTGCAATCAAATGGGAAATAAAATATGGAGGTGTGGAGTAATAACTGGGGTCCCATTAAGTGTGAACATGGGAAAAGTAGAAGAAAATGTAATAGAAGCCGAATACTTACAGATGAGTAGAGAGTGTTTTGTTTTCTCACCTGAGTCATGTTTGTCTTAAGCCCAAGTCATGCTATCTCTGTTGCTGTAGGTACATTTGATTTCATAATGGAATCTTCAATGGTATGCAACATGAGTAATTTTTCATCAGGACGGTTCAGTAACATTTCACCACACCAGAGCAACTCAATCTCAGTGTCGGAAGCATTGTGATGCTGCACCAGAACTAGATGACTGAAGGACTGAATTACCTCTGCTCCTGCAATTTATTTCAGGACTACCATGATGTATTTGTATTTCAAGAACTTTTGTAGCCATACGAAGAGCATAAACTGGTTTTATAAGTGAAGCTGGTAATGCCGTTTTTGAATTAGTTAATTCATTATCCGCTGACGTCTTGATAGATTTCATAGTCTTATATTTGCAGTTTATTTTAAGTGTTACTCAACTCTAAGTAGGGCAGGTTATAAAAACGGTAACGTTCACTTTATCAAGCTATTCAAATGGCAGACTGGGGCTTGGTTTCAACCAGACCCCGAGACAATGAAGGCACAGTTTTATCATTTCTAGATAAACTGAGCAGCACGTCAAAACATACCACAAGTGCTCATGGTCGTTAATTGTAATAATCTATTGGCGTTACATCCTCTATTATTTTTATCTACAGCCAAATGCGCTTCATGGCCCCTTTCCGTGTGTGTTACTTCTCTATAAAGACACTAAGCACCATTGAAAGCAGAATACATTGATACTTTGCTAAACCAATGCACAAAAAACAACACTGCAAATATCCCTGATTGTTCAAACCAAGTTTGTGAACACAGTACCAATCTGGGAATATTACTATTTTTTTTAACATTTTTAAATAAGTCTCTTGTGCTAAATGCATGCCTGCATTTGTTTGATCAAAAATAAAAAGGTAATATTGAGGAATATATAACATATTTAAAATAATGCTTTTCTATTTTAATATACATAAAAAATAATATTATTACAGAAATACATTTATGTAATCAAAGCTGAATATTTATCAGCCATTACTTAAAGTCTTAAGTATCACTCAGAATCATTTGAATATGATTCAAATGATCAATGTTAGAAACAGTTTGTCAGGAACACAGACTCAGGAGAATGTTAAGTGAAGTGGATGATACAGTTTGTAAAACTCTCCTTATCAGCCTTGTTACAAGACTAAAATGGGGTCAGATTTAACTTAGAGAGATGACTGGTCATTAAAAGATTGAGACATAAAAGAAGATTGGTTTAAATAGATTTGGTGTATTTACAAGGTTCACATAAACGACTTTAAAACAACACGATAAAACCAGGTAAACTCATTCTGTTAAAAGAATACAGTTTCACGAGTTCCCACTTACTAATAATAAACAGAGTAAAGGATAGCGATAGCGTATAAGGTTAAGCGTATTTGGCGTGCTGTCCGGGAGAGGGCTCCGAGCTCGAAATTAGTTCCCGAGCCCGGGGCACTCCCCCTGCCCGGGGAGAGGGTCCGAGCTCGGCAATCGGCCCGAACCCAATAGCTCCCCCCTATAGAGAGGAGACGGGGTGGTGGAGGGATGTTGAAATGAGAGATAGGAAGGTAAGGCTGCTTTGATTATTTATAGTGATTCCCCTTAACACTGATTGGATAGGGAGTGATTACTGATGATGCATTGGCCGTGTTAATTATCTGTGCGCGCTCCTCCTGAAATTAGTTTATAAAACGTCACTTCACGAGTTCCCACTTACTAATAATAAACAGAGTAAAGGATAGCGATAGCGTATAAGGTTAAGCGTATTTGGCGTGCTGTCCGGGAGAGGTCTCCGAGCTCGAAATTAGTTCCCGAGCCCGGGGCACTCCCCCTGCCCGGGGAGAGGGTCCGAGCTCGGCAATCGGCCCGAACCCAATAGCTCCCCAAAAGGCTAAATGATCGCAGGACAGCAGCCAAGGGAAACCGCTGTAACCCCCAAAAGGTGCTTAGTTTTCTGGCTGAAGGCATGCTTGATGATTGTAGCAGTGGGGCTGCTAAGGCAAAATATGCTTCTGCGGAAGCTGGTACTGCTGTGGCAGTGAGGAAAAGGGGGGTGTGCTTCTGCGGAAGCTGGTACTGCTGCGGCAGTGAGGAAAAGGGGCGGGGGGGGGGGCTTCTGCGGAAGCTGGGACTGCTGCGGCAGTGAGGAAAAGGGGCGGGGGGGGTGCTTCTGCGGAAGCTGGGACTGCTGCGGCAGTGAGGAAGGGGGGGGTGCTTCTGCGGAAGCTGGGACTGCTGCGGCAGTGAGGAAAAGGGGCGGGGGGGGTGCTTCTGCGGAAGCTGGGACTGCTGCGGCAGTGAGGAAAAGGGGCAGGGGGGGGTGCTTCTGCGGAAGCTGGTACTGCTGCGGCAGTGGGGAAAAGGGGCAGGGGGGGGTGCTTCTGCGGAAGCTGGTACTGCTGCGGCAGTGAGGAAAAGGGGCAGGGGGGGTGCTTCTGCGGAAGCTGGTACTGCTGCGGCAGTGGGGAAAAGGGGCGGGGGGGGTGCTTCTGCGGAAGCTGGTAGTGCTGCGGCAGTGGGGAAAGGGGCGGGGGGGCGGGGTGTGCTTCAGCGGAAGCTGCTGGGGCGGCACCTAAATCAATTGATGAGGGCCTGGTGGGCTTTTTTAATATGGGATCTGTCTGTTCGGACATAACTCTTGAAAGCGTCCGATGACCAGCGCCCCAGTGTTTGGATTTGTTGCTGTGACATACCTTTTTGGGCGGCTGTTGTAGCTGCACCTATTCGAAAGGAGTGGCTAGAGAAGTTATCAGCTGGGGTACCTGATTGAAGCAGCACCGCCTTGAGATGCTTTTGGAACCAGAATCGAGAGACGGGACGGTTGAAGTCGTCTGTGAAAAGGGGGTCAGATGGATTTTTTGATTGGGATCTCCTGAGCTGGAGGAAGGCTAGGAGGGTTTGGAATGGTTGGATGGGCGACTGGAGATTAAATATATAGATAAAATGGCCTTTCTTTAATTGGTCTGATTTGCTTTGCTTTATGAAGTAGGAAATAACTTCATCATCTAGCACTGCTAGGTCGGAGATGGTTGGGTGCGTGTTAGGGTTAAAAATGGATGTGGTAGTGAGTTCGGAGCATCTGAGGAAGCCGAAGAATGCCAGGATGAACATGGCGTCTAAAGTACGGGCGGTGTGTAAAGATTGGTAACCTTTACGGAGAGTAGAGATGCATTTAGTAAGAATTTTTAGGGTTATAGGTTGGCGGGTGTCGGGGCGGGTAGGGTGGGTTTTTTGAATACCTTTGATGAGCAGGGACGTCTGGGAATTGGATATATTGGGTGAAAGTGAGCCATATATGAGCTTATGAAAAAATTGGATCCCGCTTAGGTATCCTTTGATTGAGCTGATCTGGAGGTTTTTAATGATGTTGAGGTAAGAGATGAAGGAGGTAATGGCTAACAGGGAAAAATCTGGGAACGCTAGATTGTAGGCGGAGTGGAAAGTTTTAAAACATTTCCACGCTGTTAAATATGACTGGAGTGTGTTGGGGGAGACGGCTTGTAAGATGGATTCCAAAGATGCTGTTAGGAGAGGTCTCAGAGGATGATTTAAGGGAATATCAGCTCTGAATAGGGAGGTACTGGGGTTGGGAGAGAATCCGCCTCCGGAGCCAATGCTCTGAATTTCTGAAAGGAAAAGCGAGAGAGAGAGTCAGCTATTACATTTTTGGAGCCAGAGATGTGCTGAGCAGTCATGATGAATTGGTCACGAGCTGAAATCCAGATCAGCCGTCTTAATAAGGGCATTAATGCGGAAGAATGGGAACGACCTTTATTAATGCAATGCACGATGGCTTCGTTGTCGCAGTGCACGATAATACTAGTGGCTGACCATTCTTTACCCCATAGAGCGGCAGCGACGACTAGTGGGTACAGTTCGAATAGCGCTGAGGACGATAAATGCTGCGGTAAGTCTGTTAGCTGGGGGGGCCATGTGGAAGCGAACCACCGGCCGTGGTAGAAACCTCCGAACCCGACGGAGGGGGCGGCGTCGGTAAATAACTGAATGTCGACTGGGGAGGAAACCAGATTTTTGTAGAAAAAAGATAAGCCGTTCCATTGTTTAAGGAAGGATATCCACAGGCTAAGTTCGTTATGACATGAGTCATTTAAGTATATCTGATCTTCTAGCGCGTGAACGGAGGACGCGAGGGAGAGGAGATGCGAGATGAAGGGGCGGCCTTGCGGAATAATGCGCATCGCAAAATTCAGGTGGCCTAGGATGGATAAAAGCTCGCGTTTGGAGCAGCTGGTGGCGGTTAAGAGAGAGGAGGCTACCAAAATGGTCCTGTCGATTTTCTCTTTAGGAAGGGAAGCCTGAAATTTTTGGGAATCTAGGTTGACGCCCAAAAATTCGATGTAAGTGTTAGGACCTTTGGTTTTTTCTTGTGCGAGAGGGATCCCTAGTTCGGCAAAGAGTTTTTGGGTTGTCGCGAGATGGGCGTTTGGAAGGGAGTCGGGGGGAGAGATAATTAGAAAATCATCCAGGAGATGAACCAGGAACGGTAGTTTGTAATTGTTAGAGAGGATCCAGCAAATCGCCTCTGACAACATATCGAAAATTTTAGGGCTGCTTCGACAGCCGAAAGTGAGGCGGACGGAAAAATAAAATTTTTCCTGCCAGCGGATTCCGAATAAATGCCAGTAGTCAGGGTGGATGAGCATGACTTTGAAGGCAGAAGTAATGTCGACTTTGGCCAGCCAAGCGCCACGACCTGCTTCTTTAATCAGGGTGATGGCTTGATCGATGTCGTGATAGTGGAGAGAAAATTCTTCAAGGGGAATGAGGCTGTTAATACTTGGGAGCGGGGAATTATGTGGGGATGAGAGATCGATTATGAGGCGTTTTTTACCTGAAAGTTTTCTGGTTGCGACGCCGATGGGGCTGACTCGAAAAACATCGAAAGGCGGAACAGAAAAGGGGCCGATCATGAAATTTTCTTCTATTTCTTTTTTAATTAAGATGTCGACTGTTTCGGGTTCGGTGAGAGCAGATTGAAGGTTGGGACAGATGAGACTTTGGGAGGGGAGGTTTACGACGCCCGGGTTAAAGCCATGCGAGAGACCTGAAAGGATATAATCTGTAAAATTAGAATCAGGATGGTGGAGTAATTCAGCAGATAAACGAGAAACATTTACAGGAGTCGATAGGTACTGTTTGTCTTTTTTATTTGCAGCTCTCTGAACTGGGCAGATCAAACGGGCATGGGAGCCACCACAGAAATTACATACATGTAAATAACGACAGCGTTGTCTAGTGCACCTCGCGTTGTTGAAGTTGGCGCAAGCTTGACTGCCAAAAGAGGAAGGGTGGCGGTGAAGAGAGGAAGAGGGGAAGGAAGAGGTGTCCATGAGGCGTGGGACATAGCTGGTAGATTTGGGTTGGGATGTTTCGGGACACGGAGGGATAGAAGGGTTGACGAAGGGGCAAGAGATGGAGGAGTGCGAGAGGGAGCGGCAAACTGCGCAAGCGATGTTGCGGCAGCCGGCGAACACCCTGCTGTGGAGCTCGTGATCCAAGGCCCCCCAATAGGGGCACTGATTCCACTGAGCTGTACGGATTGCACATTTTGCCGAAAACATTTTGTGATACGTGTAAAAATGTGAGCCACCGTATGAAAGCGCGAGCTCAGCTATTATCGTAAGGTAATCGCTGAGCTCACGTCTCCTGTGGGGAAAAACGGAACATATTACCTCTGAGAATCGGTTGAACGCAATGGTGAATTCAGTGAACGAAAGAATGCGTGATGAGATGTGAGTAGAGTTTTTTAGGGTGACAGAAAATTCGCCGCAATTTATTAGGCGATCCGGGTGTGAAGGAGAGAGAGGGGATAGAAGTGTGTAGAGGTCAATGTCTGCACCTGCTAGGATTTGTGTCCGGATGGAATTGGCGACGGGAGGTGGATCCAGGGCGACTGCGTTTGGAGGGATGGGCAGGGGTGTGGCTGAGGCTAGCGTGAAAGTGCTGCGAGAATGTGCGGAAAGAGAGACTGCCGGGAGTGATAGCGGAGGCACGCTCACGCTATTACTGACTCCTGGGGCAGGAAGGGAAGAGGGATAGATGAGGTTAGCAGGCGCCGGAGCTGACGAAAGCGGAGGCATGCTCGCGCTGTAGGTGGCTCCTGGGGCGGAAGAGAAAGAGGGATAGATGCAGGGGTTAACGGACGCCGTGGCTTGCGCCGCGAGCGGAGGCATGCTCGCGCTAAAGTTAACTCCTGGGGCGGAAGAGAAAGAGGGATAGATGGGGGGGTTATTAGAGGCCGGAGCTTGAGCTGAAAGCGGAGGCATGCTCGCGCTGTAGGTGACTCCTTGGGCGGAAGAGAAAGAGGGATAGAGGGAGGGGTTAACGGACGGCGTGGCTTGCGCCGCAAGCGGAGGCATGCTCGCGCTAGAATGGGAGGGCGGCGCTGCCGGCCATGGGTAGGGGAGAGGATTGGGAGTGTGAAAAAGTCTTGGCTGTAACTGAGTCTTTGTAGCCGGCTGAGGGTTCGCACTCATGCGACGGCTTGGAGGGGCGACGGCCTGACGATCGGTGCCGTCATCGGCGCGCTGATGCCCAAGACGGACGTGGGGGCGTGCACTGGCAGGTGCTGTACTCGGGGCGCGGCCCAGGCTTGCTGAAGGCCTTTTGGCATTAGCCTGTCCTGGCCGGGAATAAGGGGCGCTGCGGCCCGTGCCTGCGGTGTACGCAGCTTTAGGAGGAGGGGTGTAGTTTGGTGGATCGCCCGCTTGTAGTGAAGTGAGGAGGTCGAGGAGCTCCACTTTAGTGGCTCGACGTGGAAAAGTCGCGCCGGCACTGGTGAGTGCTTGGCGCAGTCCAGCCACGGTCCATTTCCCTGTGGCTGGGATGGAGGAAACGGCTGAGGCGAAGGAAGACGCCGGTGAAGGCGGCTGAAGCCTCGAGGGTGAAGGTGATGGTGGGGTTCGGCGAGCGTGGACGGTAGAACGGGAGGTTTTACGGCCCCGTTTTGCAGCCGCTGGCTCGCCTTGAAGATCCTGAGGGACAGGGTTTGCCTGCATCATGGCAGGTGATGTTGGCGAGGCAGCAGCCTCAAAAAGATCCTCTTCGTGGAGTTCGATGTCTGACATTTTTTCCTTGCTTGGTTGGACCAAAGTTGGTTGAAATGAG
The DNA here is from genome assembly GCF_049309525.1 of Garra rufa. Lineage (NCBI taxonomy): Eukaryota > Metazoa > Chordata > Actinopteri > Cypriniformes > Cyprinidae > Garra > Garra rufa. The sequence continues at coordinate 89,645,851 of NC_133361.1, forward strand.
AGATAGGAAGGTAAGGCTGCTTTGATTATTTATAGTGATTCCCCTTAACACTGATTGGATAGGGAGTGATTACTGATGATGCATTGGCCGTGTTAATTATCTGTGCGCGCTCCTCCTGAAATTAGTTTATAAAACGTCACTTGTTTGTCCATACCCTAAAACAGTCCAAGAATAGACCTTTCTCATAGAAACCGGAAATACACAATCGTAGGGTATGCGGGCTTCCTGTGTAATGTCAACACAGCAGAAAGCCGGGTAATTTAAAATTAAAATGGAGAGAGTCTACATAACAAAGATAACTTTTGCCGACATGATAAGAGTCGTGGAGGAAAACTCTGTGACAAAGAGGAACAAATAGGATAAAGGATATAAATTTTTCCACTAAGAGTTTATCCATAACTTTCAAGGTAAGTAACGTAGCTAACGTTAGAGAGCAATCAGGCTAACAAATTACTAGGGGTGGGAATCTTCAGGCACTTCACGATCCGATTCCGATTCTGGGAGTCACGATCCGATTCCAAAACTATTCTTGATCTAAATTTTTTCCCCAATTAATTCTTCTGCTGTGCAAATACAACTTTACAATTTAAAAAACATGTAAAATTGCAGTTTCTATGCTTTTTGCTTAACCTCTGTAAAAGTAGGTGTCAATCTTCACTGATTTCAAGATTCAATTTAATTACTGTTTTCATTATCAACTAAATAGCACAATGCTCACATTCTCAGTTTTCAATAGTACTGCACATGGCTACATTTTCATATATGTTTTATATCAAATTTATTTTGTGCCAATTTTACTTTATTTTTTAAATTATATAAGCAAGATACTTTTTAAAACAATTATTTAAAATAAGTGTTCTTTAGGTATCCGAAAGTTTACAGACAATAGTTTTTCTTTTTTCCTCAGCATCAGGCAGCATCAGCGCGTTTGGGCGAGCGCTTCGCGGGGTAAGCTGTGAATGAAATCACTCGCATGCCAGCAAAACTGAGAATTGTGAGGAGTCGAGAAAGATGCGAAGAATCTGCTTTCCCGGAAGATTCAATCTCAAATAAAGGATCAACTTATAAGCATGTTTATATTATTTAACACGTGAACACATTCTCTCTGACAGCCTGGGTATGCGGAGCATTAGCAGCTTATATGGATGGAATGCCATGCACAGATCTATTTCGATATATCAGATGTTTTGTCCTGCTCTCAAAACATAACTGACTGTATGTACAGTTTCGTTTAAAACTATTCGAAAATGCAAGTGCATTTAACCGCATCCGCAATCGAGCTTTAGGACGAACAAACACAAAGGGCACGTGAAAGTCTGTCAGTGCGCGAGTGAAATGAAATCAGAGGCAGAAATGAAAGCATATCGCAAACACGACGGGTGGAAGCACATACTGTCAAGCAGTGCGCACGTGACTACAGTGCAAATTCTGTGCAATGTATCCTGCCACATCTCTAACGCACACACGTGCCATATGCGGGGAAAAAACAAGCTCAGAATTGATTCTGAAATATTAGGAATTGATTCAGAATCGTTGAAGAGAGAATCGCGATGCATCGGAGAATCGATTTTTTCTCCCACCCCTACAAATTACTAGTGTGTCCACTAGGACTAGGATTATAAGGTTATGTATGGATAGTGTAGAGGACATGTACAACTTTATTAAAGCAATATAACAGTTGTGGTCGTGATGTTACAAACAACATGACATTCACTGTCTGCCTTTGGTCTAAGTGAACGTCTTGTGTGTAGCAGCGAGCGACGATAGCCTAATATTAACATTAACAATGCTGTCATCATCAGTTAACATTTTATTTTCTCTGGCAATGTCTGTGTTTATTTTCATGTGTTGCCTTGTCATAGTATCAAATGTAGTAGACGGGCAGGTTTTTGTGTGGGCTAGATGCTACCCATCTCAGAGGAAAAACGAGGAGCCTCACAAACTAGAGGTTTGACCACTGAGTGCACAAGTTCTCTGTGCGTCTTACTGCCGTTGCAGTACTGTTCACTTAATGCTGTTGCAGCTCTTTCTGCTTAATTTCTGCACAGCTAGCTACAAAGTGGATGTAAGTATTCGAAACGTTATCATTTTATTTCCAATGTAAGTCTGAAAATCTACTCTTATCCTCTCACGCTTCCTCCGAGATCCACAGTCCCCCGAAAAAGGAAATAAGCCCAACCTCCTTTGGTCTGTACTCTCTCCTCTTATCCTCCAGAATTTAGGTGAATATCATTTATTATCTTTTTGAGCGCTGTCTCTGTGCTACAGTATGATGTGGTCTGAAACCAGATTGGAAATGGTCCAGGTATCCATTTGAGTTTATGTGGTGGTTCAGCTGATTAAAAACAATCTTTTCAATATTGGTCTATAGTTGCTCAATATGGTGTTATCAAGATCTTTTTCAGAAGGGGCTTAACAACTGCAGTTTTCAGGGAGTTTGGAAAAGTCCCAGAAAGAAGTGAGGTGTTCACCACTTATAAGAGATCTGCTTCTAAACAGTTTTGCACACTTGAAAAAAGATGTGGGAAGTGTGTCAAGGTAGCAAGTTGACGATTTATAAGAAATCGTAATGTCCAATAGGATTCTAAGAATCCAATAAAATCCTACAGGACAAAGTGAAATTCCATTAAAATAAATCGTAATATCCAATAGGATTCTAAGAATCCACTAAGATCCTAAAGGATAAACTGAAATTCCAATAGGATTTTTTGACAAGGGTGCTCTGTTTAATCTGAACAAGAACACTATTATCACAACATCTGCATCTCAGTCGATGTGTAATGTTAACATGTGTCTTCAATACACTCCCAGAATAGGCCAGCGTGGCCTAAAGACAATCGTAAAATATTTTGTCATAGCTACAGGTCGACAACAGCAATGTTTCTCTCTGCACTTGAAGGACTTTTGAGGGGGTCTCGTCTAAAGGGGTCAAGTCAGAGATCCTCCATTCCTTATGCAGGCAGGGATGAAATTCTGTAGCCCGACCATGCAGCATTTTGAAGCAATGGCAGAGACACGGTGCTTCCAAAAGGAGTCATGTCCAAAAAAACATTGTTTTCAAGGCACACCGTGTGTACTTAATTAGATAGTTTATTTGTGAATTAATTTCTACCTATCTTTCAGCAGCAAGCTTCTGTCTTGATTGGCTTTGAATAAACGGGAGCCTATTGACAATGGTGTGAAAGGCCTGAAGATTATCTTGTTGAGACAGAATCAAGACATACATAAAATTCAAGTCCATGATCAGTGTTGGCAGTAACGCCGTTTAAGTATAACGGCGTTAGTAACGGAGTTCATTTTTCAGTAACGGAGTAATCTAATTAATTACTTTTCCCATCGTTGCAATGCCATTATCTTTACTGAGAATGTAAAGTGTCGCGTTACTAAAATTTGGTTGAATAAAGCGCGAGGTGTCATGCTTTGGCTACACATCAGCTGCCTGGAGAGAGCAGGGGTGGGGATGATGACGCCGTTGCAAATGCGATGATGATTGGCTGGGTGGGCGGTGCCCTGCTCACGCTGTCTCAGTCTCTGCACGCTCTGACTACCAACACAAGACAGCGTGAGTGACAATGGCGACGAGCCGGGGAAATTCAAAGGTAGCGTTCGTGAACTGGAAGTACCGGCACTACTTCTCGTTAATTGAAATTAAAGGCAAGAATGTTTATGCAGGCCTGATAGTGGAAAAAATTCCTGAGCCTGAACTTTTTTTTCCCCTTGCCCCCGAGGTGAGTGGGGTGGAGGTACTATGTATGCGACGCACTTTTAACACATAACTTGTTGGTTCAGTTCAGTCAGATAAAGGTTTTTCACAAAAAAAGCTTATAGATTGGCATTTCAGCCTTTATCCCATTAAAATGAATAAATCAAGTATATAATGCATAACATTTATTTAAAACAATGTCCTAATTGTTTAGATTTTTAGAAAGCACATTAACTTCTTTCACATTTACAACTCTGTGTTTGCATAAAAAACATTGGTCGAGATTTGCAATAATCTGACCAAAAACAGCTAAAAATTTGGACGTGCAAATTAATTCTATGTCACGAGGGGGCGCTTTAGGAGCGCTGAAATATTACGGTTTCCCTAAGAATGGCTGAAAGCAAAGCAGCATTAACGCTGTTTTATCAGTCATGAAATGAAAATGCCAACGACACGTTTCTGAGGACAGTCGGTTCCCTTCAAATACATTCATATAAAGACAACAGTGCCGCGTTTTGACTTTGAAACGTGCAGTGAGCATATTTATTCAATGAAATCATTGCCTCTTAAAGTTTAATCCAGCTCTATCGCGATTCTCGTCTTTCCGTCCCCAACTGTAAGACCTCTTAAAATAATTAATCCTCTTCTTTTACTATTTAAAATATTTACCACTTTTTATGGCCTTAAATTTGATACAACTAAATTGAGGAGTTTTAAGGACCCCATGAGCCCTCTACTTCAGGATAGCCCGTCGGGCAGCCGGTCAAATAATGTTGGTAGCCCGACTGGAAAACCCAATAGCTCCGGGACGTCGGGCTAGCGATTTTGCGAGCCCTGTAAATATGCCTTTATTGAAATCCTTAATGTCTTCCCCTGGCTTCATAAACATAGCCATGACTTACGGTTTGAGTTGCCAGTAGGAGACAATTGTACAGTATGGGAGCTAAAAACACCTTCGCGCATGGAGCATTGCCTTAACCTGTATCAATCTATTTGACAAAGACACAAGGCCCGCCCCTTCCCTACTTCTGATTGGCTCATCGGCTAGAATGTGACTTGTTTGAGTCGTTGAGCGTTAAAGCTGCTCTCTGACCTGCACATCTCAGATTTAGAGAAATGACAGAGCAATATCCGCGAACCTGATTTTTTTTTTTCCGCAGCCACAGTACGCCGGAAATCCGGCGTGGTGCCGGAACGCTATCACCCCTGTTTATGTTACATGCACGCTATGCCCAGGAAAAAAGACTTTATCGACGTCTGCCTCAAGCAACTCAAATCTTATGAAGCACCTCACATCAACACACGCTAACACGACACTTGTTGCTACTGCTGCTATTTATATTCAATATTTAATTTTGTTACTGTACTGAATATTTAAGAGTTGGATAGTGTTCTGTTTATTGTGCAGTAGGCCTAATATACAGTTACAGAGATTTGCACTAATGGCCAGGTTTTCCTTTGTTTTTTTTTACCCAAGTTTACATTTGTGTGTCTTTATTTTGCACAATATTTATTTTTTTTATATGTTTTTATTTCTATGCATATCATATAGCAGGCTGCAGTCTATTGAGCTCAAATAAATACCAAATGTTCTATAATACTGTATATAGTGTTTTTATTTTTCAATCAGTTAATATAAACATCTTTGATATTAAAGATGTTATAGAACGTAATAGCGTTATAGAACATAAAAAACAACGTCACAGTTACTTTGCTGAGTAACTAATTACTTTTACAATGTGGTAACTGAGTTACTAACTCAATTACTTTTTGGGAGAAGTAATTTGTAACTGTAACTAATTACTTTTTTAAAGTAAGATGACCAACACTGTCCATGATATACTCTTAGCTGGTCAAAAAGGCTGTGATTCAGGCAGACTTCTCTATACACTTCATCAGCCTTCAGCCACTCCAAAATCAACAAGCTTTTCGTATTCACAGTATGGTTTTGTCTAAGTAAACGTTATATTTTTGACTAAACTTTATTAGTTTCATTTTGTAGAAAGAGTTATATTATTCATTTGTACTGCGTCATGACATTACTGTTCAGCCAGCGCAGTGTCCTCATTCTGCTTTGATGGCGCTGAGGAAAGGTTAGCGGTTAGTGCTTCTCTCTCTTAATATAAGACCTGTAAATGTTCTCAGAAGGTCAGTTAAGTATATGCTTAAATACTGCCGTTAAAGAGTATCAAAAATGTATTATGAAGTGTTTTATGAATAGATGGACAGGATTAAATACTGTACGCAAAATACAGCAGTTCAACTTGTGTGTGTGCATCGGCCAAGCACAGAGGATTTTAGTTGATTATTTAGCTGGTCTTTAATTTGTGCAGGTGTTAAAAATCACAAAAACAACCATTTTTCATGCTGTACCCTCTTTATTCCATCCATGTATGGTTCATATTTGTTGTCATTTTCGATTGTTATGAGCCTAAGTTTGTTGTTTCCATTCTGCCCTCTTGTGTTTTCTCTGTGTATGTGCATGTTTGTGTTTCATGTGGGTGGTTCCTTGAGATAATTTGCTTGAGGCTGCGTTTGGTTCTCCTCCTCACCTGACCCAGATATAAGGACTGCTCCAATCACTCAACCTCTCTATCATGTGTGATTTCTTGTTTACTGCCTTTGTATTTTTTCATTGTTGTTTGTTAAGGTCTTACCAGAGAAATTGTGTGTACCCAGATAGCACACGTATGAAATGGATTTCTTTGATGGCCTTCTTTCAGGATAACGTAGTTTTGTTTTAGTTAGTGATGAGGCTTTTAAAGTATCGATTTGGCACCGGTATCGAAAAAACCCCAAACAATACCTAACCCTAGTCACAATACATGGCCCCGTTCCTCCTCTTCTTAATACAGTGCAATCGTCCTGTCCCCTGTGCAGAAACCCCCCCCCCCCTCCCCTCTCAGCTATGCTTCAAGCCCCATGCTTCACTGTAGGTATGGTGGTATTATTGGGATGATACTCATCATTCTTCTTGTGGATGACACAAGAATATATTTTCATTGGACAAAAAAGGTTCTTTAAAATGAAAAAATGTATTAAAATTTAAAGTATACATTAATATTTAAGTAAATACAAAACAACAATAAAACCTAAGCCACCTAACCCAATTACAATAATTTAACAGCTTCAAATTTCAGCAATTCTTTTGCAGAAATATTACCATATTTGCCTTCTCTGGCAAAATAGGACACCTCTCCTGTCTTATTGCATGTCCTGCTATGACTAGGGCAGGGTTGTGGCTAGAATGGATACAGCTCCGACCGGAAACTAACAATGAAATTAATTGTTCCACCTATTAGATTGCGTTTTTTTAACGTCTACACCTACCCCAACCCCAAACTTAGCCCTTACTATAATACAAAAACAGTATTATCATTGTGCAGTCTGATAAAAATAATGTTAGATTGATGTGCCCAGTGGTCAGATCTGTCTCCCTTTTAGCCTAAACCAGGGGGCAGAACCTTTTTTCTCTTCCTGCATGTGGGAGGTCGACCAAACTGTGTAATCTGTTACATGTCATGTCATGAAATGTTTTTAATACGAAAACTGTCTAATGTGATCACAATTTCATAAAAAACATTGTAAGTTTGGCCTATTAATTGTAATGATTTAATTTTTTTCATTTATTACACTGATATTTAGTTCAGCACTACAAAACAATAATTTTTACCACCTTATTTTTTATTTGTATATTTCATTTAATATATACCATGTAAACATGTGCAATTGGTTTGTGGTGTTATTTATTTTTATTCATATTATTGTTTGGTCTGAATTTTTTTACTCGATTTCCAGTGTTTTGATCAGCAGACATCGCCAGCAATTCCAAACACTGATTTATTTGGGTTCAATTGATTGAAGGTTTTGGAAAAGCTTTGTTTCTCCATCACTAAGTGAAGTGCTAGTTAATTAGTTGATCTAAACAAGGTTTAATTTGTGTCGGCAGGTGTTTAGCATCAATGAGAGACATTAGAAAAGCTCCATTTGTTTCTGACTGGAAGAGAAAGGAGTCTGAGAGTGTGATGGAGGAATGAGAGTCAATATTGAGTCAATGTGTAAAAGAGTCAGAAAGATTCCCTTCTTTCGAGGGCTTTAGTTTGTTTCTTTTGTAGATTCAGTAGATGTGTCTCTTGATGGTTGGATGAAGATCAGACTTTCATCACACTCATTTTCCCATAGAAGAGACTTCAGTCTTACTGTGATCAACACTGATGCGGATCATTGAGCAGCTCTTCTCACATTTCAGCTTCATTTCACAATCATTACTGATCAATTGGGCCTTTATTTAAAACACTGGAGATTTTACAATTAAGGTTTCACTGTGCTCTTGAAACCATATCAAAGAAAGCTGATCTGTGTTGTCATTTTAAAGCACCAAATGACAGAAATAAAGTTTAACAGACTTAAGATAAATGCCATATAGGAGCAACCAGTGGGTTCAAAAGTTCATAGAAAACGCAAAAACTTTTTGAAGTTTCGCAAGCTTGAGGTCAGAGTATCTCCTCACAGTTCTTCTTTGAAAGTCACGAGCATAAAAAGACCTAAAAGACAGATGAGACCAAGTTGAGGCTATAGTTTAGACTTCATGTGGGACTACAGAACCACTCAGTCAAACAAGACTAAAACTGAAAAAACACCAGAACCAGGCAGACTTAAGAAAACAAGTTTATTAAATTAAAAGTATTCACATTCAATGGGATTGGACATTGTTGCTGATGTTTCCGCGGGTCTTTGGTCTTCTTAGGCAGTAGCTTCACCCGCTGAGATCGTGACTCGCTGAAGACCGCGTTCAGCTCTCATTGACTTACCCAACTTCCATACTCAGTCTTTTGTAAATGGAGCGTATTTTGGAAATGCAATTATTTTCCATGTGCATGTTGCTGATGGCTTTAATCTGAGAAAGCAACATGAAGGTGACTTTATTGGACTCTTTTCTAATGTTCAGATCTAAGGTTGCAAACACTCTCTCCCTCTCTTCTGGACTGCTGGATATTAGCTCATGTTGACTAAAAATTAGGAGTTTTATGAGGTCCAGTGAGGCACCGGCAACCTTTTAGCTGGTACTGGTTAGAAGAAGGCTGATGTTATATATCAGCTGCTCTGCTGAGGCCTGATCTATGGACTCTGCACAGAAACACCAGACAATTTTTACACACTGATCTCTGCTTTACCACCACACAAGATTATTATGCAATCAAAAACTGCAGAAAGTCGTTCCAACAGTATCGGTCAGTCTCACCTTTGTGGTGGAACAAGACTCTAATTAGGACCACAACTGTGCAATGAATCCTAGTCTCAGACCCAATAAATCCGATGCTCAATGTGTGCAATAACTGCCTCATGGCTTCTGAAACACATGATAAAGACGACCGTCATTATTTCAGCCCATCAGTTGCCAACATACACTGCAATAAGATACTATAAATACATCACCTCTCTTGTCGCCACAAAAACGCTTCAGAGCCTTATCAATTATTCCATGTGCGGGTTTGCTGGCTCCAACTGAGGATTCTTCTGTGAGAACGATGACCTAAACACACAAATCAAACATGCCAATATTAGAGCTGTTATGAAGAATACCAGTCTGATGGAAGACTGCACTTTGTGAGACCAACCTGAGGAAGCAGAGCTTGAAAAAAAAACCTTAACATCCTCAGCCATCACTCTCACAACATACAGCAAACTCTGAAGAATGGGCTGACAAACAGCACAAGAGCCAGCCCGGTATTATTATTCCAGAACACATTCTGTGTGTAAATACTCTGATTCCGGCTGGTTTGTTATGGCTCTTACTGGTTTCGCTGGTAATGCTGCAGTCTTCAATCCATCCAGCAGCATTCGTTTCAGAGCAGAAACATCGGCTGAAACTAATCATGCTGGATGGACGGCACACAACGCTTCCAGTATCCTGTATGCTTTCCTCTGCAGGTCTGTGTCCTTGCTCTACAATCACAACATTACATGAAAGACTCAAAACAACACAAGACACAACAGGGCTTACAAATGTTAAGAGGATGATTCTCACCTTTGCAAAACGTTGAATTAAACAAAGGGCTCGGGCCCCTAATTGGTCCCCCGCATGAGGAATTAAACATATAGCCATTTCCATCACTGCAAGTCTACAAAAAAAAAACAAAAAAAGAAAAAGGTACAAATATATGTAGGAGTCAGTGTCCAGATGTGAAGCTCAACGAGCATCTCAAAGATCTTTTGAACAGAACTTTGGCCTACGCAAATGAAAGTAAAGTTGCATTTACCGAGAGTATTTGGAGGTTTGCACATGGCGGAGCTTTTTAAAAGTCATCTTTAGGAATCCACACACAATCTGAAACAACATTTAGATACATCAATCATAGAGCAATGCCACAATAAACACATGCACGTGGCTAAAGCCAGATAAGTCTGGCATTGCAGTGATGCAACTGATTTATGAATCTGACAGATGATGATTACTGTTGGTTCTGTGATGGTGAGGAACTCTCTTATGCAGTTCAGAATGGCCGCCCTCTCAGAAGCCCGCGCAGGCTTTGCATCATACAACATGCGGAGGACAGAGATGTATTCTTTTGAAAATTTACTCACTTCAGTTTTCTGTTCATCTGCAGACGACACAAAACCATACAATCGATACACATGCACGAATGATCATCAATGAACAAACTATGAGGATCTGCGGATGAGATGTTGACACTTTTTTGTTTGACCACCCCAGCTGACATGTCTCACAGCTTCTGATAAGATTCCGGAGAGCTTCAAAAATGCAGGGCCGAAGCTGTGGATTTTGCTTGATGGCCATTCTCAGAGACCTGGCAATATTTTGAAATGAGGCCACCAGATCTGTAGGGCAACGGCAAAATCCAGGCAATGTACTCCAAATCTGAAAAAAAAAAAGAAAACAAAGACCATGGCCCTCGACACACAAATGCATGTAACACTGGAAAAAATAAGCCCATTTTGACGAATCATTAATGCAAGCACAGATCAGTATCAATCCAAGTGAAATCATAAGCAGCAAAGATTGAGAACATTGTTTTGCACAGCACACACAAACACAAGCTATGAGTGTTTGTGAAAGCAGTCAGATTTACAGGCTTGAGCCTTGCGGTTTGATCTGCACCAGCTTCTGTGATTTTTTTTAAAATTTATTTAAAAAAAAAATTCACATTGTCTAGGGTGACCATACGTCCTCTTTTACCCAGACATGTCCTCCTTTTTGGCTATAAAATTATGTCCGGGGGGATTTTGTAAAATATCATAAAATGTCGGATGGCACAGGTCACATGATTATGCCAAAACGAATCAAGCTCCTGTACAGTCCTTCACGGTTAGATGTTCTTTTTTTTTTTATACAAGCTTCGTTGTCGAACGTCACATCACAAATAAGAATATTGCTTAGAAGAACAATACTTTTACAACAAATAACAAAACATCTTGGTCATGTATGGTAACCCAGGAGAGGACAAGAGAAAAACAAAACAATGATAAAAAATAACCCTCATGTAAAACCCTGCTCACCACTACAATTCAGTTCAAATCTACAGTTGATTTAGAGACACTATTAAATGCTGTACTATAAATATGCGTCAGAATACGTGTAACGCTTCTTTCAGTAGGGTAGGGTAGTAGATATACTGTCTCACAGTTTAGCTCTAACCCCAAATAAAGCTAATCAATGTCTTTGGAAAACTTCAGAATTTCTAGCAGATTTATTGGTTCAAGTTGGAGCTAAAATCTAAATCAGGTTTGGACACTCTTATGATAGAATCTAGAATAAATGCACTACATATCTACGTTTTGATGTTGATTGCATTGTGCCATTCAAATGGCATTAACTTTTTTTTTTCTCACCTTAGACCCAATGGCGCTGAAAGAGGAGAGGGAAGAACTGAAGGAAATTGACGAGAAAGGTCAGTGTGAGAATTATTTCAAAACCGAAGAAAAATGTCTTGTTCCTTACAGTCTGAAAATACTTCCACACAAACAAGAGCTCAAAATACAGCAACTATGAGCCATTTCACTTGCTTTCAGTGTGGAAAAAGTTTCAATCAACAAAGAAACCGGCACATGAAAATTCACAACAGAGAGAAGCCTAAAGGTGCGTTCACACCGGACGCGACTTGCGCGAATAAATCGTGCTATTCGCGCATAGTTGGACGCTTGAACATTTTAGTTTACTCGATTCATTCGCGTGTGAAATTTACTTCACAACAGACGCAAATTCGCATCATGGGAGGGGCGTCTGCCACTCGTCAGCGGGAAAGTAGTTGTAAAATAGGTGAATGAGCTCAATTTGCCAGCTTTAGCTTAACATGTAAATCACTCGTGCTTGCCGCTTCATTCGCGTCCGGTGTGAACGCACCTTGACAGATCCCCTCAGTGTGAAAAGAGAAACCTTGACGTCCAAAAGCAAATTCACACGATGGCAAGCCTTTTTACTTGCCAACAGTTTGGAAACAGTTTCACTCATAAAGGAAGCCTTAACAGACACATGAGAATTCACACTGGAGAAAAGCCTTACACATGCTCTCTGTGTGGAAAGAGTTTCAGTATTCATGGAAACCTCATGGTCCACATGAGAGTTCACACTGGAGAGAAGCCTTTCACCTGCCAATGGTGTGAAAAGAGTTTCAGTCAACATGTAAATCTTGAGGCTCACATGAGAATTCACACTGGAGAAAAGCCGTTCACCTGCAAACAGTGTGGAAAGATTTTCAATCAGCATGTTAATCTTGAAACCCACATGAAAAGAATTCACCCTGAAAAGAAGGTTCAACCAAAAAGTTAACATTTAGTACCACATGAAGATTTACTCGAGGGACATAAATGTTTAAATGTCATCAGTGTGGAATGAGTTTTCAGACAAGAAAAACCTAGGAATCATGCAGGGACATTGGAGAGAAGCATGTCATGTGCCATCACTATGGAAAGTCTTTAAAAAACAAAGCCAATCTTGAGTTTCACATTGGCTGGATGATGGCATACCGCCTTTACACTTTAAGATGAATCCCATCATGTAACATTGACATTGTACCAAACTGAATTCAGTCAACACACAACTGATTCTAACTGAGTAACGTCTAGGTTACGTAGGTAACCCTCGTTCCCTGAAGGAGGGAACGGAGACGTTACATGGGAATTCGCTTAGAATCCAATCATCTCTGAGCCTTATACAAAAGGCCAATGAAAATTGGCGAGTGGCATTTGCATGATGCGTCACGCCCCGTACATACGGGTATAAATAGCGACGTCATGCGCCAGTCAGACAGGTTCTTCGCTGAGGAGCCGGTTTGAGCTGGCGTCAGCGCGACGGTAAGGACGTGGCAGGGGATGTAACGTCTCCGTTCCCTCCTTCAGGGAACGAGGGTTACCTACGTAACCTAGACGTTCCCCTTCAGTCGAATCACTTCGATGTTACATGGGAACAGACCCTATGGAACAAGCAACGTCCCTAGCGCCGCGTTACGCAACAACCACGTGCCGGCAGGCGGACGTGTCAGCAGGCGGTACGTTAACGTGACCTTCCCAACGCCCTGGGGCCCGAGAAGGGGGGTCCCCAGGGATGCCAGAAACTGAAGCAGGGGTTGGGGGGGCGGAGACATGAATTCTGTTCATGTGAAAATAAGGAAATTCAATGTATCCATAGAGATTAGGGATACACGAGGAAAACAGAGGCCTTCTGGTTGACCCGTGGAAGAATATAGAGAAAAATAGCCATAACCTGCGGGGCGAAGGAGACCCGGCAAGAGCACAGTCAAGAACTACTCCGCATCTAGCCCAGACTGCGGGGCATGGAGGACCCAGGTTCGCCGGAGGGAACATACTGGGAAATTGTGCACGGATCCACAGGGGAATGGCGCAGCAAGCCGACACTAGCCGTCCTCCCGGTCACCTGTCAGAACTCGGGAGGAGACGGCCTCTAAGCGGAGGTTGTAAAACCTGGCGAAGGTATTTGGTGTCGCCCAGCCGGCAGCTCTGCAGATGTCCGCTAATGAGGCGCCATGTGCCAACGCATAGGAAGATGCAACACTCCGTGTGGAGTGGGCATGCAAGCCTAAGGGGCAAGGCTCTCCCTGATATAAGTAAGACAGGGAGATGGCTTCTACCACCCAATGCGCCAACCTCTGTTTGGAGACAGCATTTCCTTTCTGCTGACCTCCAAAGCAGACAAAGAGCTGCTCGGTGCATCTGAAGTGCCGAGTGCGGTCTACGTAAGTGTGTAGAGCACGGACGGGGCACAACGATGCAATAGCTGGGTCTGCCTCCTCCAAGGGCAGAGCTTGCAGGTTCACCACCTGATCGCGGAAAGGCGTGGTGGGAACCTTGGGCACATAGCCGGACTCAAGGCACGCTTCGTCGACAGAGAAAGCTTGCAGATCCCCCACCTCTTGATGGAGGCCAGCGCAGTCAGGGGCGCTGTCTTTAATGACAGAAACTTAAGCTCAACTGAGGCGAGGGGCTCAAAGGGAGGTCCCCGCAGGCCCTGGAGGGCGACGGAGAGGTCCCAAGAGGGTACGAGGCGCGGTCTGGGAAGAATCTCACGACCAGAGGGTGCTTACCTAGGGATGATCCATCCACTGCATCTTGATGTGCGGCAATAGTGGCAACATACACTTTGAGAGTCGAAGGGGACAGCCTGCGCTCCAACTTCTCTTGCAGGAAGGAAAGCACTACTGCAATCGTGCATCTCTGTGGGTCTTGTCCTCGTGAGGAACACCAGTCGACGAACAGACCCCACCTCAGTGCGTACGCCTTCCTTGTAGAGGGGGCTCGGGACTGAGTGATGGTTTCTATTACGGCCTGTGGAATGCCGGCGAGGTCTGAAGCGTCCCGTCCAGGAGCCAGACGTGCAGGTTCCATAGATCGGGACGTGGGTGCCAGATAGTGCCCATCCCCTGAGAAAGAAGGTCCTTCCTCAAGGGGATTTTCCAGGGAGGGGCTGCCGCGAGGGAAATGAGTTCTGGGAACCAGGTCCTGGCAGGCCAGTATGGGGCGACCAGGAGAATCTGCTCCTCGTCCTCCCTGATCTTGCACAGGGTCTGTGCAAGGAGGCTCACTGGGGGAAAGGCGTACTTGTTGCCCGGAGGCCAGCTGTGGGCCAGAGCGTCCCTGCCGAGGGATACCTCATTGAGGGAGAAGAACTGCTGGCAGTGGGAGGATTCGGGGGAGGCAAACAGATCTATCTGGGCCTCCCCGAAATGACTCCAAATCAGCTGGACTGTCTCGGGGTGGAGTCGCCATTCTCCAGGGAGGGTGGACTGCCGTGAGAGCTGATCGGCTGCACGGTTGAGTTCCCCCGGAATGTGAATGGCTCGTAGCGATTTCAGCCACGTTTGACTCCAGAGGAGCAGACGGCAGGCGAGTTGTGACATGCGACGGGATCGGAGGCCGCCCTGGCGGTTGATGTATGCCACAGTCGCAGTGCTGTTGGTACGCACAAGCACGTGCTTCTGACGCAACGTCGGTCGGAAGCGACGAAGGGCCAGAAGCACAGCCAGTAACTCGAGGCAATTGATGTGCCACTGCAGTCGAGGTCCTGTCCAGGAGCCCGAAGCTGCTTGCCCGTTGCACACAGCACCCCAACCCGTGGTAGAGGCATCCGTGTAAACCATGATGTGCCTGGACACCTGCCCCAGGGGTACTCCGGCCTGGAGAAAGGCAGGGTCTGACCATGGGCTGAATAGGCGGCGACACTACGGGGAAACGCCAATCCGGAGTGTGCCACGGTGCCATGCCCATCTCGGGACTCGGTCATGTAGCCAGTGCTGAAGCGGTCTCATATGAAGCAAGCCCAGCGGCGTGACCGCGGCCGTAGCTGCCATATGCCCCAGGAGCCTCTGAAATGTTTTTAGAGGAACCGCTGTCTTGTGTCTGAATAAATCTAGACATCTCAGCACCGACTGAGCGCGCTCGTTGGTGAGACGTGCTGTCATGGAGACCGAGTCCAGCTCTAGCACTTCTCGAGAGGGGGCTATCAAAAGCCAATCGTCGAGATAGTTGAGGATGCGGAAACCTGACAGCCAAAGAGGGGCCAGGGCCGCTTCCGCAACTTTGGTGAAAACTTTGTACTGATATGCTCGACCCTCGAACGCAAACCGAAGAAAGGGCCTGTGGCGAGGAAGAATCGAGACATGAAAGTACGCGTCCTTCAGGTCGATGGCTGCAAACCAATCCTGGGGACGAATGCATGAGAGCATGCGCTTCGTCGTAAGCATCTTGAACGGCAGCCTGAGAAGGGACCGATTCAGGACTCTGAGATCCAGGATGGGTCTTAACCCACCATTCTTTTTGGGCACGATGAAGTAAGGACTGTAAAACCCTGACCACCGGCGAGGGTGAAGCCAGGCTCCCAAGCGCCTTGACAGGAGTGTCAAGGGAACGTTGACTGACGTGACCGTGGTGGGGCAGCCTAGGGGGGGAACAGGGAGGGGAGACAAGCTGCTCTGAGCAGGGCCTACCTTCTTCCCAGGTTCCCGCGCTGGCGATAGACAGCTCCGTCTCCGGCTCCGAGAGGGCATCCTGGTGCCGCCCGGAACGGGAACACGGGGCCGAGGCCCCGGAGGTGAAGGAAATTGCTCTTTTATTGAAGTTGTGGGTACCGCCGACCCGTGGGCCGGCGGCAGCGTTAAAGTGCACAACAACCCCCGGCCCTCCACCGGGAGCGGGGACGCAGATGTTTTCGCCCCCTGAAGAACAAACCTCTCCACCTCCGGGTTGCCCGCGTCAGGGACGTTTCGTGGCTCTTTTGCGGGTGTTCTTTGCAGGTCCCTGAGAGGCGGGCGGCGCCCCTCCCCCGCGGCCAGCTCGACGTCGGGCTGCTTCCTTCTTGGGTTCAGTGGGCGACGGAGCGGGTTTGGTGGAGGCCGCGGGGGGGCGCCCTCGGCGACGAGCAGAGGGAGGCTGAGCCACCGGCGGCGGGATGGATTTAGACTCGCGGCGGGGCAGGATGTGTTGAATGGCCTCTCTCTGCTTCTGGACTGCCGAGAACTGCTGGGCAAAGTCCTCGACAGTGTCGCCGAAAAGGCCCCTCTGGGAGATAGGAGCGTCAAGAAAGCGAGCCTTGTCGACGTCTGCCATCTGGGCCAGAGTGAGCCATAGGTGTCGCTCCTGGACCACGGCTGTGGACATCACCTGACCAAGGGAACGCGCCGTGACCTTCGTGACCCGTAGGGCGAAGTCGGTGGCGGCGCGGAGTTCTTCCATAACCCCCTGGTCGGGACCACCCTCGTGCAGCTGTTTCAGGGCCTGGGCCTGATAAACTTGGAGGATCGCCATAGCATGCAGGGCGGTGGCGGCCTGTCCAGCGGCGTGGTGAACGCGGCCCGCAAGAGCGGATGAACGCTCGCACGCCCTGGACGGGAGATGCGGACGATCCCGCCAGGTGGCAGCGCCGCGTGGGCACAAGTGCACCGCCACAGCGCGCTCAACCTGGGGGATCGCTGCATACCCCCTGGCCGCCCCGCCATCGAGGGTGGCGAGGGGAGAGGAGCTGGGGCGCGGCCCTGATGAAAAGGGGGCCCGCCAGGATTTCGACAGCTCCTCGTGCACCTCCGGGAAGAATGGGACCGAGGGAGAGCGTGGTGGGGCCGCGGGAGCCCTCCCCAGGAACCAGTCATCCAGCCTAGAGGGATCGGCCGGGGGCGCTTGGGGCACCTCCAAACCGATCCCCCTGGCGGCCCGGAGAAGCATAGTCGACAGCTCGACGTCCACCTCAGACGGAGCGGCCACCTCTGCAGGGGGCCGCGCCGCCGAAGCGTCCACCTCGCCGACCGACTCTCCCTCTGATGCTGCGGTCGACATCTCATTCTCCGCAGGAGCACTGAAGGAGACGCTCAGCCCGCTGGGCGCGGAAGCGTACTGCTGCGGTAACTCAACGGGACCACGCTGTGTGACAGAAGACCGCAGGGCTTTCTGGGCCGGCGGTGCGTTCTGCACGGTGACTCTTATGTCCCCCCCGCACCTCGCCGCGGTGGCCGAAAAGCATTGACGGCTCAACGACGGACCGCGGGAGGAAGACGGGGGGAGCCGCCTCACGAACGAGCGGCGGGACTTCAGCGTGCTCATGGTCATGCATTCGCAGTGAATGCATTCACCATCCATGAACGCTGCCTCAGCGTGCTCACTCCCTAAACACATGAGGCAGTGATCATGTCCGTCCGCAGGAGGGAGGAAACTACCGCACCCTGAAGCGCACGGTCGAAAAACCATTCTGAAAAGAACGTCTTTCGACCGCGAGAAATTGCTCTTTTAGCTCCCGGTCTGCCCAGGGAAAAAGCCGCGGGGCGGCTGTGCACTCAACGGGGCTTTGTCGCTGGAACGCAGAGCGGCTGTATAGACGGCTGCTAGATAGAAATAAACTCTTTTAGTTTGCAGCACGTCAGGGAAGAGAGCAGGACTGAAGAACTCTTTTTCTTTTCTTCTCAGTAGAACTGTTTGTGTAAACAGGCTCAAACATCAGACGGATCTGAAGCGAAGAATCTGTCTGACTGGCGCATGACGTCGCTATTTATACCCGTATGTACGGGGCGTGACGCATCATGCAAATGCCACTCGCCAATTTTCATTGGGCTTTTGTATAAGGCTCAGAGATGATTGGATTCTAAGCGAATTCCCATGTAACGTCGAAGTGATTCGACTGAAGGGGAACTACATTGCTGCCTTTTGTAGAACTGTTTACAGCTGAATTTGTCATTTCAAACTGATGAACTTCACAGTTATTGAACTGAACTGAATATCAGTAGAAATATGTAATAGAAATATATAATACATAGATATATAAGCTTTTAGTACAGTCTAATTATTTTGGGTTTTGTGCAACATACTATCCTAAATTCTGCACTACACAAAAAAGTAAATGGAAAAAAAAAAGAAATTGAATAATCAAATGTAAAAAATAATCTCTGCATAGTCTTCATAGTATACTTTAATAAAGCTAGGGCTTTTACTAAAGTTGCTGCTATCTCATAACCCCCTCAAACAAGTGCTTGTCAATGTAGCTATCTGTTGTTCCTGCAGTCTCCGTTATTTTGATATTGTTGCCTCTTCTTTTCTACTGTGAAACAGTGTCTCAGGCCAGTGTTGCCACATTGTGGAACAACTTATTAGTTCAAAACCAAAGCTATGTGTATGTGTGACCATTGAGTAAAATCACATTCGCTTAAAAAAAATCAGATGGTGCACATACAGATGGAGCATGCCTCCTATAAAGTGAGTTATTTATCGCTAATACACACTAAGGAGTGAGTTTATATTATAGTTTGCTTTGTTTCATGCATTTGAAGTTATGTAATTAAGTTTGTACAAGTGTGTTTAATAAGCAATCGTTTCACATGCATATTTACATATTCCCTGTCAGATTTTGTGTAATTTAAGATATTTACTTTGTTAGGTATTTGTTGCAAGTATTTGTGCAAATTGATGATTATATGGCTCATCCAGATGTCAGTGAGGCAATTCATGCAGTTGTGTTATGTTACATGTATTCACTGGTCCTAACAAGTTTTACCTGTGACTGCACTGATAGAGCAAGGTAATTTTTTGTATTTGTCATTTTAGTTTTATTGTAAATGCATTTAAATTCATAATTTAGTTTAATCTTTTAACCTTTAGCGAAACCTAGGCTTGTAATCTGTTCAAGGCTGTTTGCCACTGATGTCACACATTCATGTGCACATGCTCCACAAACTCAGGATCAAAGCTGAAGTGTCTCTTCCAAATACTCTGAGATTTAGAAATAGTAAAGCTTGAATATTTTCGTAGTTTTTTTAAATGTCTGCATTGAATGGTGATGCAAAAAGCACCTTTGACACCAAGACGTAATTTGCATCTATGTAAAGTAGGAAAGTAACTGATAGGAAAGTAGTTTTCGGTCCAGATGTCAGTTGTCTCTGCGCAACCGTATTTCACAAGTGTATCAGTCATGTCAGTGATTATAGCTCATAATGTTTGTGACCTTTCACTTATATTTTGTGACAATGTTGTTGGATGTGGCAAAATTTTCTTCACATCGAATTTTCCAATCTTGGCTGCTGTGTTAATTAGGTGCTATCAAATATTTAATCAAAAACTGCATTTCTTCCATAAGAAGAAAAGTACAGTAAAATACAGGTATCTCAGCCTTCCCACAAGCGTTCACCTCGGGAAATAAGTTATAAGTGTTTTAGAAAGATTTTTTTAGGAACACTGTCATTCCAAAACCCATAAGAAATTTCTTCATCTTTAGAACACAAATGAAGATATTTTAAAGAAAACCTGAGAGATTTCTGTCCCTTTCCTGAAAATCTGTTCATCCTAAACTTTTAAATATTCAGAACATTAAAGTAATTTATGTGGTTTAATCACAATTTTATGAAGTGATGTGAATTTCTTTTTATGCGCCAAAAAATCCTATGACAAAATGCCTTTACTTCCATTTAGATTTAAATTTTTACAAAGCGACGACAAGATATTAGATTTAGATTCACATTTATTTGTCACATACACAAATACAGATATGCACAATATTCTATACAATTGGGATGAAACCTCTGGAATCACATGGATAACTTTTTTAATGAATATTTTTGAAGCTTGAAAGTTTAGGATGAAGTTTCATGATTGTGCAAGTATGATTGCTCTATGTTGCATTTGTGCTAAATTTTCAGATTTATGCCAGAATCGTTGATTTTATATGGCAATTTCTGTATGAATGCTCTCTGTTGCAGACATACACGTACGTGTGTGTGTGTGTGTGTGTGTGTGTGTGTGTGTGTGTGTGTGTGTGTGTGTGTGTGTGTGTGTGTGTGGTATATTCACCAAACTTCTGTATGGTTTATTTTGAGTGTGTGTATGTTTATATATTTATTTTATTGCTAAATAATTACTATATACAGTATATGATCTAACTACATAACATCTTGTACGAAAAGATGAAGTCTTAGAGCTAGGTCAGAGCCAGAGAAGTTCAACTACGTCAGCAAAAAAACAAATTTTGTGGTGTGGTAATCTTGCAGTTCTACACAAGAATATACTGAAATGAACACAAGACAGTGTATAAAAAATACAGTGTAAAAAAGAAAGCCATTAAACCATTCTTCTGAACTGGTTTAAGGTTTTGCAGAAAGAGTGATTTATTTGACAAATTGGTTATGGCTATTAGAGAATGGGCTATAGTGTCTCAGCAAATGTGAAAAACTGTATTGTAAATTGTAAGTTACACCTTAGTGTATGAGGGAGATTGATTGCAAGAGACTGGACAAGATTCAAATTTACGCTTTTACTGTTTGTACAGTAATGTTTTGACAGACCACGCCATTGCGATACAGAAAGGTCTTCCTACACCTCCTGACATTCCTGTCTGTTGGACCACAAATTCTCATCCACATTACAACAAATATCTTCTCTTGTGATGCAGCGTGGAAAGAAGCACAAGACAGATTAAGAAAAAAAAGTATAATGGAAATGTATAGAAATATGCTTGACATATTATGACAACTTGTCAACCATTTTGCATGTAAATACTTATGTTTTGAGGGGTATTCTACAGCAGGGTATCTGCAGGTTTCTATGAGTTAGATTTAAGACTTTTTAAGACCTTTTTAATACCGTACAGAATGAAATTTAAGACCAATTTTGTAGTAAAAAATTAGCAAACACCACACAACACAACCAATTACCTCAAACTCTTTATTGATTTACAGAAAGAGTGAAACAAAATTGCAAAAACATAGTCTTTGCACTGACTAATCATTAGGAAGAATATTGACAGCCATGGGATTATGAAGATTTCAAACAAACACTGCACAGCAGTAAGTACACTGCATGCCATTAACCTGAACATTTGTTTTTTTACTATATTGATCTCAGTTCTTTGCCCTTTGCCTCCAACTCGGTCTCAATTTGCTGTAATTCACTTGTTTTTTCTTTATATCTTTATATCTCTTCCTCCGTTTGATTTTGTAATGAGCTGTGCCATCAAGGTGCCAGCTTTTCCTTCAGCTTCTTCTGCAAGCTGATCTGCATCCCTCTGTAGGCTCATAGATACCTGGACCAGAATTTTCTTTTTCTTTTTCAGGTCCTCGATGTTTTCTTCTAAAGATTTCCGTTTCTGTGCCTGGACATCTGTAATTTTCTTAGCCTGCTGCTGATCAAGGTGCATTCTATATCTAGACCTGGCAGATGCAGCTGAGGCCAGTAACTCTTTAGAAATAGGCACATTGAGGAGCCCCCCACAGATGTTGACATAATCGCATACCAGTCGATGGTTGACCATTGTCTCCTCCTGCATATTGCAGGTCTCCACTTCTTTGTTAATGGAGAATCCCCTCTCCACTGTAGCCTGCCCATGGGACAGGAGAAGCAGTTTCTTGCAAAAGCCCCACAACTCATCATAGCGCTCGGCAAGTACACCATGCAAGAACGTATCTAGCCTGGTTTCTGTGGATCGGTATGAGACAAGGGTCTCATTTTCAGCAGATAACATGTCACTAAACTCCTGGATTATCACATCACCTACAGAAAACAACAGTAAGGAAAAAATACTATTATTTTTTTTTCTTTTTAAGTATGCATGCATATAAAGTATTAATACAATGTTTACACAAGCCATTTTTACATTTAGAATAATGGCATATTTCACAACTTGATTTACTACCCTTCGATAGAACTGAACTATTCTTTCCTACCAGCAGAGACACCTCCTGACAACTGTTGGGCTTGCAAAAACTTCTGCACCAGTTTTGTCATGTTGCTCTTGCACCAGTCAGGGTCAGACAACATCATGCTGGGATCCAAACAGGCCACCTGCCTCACCACAGGATACTTTAATGGGCTCTTTTCCTGTACTTTCTGGATGATGGTAGACATCATTTTAAGACAGTCTTTCCTAAACTCCAGAACTGTGAGTTCTCCTATCTTTTTCTGTTTCTGTAGTTCCTGATGGGAGGATGCAAAAACCTATTATAACCTATTATGACCTTTTATGAAATCAAGCTTTTAGCTGAATCAAAATAACTTGAAAACAATACCTTAAGAAGAGATTCTGCACCCAAGCCTATGTTTACTTCCTTTGGATTGACCCAGCTCTGATTGTCACTGACATCCAATCTGACCAGCTGAAGTGGACTGATATCCTTGAGTACTTCTTTCTTGACAAAACGCCTCAGCATACTCTGCCAAAACACACAAAAAAGTTACATTTACTTGAGTTCAATTTTAGTATACTACAGTAACAACTATTGTTGTTAGTGTTTGCTTCATCTCTTAGTTCCATAAACTATGTATGCCATTAAATGTACAACTTCCAAACAAGATTTAAAATTAAATACAATTATTAGATTAATTATTAGCATTATGAGAGTGCTGCACTGGAAATACAATACCTTCAACAGCTCAGCCAAGTCTTTGGCAAGGAACGGAATCACAGGCACATTTGTTTGATAGAAGGTAAGGAAAGGACTGAAGGTCCTTGTGATAGCCATGTAGAAATGTAGCTTTGCCAGAATAAGAGGATCTTTTTCAGCAGCTTCAAGAGTGTCATAAGATGCCGTTCCTGGATTTGGTATCTTCTTTTTCCTGACTGCATCCATGTACATGGTCACTGATGGCCAAACCTCCAAAGCTCTCTCCACGACTGGTAGATTTTCGAGCCACCTGTGTCCACAGAACGAAAGTGGAAATTTTGTGCATTTGGTTAGAGCCGTGAAATCCTCTCTCCTAGCTGGCGCATTGTGGAAGAGTACGTGCAAGGCATTTAGAACCTTCTCCATGTGCCAAAGGGAGAAGCCACGTTTGCAGGCATTGTGGAGAGTGTGGAGGCCACAGCTCCCCACCACAATTAGCTGTGTGCCATCAAACTGCTCACAATGTATGGAGTTATTTATGTGCCAAAATTAAACAAACAAATACAGCGTTTTGCAAACAAACACAATCTGCTTTGCAAAGAAAAAATCGACTTTCAAACAAACAAAAAGTACTATGCACAAACACAAGTCAATTTGAGAGAAAATGCAGAGGTATAACAAATATATGCATTGTGTGTTGCAAATATGTATACTTTTTGTGAGGAAAACTTGGTTTCTCACACGTGTACAGACAGATTTTCTCACAAATGCATCCATATCTTCTCACAAATGCAATGGAGCAACTTCCTCTTGCAAAACAGCAGATGGCGCTATCGTTCAATTTACTCTATTCTCCCGAGACCTCGAACGTGTTTATATGGTTTACCTGTGTTGGCTAGAATGTATACATCTCCGACCAGAAGACTAACAATGAAATTAATTTTTCTACCTATTAGATTGTGTTTTTTTTTTAATGTCTACACCTACCCCAACCCTAAACTTAGCCCTTACTATAATACAAAAACAGTATTATTGTTGTACAGTGTGATAATAATAACGTTAAAAAAACGGTTTACCCTTATTTCCCAGAGGATAATGAGAGGGGAATAGGTGAGTTTCTTCCTTACTATATTTATAATTAAACATTTGATGTTCTTACAATGCTGACTCTACCACGATGTCAGTGAAATTCAAAATATCTTCCCACATAGCAAATGTTTTCTGGTCCTGCTCCGGGCCACACAACTACATTTCCCTCGGCCCAAGTACCGCAAAGAATGACGGCCCTGAAGTGGTCCAAAACTGGATAAAAGACAAGGGCCACACATGGGCCATAACCGGCCCGAATCTCAGCCTGTTAATCACCCTTAACTGGCCCTGAGCTGGGCCAAAACAGGTTGTATTATTGATACCAATCCTCAGCCTTAAGTTTACCAGAATCCCCAAATCTGGGCCACACCTGAGCCTTATAAAACCCAGACCCAATACAGAATCTTAATATTTGATATCACTGCATTGTGTATTACTATAATCACCATTATTCATTTTCAGTTTTATGTTTTAATGTACACACAAACTTTGCCAATAAAGTACATTAAACTGAATAGAATCAGCCTTTAAATTCACAAATCATTTAACTTTGCAATAAAAAAATGTATTGCATTAAAAATGTTACTTATTTATAAATAACAAATTAACCAGAGTGTATAAAGTATACAGTCTATTAGAGAAACGTAACAGACACACGTAGCATTATTCACAAGTATTTATTGCAGAAATGTCAAAGAGCAGTACCACAGTAACGTGTCCAAATGACGATATGTCGCAGTCCTCTCTGGTGGAATATAGTTTAGTGTGAGGAGCAGGGCATAATTTCAGTTGTTAAACGCTGAAAATACTATCCCGAATACTCCGTAAATGCGCACGTTTCTCATTCAAAACACGCATCACCGGAGAGACGGCATGACGAAACTGGCGAGAGCCAATGAGCGTTTGATATCGCTGCTGTAAAACTTGTAGTAAAACTTCTTAACGGCAAATTTTACTGTATCTACAGAGGAAGGAGAGAACAACGGCTCTGAGATACTTATCGCAGATGAATGGTTTAAATTTGGATCCGTTTCTCACTCAAAGCATCACATGGATATCTAGGATTTGAATAAAAATAAAATACCTTTATAATCATTTTATTTAATGCTTGTGCATGACATCATATTCATAAAATTATATGCCCCATTGTAAACTCTCTCTCTATATAAGGATTTTAAGATTATTTGTACTGAGAATAAGATAAAATATAATTAAATTATGATTAAGTTCAGTTTAATGCAGTTGACTGATTTACTGATATGCTTA
Organism: Garra rufa; assembly: GCF_049309525.1. Taxonomy (NCBI): domain Eukaryota; kingdom Metazoa; phylum Chordata; class Actinopteri; order Cypriniformes; family Cyprinidae; genus Garra; species Garra rufa. The sequence continues at coordinate 89,671,228 of NC_133361.1, forward strand.
TTAAATGATAATGTTTCATCCTGTTTTGACTTGCCATTTCAAAGACATTTAAACAATCCTACATTTCACTGAATATTCTGTGATCATTTAACCATTACCATGCAATATTTTGTTTATCTTGTTTATATGGGTCACATAATATGCTGTCATGTCACAAGCCTGATATTGGCCACATGATGAATTGGATCTGGGCCACACTCCTCCCACCAACAATCGGCCCTCATACTGTTTGCCGTGATCCACGTTGTGCCATCATTGTCACACCACTCACTCTGGCTGAAAGGGAACATGCCATTGCCGACATGAGGTCAGCAGTGCCAGCTTGAGGCCACATTTGGGCCAAGACTGTTTGCTATGTGGGTTCTAGCAGTAGGCTATTGCATTCATGCAGTAATTCATATGACTCATGTCGTAGTTACATTAGTTCTTCATTAGTTCTTGATTAATACATGTCTTAACTAATCATTAGTTCATAGTCAAGAAATTACTAATTCACGAATTAATGCATGATAATTCATGTACTGTTATTGCAAAGTGTTACCTGCTAAAAGTTGCAGCAACAAAAAATCGTATATGGACAAATTACATAAAAGTATATAATATACAATATATAATAATAATATATAATATATTATATAGTATATCAAATATATTTTTTATATCCCGCGATCCAGCATAGGTTCGGAGAACTGATAAATGTTAAAAAGGCCGAGCTTAAATGTTTAGCCATGCCAAGCCATTAACTGATCAGTAGCCTTAACCACTTTAAAGAAGATATTTTGAATTTCACTGACATTGTGGTGGAGTCAGCATTGTGAAAACATCAAATGTTTAATTATAAATATAGTATGGCAGAAACTCACCTGTTCCCCACTCATATTCCTCTGGGACATAAGGGTAAACCGGTTTTTGCTAGAAGGGAGACAGGATTCGCTACTGGGCATGCGCACATCAATCTAACGTTATTATTATCACACTGTACAACAATAATACTGTTTTTGTATTATAGTAAGGGCTAAGTTTAGGGTTGGGGTAGGTGTAGACATTAAAAAAAAACACAATCTAATAGGTAGAAAAATTAATTTCATTGTTAGTCTTCTGGTCGGAGATGTATACCTTCTAGCCAACACAGGTAAACCATATAAACACGTTCGAGGTCTCGGGAGAATAGAGTAAATTGAACGATAGCGCCATCTGCTGTTTTGCAAGAGGAAGTTGCTCCATTGCATTTGTGAGAAGATATGGACGCATTTGTGAGAAAATCTGTCTGTACACGTGTGAGAAACCAAGTTTTCCTCACAAAAAATATACATATTTGCAACACACAATGCATATATTTGTAATACATCTGCATTTTCTCTCAAATTGACTTGTGTTTGTGCATAGTACTTTTTGTTTGTTTGAAAGTCAATTTTTTCTTTGCAAAGCAGATTGTGTTTGTTTGCAAAACGCTGTATTTGTTTGTTTAATTTTGGCACATAAATAACTCCATAACAATGCTCCTGTTGCAGGAGTTCTAAAAACCTCCAATTAACATTTGGTCCATCCATAGAAACAGATAGAAGGTTTTTCAAGTCCAACTGTAATTCACATTCCTAGGGAAAAGGTAAATAAATGAAATATATAAAAAAATAATATATATAAAAATATATAAAAGTATGTATGTATGTATGTATATATATATACACATATACACACACACACACACACACACACACACACACACACACACACACACACACACACACACTCATACGTATATATACACACATAAATACACATGTGTATGTATGTGTATATATATGTATGTATGTGTGTGTTTAATTTTGTTTAATTAACAATCATTTTGTTCTATTCTGATTTTAATAGAACATGTTTTATATATAAAAGTTTTATTTATTTATATATGTGACCCTGGACCACAAAACCAGTCATAAGGTAAAATTTTACAAAACAGATATATACATCATATGAAAGCTCAATAAATAAGCTTTCTATTGATATATGGTTTGTTATGATAGGACAATATTTGGCCGAGATATATCTATTGGAAAGTCTGGAATCTAAGGGTGCAAAAAAATCTAAATACTGAGAAAATCACCTTTAAAGTTGTCCAAATTAAGTTTTTAACAATGCATATTACTAATCAAAAATTACATTTTGATAGGTTTACAGTAGGAATTTTACAAAAAATCTTCATGGAACATGATCTTTACTTGATATCCTAATGATTTTTGACAAAAGAAAAATCAATAATTTTGACCCATACAATGTATTTTTGGCTATTGCTACAAACATACCCCAGCGACTTAAGACTGGTTTTGTGGTCCAGGGTCACATATATATATATATATATATATAAACACACACATACATATAGACACTTCATAGCATATAAGAATAATTATTGCTTCCAATGATACATAAAAATTTGATTTGTGAAAGGTTGGTACTTACTTTGAAATGGTGAAGCAAATCCTGAGTTCAGAATTCATGTCCCATGAATTGTGACCCTAGGTATCTTGACTGGACGCGATCCTGCCCCCAAAATCGAACATGCAAGTCCAACTGCTTACTTTTGGACGTTTCATTAAGGCTCTCATCAAACATTAAAACAAACATTTCCTTGTTAACATCCGCAACGAGGAGCTTGGTTATGTAAGGAGCCAGTCCAAATCTGGCAATGTATGCAGTTTTGTCTTTGTCACATGCAAATGTACGAGCGATTTCAGAGTCTGGAAACATAGTTCGGAAAACGTCACCGACTGCTTCGTTAGCAGTATAGGACTGATGCTTCGTTATCGTATGCAGACACCAGAGTACCTCGGCTCTAAGTGTTGTGGTAGAGGCAAACGTTGCTCTGATGTCTGCTGGTGTTGTGGATTTTTATTGGTCAAAATGTGAACTAATCAAGCCATTTAGGTATCAAATGAAGCTACTATTATAATAATGTATTGCCTGTGTTTGAGAAGGCCCACATTAGAAAAACATAGCCGTCTGGGAATGTGCAGACATAGCTTACCTGCCTTATCTGCACGTCCTGTTGTGACCTAAATGAAAGATATATGATGGGGCCCCTTCCCTGACTGAGTGGTGGCCCCCCAGTCCGTTTCCTGATACCGGACTTAAGGAGAACCATATGTGTGGAATGTTAGAACACGCCTAGGAGAAACGCTATAAAGGAAGAATGCCAAACAGAGACCCGACAGATTCTCCTGCAGAGGGTTTCTCATTCTTTGTTACTTTGTTAATAAAGTCTTATCTTCTGGCTTCAAAACCCCAAGACTTATGTGATCTTTCAAAGCAGCGAGGGGAAAACCACTTCATATTGGCGTCACGAACAGGATGGAAAGGAGCACGGGTGAAAGACCATTTTGGGCTGTCTGGACTGAGCAACATAAACAGTGGCCACTAAAAAGGTAGGCAGTTTTTGCTTGCATAATAAGTTTGTGTTGTTCAGCCAGGTCTGCCCGAGATGGTAAGAACACTCAGATATTTGCTCTTCCAAAATTTAAAAAGAACAAAAAAGGGGTTTTGATTCCAAAAGAACTAAATGCATGCATTGATCTGTGTTTTCTGTTGAGTTGGTTTTGAGAAGAATAGGGAATACAGATTTTAATATTTTTATAAGTGTAAAGTTTATGTTAGATGTTTAAAGTGTTAAAAGAGAAGTCCTAGGCAAAAGAGCAGCAAGACCTTTAAATCCTGCAAGGGTTGCCTTCATTGTGTAGAGGAAGTGAATCAATGAGACAGAGCGCAAACTTGCCAGATTGTTTCCCTGTGTTGAGGAAGTGTATCAGGGAATGTTAAGTTGTTTAAGTGTATTTGATTTGTTTTGTGTAAGAGCTGAATATGATCTGTGTCTATTGTTAAGTGGGCCTTGAGGATAGCAATAAACGTTAAGCAGACAAAGAAAGTCCTATGGATACCGCTCTGTAGAGGAGTTAGGAGGTTACAGAGGTCTGAACAGATAGGCAAAAATCCTTCAGAGTACTGCTTTTTTACTGTATGGAGGAAACGTTTCAGTGAAAGAGCTAGTAGAACTGACAGGTCACTCAAGAAGAGTGTAGAAAAGTCTGTGTAAATGTGTGTGTCAATGTCAGTGTCTGTGTCTGTGTGAGTGAGGAGAAAAAACTCCATAAAAGGGGGGACCAGATGTGCGTGCCCCTCCGGGACAAACACTTGAGAGTGGTCGGATTGCAGATAGAGCCCTGAATAATAGGGACTAATAGATAATAAATAAAGAAAATGTAGGTTAAAAATTATAAAAGAAATAGACTTTGCAAAGTACTAAAGTAAGAGATTAAAATTAAAATAAGATGTATTAGTTAATGATTATCTTAATAGATTAATAAATAATATTGTACTGCTTAAAACTTTATATTTTATATCTAATGACATCTAAAATTTGTATCTTGTTATCCCTGGGAGACAGTATGGAAATTAATCCATTATAGAGTTTCAGAGATTTGGGGTTGAGTTAACTAAAAGATAACTTGTGTAATGCAATGTGAAATAAGAACAAGATTGGGTGACCAAGTTAATAGAAATTCTGATTTAAAAGCCATAGACATTTTACAATAGTAAGGGAACTTGGTGAATAAATATATGCTGATAGGGAAAAATTCATTCACCATTACAAGATTATTCTGAACAATCTAGGTGAATGTAAAAGAAAAATTAGGATGGGAATCTTTGTTTCACAATATGCATGCCATGCTGTTGTAGAAAGAAGAAGGATCATTTTGTTTTATTGTAGTATACAGTACTTAGATAATAAAGGTAGCTTTTTTCTGCATTTTGCAAAGAAGAAACTGCTTGCTATTTTCGCAATGAAGAACTTGCTTTACTAAAATAGAATAAGGGAACTGCTGTTTTTAACCAAATGAAAACGACCATTGAAAGATCTGGCTGAAAAGTGAAATTTAGTTAGAGCTGATTGCTCAGACACAACTGAGGTCATAGTTTACTAAGATTCGATTTGATTAATGCAGTCTCTTGAGTGTTAAACTTTCAGATGACTTCGGGAACAGTGCCTTGACAAAGGAAAGCAAAGAACTGGAGTCTGTCTAACACTGTGATGAAGAAGCAAAGACAAGGCTGTGGAGAGAAAAGGAGGGAGGGGCTGATGGACTTTCAACCCCCTCCTGAAAGAGGAGTGCAACTCCTGCATGGAGAAAGACTGACTTAAAGCAGGAAAAGGTGAACATTTCACTTAAACTTTTCCTGAGAATGAAAAGAACATACGGAAATGCAAAACTCTGGCAGGATCAAGCAAAAGCCAGACTGAGGAGAAGCAGAGAAACAACGGAGAACATACAATACAACATCGGGCCTTTGACTGCCATCACAGACTGACGACCCAGTGCAACAGCTAAAGAGCTTCAACAGACTGATGATCTACACAGAAGAACTTCTATCACTTCCCATCGTGTGCACAGGTGCTGCATATCTAATGATCACTATAGAGACTGCTTCAAATTTAATAATTAATTTTAATAACTTAATATTGATTATTCACTGGTCTCACAGCAGCTCTTTGAATTCTGTGTTTTAACTAACATTCTTGATCTGCTTTTCATTAGGTACCAGTCCAGCCTTATGTCTTAAAGAAAAAGGAATTTTGACAGAAAAAGTGAATGCTGAACTCACCAATTAGATAAAAATGGAGCTGGATTTGACATAGAGATAGCTATTCATTAACCAACTAAGGGAAATGTACAACTGAATTATCGATAACAATGCTGAGCTTGTATGGAAAAAAGGGGGGAAGACAAGATGTCTAATAGGAAAAATAGGACTGAGAAAATAATATGTTGGTCACTTAATTTTGTTTAGGGACATTTTGGGGATAGATTGAGGAAAAATCATGAAAATCACAAATGCTGTCAACACTGGGGGAAATGAGATAGAAATGTTGATATCCATGGATCCTAGATTATGCAGAAAGCTTCTATGCTCTTCTCTAAGATGCTCATGAGCAATAACAAAAAGTATGATATGAAAATTTAAAGTAGACAAATACATGACATTTGAGAAATTACAGTTGGCTCTCAACTGCACAATGCCTAAAACAATTATTCTGAACCAAATAATCTGTTAGATTTTGATGAGGAAAAAAGAAAAAAGGTCTACATAGCAGTGTTAAATAAACTTTGTGGGGACAGAAGTTACCCAGTTGCATAAAATGATGTTTAGAACCTATGGGAAATACAACCAAAACTACACTTAATAGAGGCTGATAATGAAAAAAGCTTACGTTAGTCTATTCAAAAGCTGAGGCTAAAATCGTTCATTCACAATCAGCTAAGGTTGGACAAAAATAAAAATAAAAATGAAGTTAGCCAAAAAGGGTGTGTGTGTGAAAGGGAGAGAAAAAGTATGAATGATGGTGTGCAATGGTGTGATATGGAGAGAAAGATAGTGTCTGACGAGACACTGAGGCAAATCAATTATTTTGCCAAAACAGCTGTATGCAAATATTGAAATGTGGGCCCACAGGGCAAGTTATGCCCAGTAAAATTATGACCATGGATGAATTTGGTTAAGTTTCCTGGTCAGCACCTAGGTTATTGTTGTGGCAGAAAGGAAAAACAATGCCACACTTGCGCAGCGTATTGCATGGGAAGGGAAAGCAAGCAAGCTTGCTCTGTCCACCCCACATCTAACTTCCTTTTCAGCAAATCATGAGAGAGCTGATTGTGTGTCAAAATGAAAAATATGTTTTCTGACTGTTAACAAGAATTAAGTGGGTTAAGTGTTTTCCAGGTTGAAAAGCTTATGCTATTGAGCAAGATATGCCTAAGAAATTATCCAATGATAGTAGAACTCAGTTTATAAAACAAAGAGATATCTGAACTTGCAAATTGTTGAGAATTAATTGGAAATTAATTAAAAATAGTAACATTGTTATCTTTAGTATAAAAATGGGTATTAACCCAGCTCATTGTATTGATAATAATGGATATGAGAGTACAGGGCCAGGACAGCCCTTAACCCACATGACATTTCCACAGGTCGCTCCAAGAAGGACGACAGGCCAGATGAAAAAATGAGCATGCCTGAAATCACTAATAAAAATTCTTAAGGTTTCCATTTACAGATAACAGCACTATCAAGGCCAGGGAATGGTTGGCTCCACAAATATGAACCACTGAGGGAGCAGTTATGTTCTCAAGGGAGAATCTAACATCAGCATCATGGTTGCAGAGTGACACCGGAATCTCCCACCTTAAATGCGCCAACCAGCGTCAACAACCCTGCACAGCATAAAGCGAGGGATTCAGGGCGTGCTAGTAACGACCCTCTCTTGCCAACGAGGGAAAGACCATCGCAACGGCTCGTAAAGAGTCACCCTGGTGAAGATGTAGGCCAACAAATGGAAAGGAGGAAATGGAAAGAGAATGAAAGTTGAAACAGACAACGAGAAAGAACGCAAAAAGAAAAAGACAAAGACAGAGAATGAAGCAGACATGTAAAATTGTGTCATGAAAGAACTTTTGATATTAGAAAGGCAGGATCTTTTTACTTCTCCCCTAAAGTCAAGTGTGTATGAGTGGGGAGAAGGGTTTTTAGTCCTGCAGCTCCGCCAAAGTGATGTTCCATAATCTGATCATTGGTAATAAAGCAATGTGACCTACCTTAGTCACCAGATAGTGATACCGAATTATGAAGCTGCACTCTGAGTAAAGACATGCAAAGGTGAGACTTGATAAGTCTCAAAGGGGGAAGGTTGAAGATTTTATTCAGGCAACATGCTTTGCATGCTGAGAAGCTGCTTGAAGAGAGAGAAAGAAGATGACGAAGGCAACAAATATCAGTAAAGTGATTGACGAGCTGCCCCATGCAAAGGGGGACGTCTGGCTGACAAAGGTAAATGAACATACAGTGGTGTATGGGAGCTGAACACGCAGCGACATCACTGTGTGGGAGTAATCTGAGGTCAGTACAGGCCAACGAATAACAGCCACAAGGAATGGCAGATCAAGAATTTGAATGTTATAAAAAGAAGGGGAATATTGATGTAGGAAGATTAAAAGGAAAATGTATGTAAAATATGGAAAATACCGCAATGTAAAGAGGACTATTTAGAGATAAAGGAATGCCCACTACATATATTTGATGAAATTGATATCGCATTAGCAGACATATGGTGGATATGTGGACCAGAAGAGGGCCTCTTGTCATCATTACCATAAAACTGGTCAGGATTATGTACCAGTGTTATGCTGACACATAAAATGAGTTACATCGCTCTAGAAGAGGAAACAAAAAATTAAGAAAAAAGCAAACCCAGAAGGACTTATGAAACAGACCCTACAGTTTATATTGATTCAATTGGTTAACCTAGAGGAATACCCAATGAGTTTAAAGCTAGAGATGAAATCAAAGCAATGTTGTACTTACATACCAAATAATACTGCACCTGGAGGTACATTTAGTGAAGCTATGGTTAAGTTTAAAAAAAAAATAAAAAATTAAGAACGGAAGTTAAAACAAATGCCGGAAGAGACAGTCAAACATGGGATTGACTTGATTTGAAATTAAGAGCATGGTTTGCCAAATTGAGAATGTTCTTAGGAATTGCTATAATTGTAGGTGGATTATTATTTTGCTGTGTACTACCTTTATTGAAATCCCTAATTAGCAAAGCCACAGTTAAACAAATAGAAATGATAAAGTATCAAGGTGATGAAAAAATTAATCTGACTCAACATGAACGTTATCAGGACTTGCTTTACAAGGCAGCATTAAGTTTGCAAATGGCAGATGAGATTTCAAATACCTCTGATGAAGAATAGGAATGTATCTGTAATCTGAACCTTTGTATTATGGATGTTATTTTGTTTCATATGTTGCAATTTTTCATTCTACTTGCATATATTCTACATAACTGTGACAACCACAGGCAAGGCTCAACCAATTGCACGCACATACTTTAAAAGATAAATTAAGGGGTCAGGGTCTTTTACTTCTTTCTAGTCAAATGTGAAGGGAGAGGTTTGGCCTGATACCCCTTCAGAGTGCCGTTGCATGATTTAGCCCTTTGGTAACAAAACATAGTGACTTTGGTTAGTCACTGAGTAGTAGTAATTAAAAAACCTGAATCATGAAACAGCACTATGGAGAAAGTGAGACGTAAAACGTCTCAAAGGGGGAAATGTTGTGGATTTTTATTGGTCAAAATGTGAACTAATCAAGCCATTTAGGTATCAAATGAAGCTACTATTATAATAATGTATTGCCTGTGTTTGAGAAGGCCCACATTAGAAAAACATAGCCGTCTGGGAATGTGCAGACATAGCTTACCTGCCTTATCTGCACGTCCTGTTGTGACCTAAATGAAAGATATATGATGGGGCCCCTTCCCTGACTGAGTGGTGGCCCCCCAGTCCGTTTCCTGATACCGGACTTAAGGAGAACCATATGTGTGGAATGTTAGAACACGCCTAGGAGAAACGCTATAAAGGAAGAATGCCAAACAGAGACCCGACAGATTCTCCTGCAGAGGGTTTCTCATTCTTTGTTACTTTGTTAATAAAGTCTTATCTTCTGGCTTCAAAACCCCAAGACTTATGTGATCTTTCAAAGCAGCGAGGGGAAAACCACTTCACTGGAGCGGAAACCGCAGTGATTAAAGTTGAAGCTGATGCAGTCACTGATGTTTGGGATGCAGCAGCGCTCTGTGGTAGGCCTACTGTTGTGGGCTCGACGGAGCAGAGCTGGTAAATACCAGGTGTTTTCCGACAGGTTTCCGCAGCCACTTTGTGTTTTTCACACTGCATGTGCGTCTCCAAAGCTTTCACTCCCATTGTTCCGAGTTTTACGTTTTTTTTGCATAGTATGCACCGGACCTCGAACACACTGCCACTAACTGGTCTTAACCACGGCGCAAAATTAGGGTTATGTAACCAATTTTCACTAAATTTACATTTCCCCATGGCTAAACAAGGCTAAAGCTCAAACTTTACCATGGTTCACGCAGCGCAACCGTAAAGCCTGTGTCAAGCGAACTCCCCGCGAACGCGTATTTTAATTGGTTCCGCCCATTCTGTGATGCGTGACAAATAGACGAAAAGATTTCAAATTGAATAAATAAAATCTTCTTTACAGGGTCGGTTAGATTTCATTTTTAAGACCTATGAAACGCGAATTTAAGACATTTTAATGCTAATTAAGGCCTTATTTTTTAATTATGGAATTTAAGACTTTTTAAGACTTTTTAAGGATCCGCGATACCCTGTACAGACTATTCTACAGAGACCAAAATAATACATTTTGATCAACATGACATAAGCAATTGATAATGTAGGATACAGCAGAGAATTATACATAATCATTTGCATGGATATATTAAAGCAGTTGCAACTTGTTCAAAAAAATGAGAAACTGCTTTTTTGATGTGCATAAGTGGAACAATGATGTGAAGATTGAACAAGTAGTTTTGAAAATTTAAATTCTGATCTGAAAAATTTACCAAAGCAACTGAGAACAACTGTAAACACAACAGTTTAATGATTAAAAACAACTGTAAATATCAAGTACAAAGCGTCGCCTTAGAATTATAAGGTTCTATCTGACATTTTTGTCAAAATTGAGTTATTCACATATTCTTATTCTGTGACAACTTATTTACATTATGTGATGTTTTTTTTTTAAGTTGTGTACATTTTAGGACTTTTTATTTAGAAAAGAAAAAGGTTCTATCTGCAGAGTCGAACTATAACTTGGTTCTATAAGGTTCTATCTGTGAGCCATTCAGCACTTCGAATGCAAACAAGAGGACCAATCAGGATCCACTTTCTTTGTCATGTCACCGGACTGCTCCATAACAGCAGGAAAGATTAAACAAAACAATTGCACGTCTGTAGAATCAATGAGTGCAATTCACATTTATTCCTCAAAGTGGCAGTGTTTAAAACGTAATGATGGCGTGATTTTTTTACTCATAATTACCGCTACCGGCATTATATACATTACGGCATAAAACAAATAATAGTATCTGCAACTTGCTTGAATGGCTTTACTGCAGAGCAACTGCATAATGTAAAGTACATAATGAAATATAAGTGTCACTGTCATTTGATGTTGAATGTGGTCAATAGCGATCAAACTGTTGTTGTTAAAGATGTTGAAAACGATAGTTTTGCGAATATGGTTGAATATGGCTTTTTGTGGAATAAAGTCATGGTCAGATGGATTAGAGAAGCTGATTTTTTTTAACTGTTTCTGCAATAATGTCTTTAATTACCCACTATAATTAAAAAATTAACATCTGCTCTGGACAAAATATTCATCACTGCCTTTTATGCCTAACTTAAACAAGAAAAAAATATTTGTCCTAAAATATTAAATAAATGTGATAAAGAAAGCATTAAAACATTAAATTCTCATACATGCTGACACATTGTTACAACAGTAATTTATGTTTTAAAACAAATTATAAGTAAACTACATTTATTTCTTGAAAATGGTTGCTTTAATTAATGTTTTGCAAGATAGAACCTTATAATTCCAAGCAGAAAACAACTTTTTAGAATTAGAAGGTTCTATCTGCATTTGACCTGTTCCCAAAATCCCCATTTAAAAATCTGAGAGGATTTTGATATTGTACATTTAGAATACATTTAGGGTCTCTGTCATTCTCATGTAGGAAAGAGACTTGTTCCCCGTATCATTTTTGCTATATAGAATGCAAAAACTTTGAAGCTCAATATCTCAAAACCACTCGGAACGCAGATAGAACCTTATAATTCTAAGGTGACGAAAGAGAGAGAGAGAATGTAAGACCTTTGTACATAATATACAAAATATTGTCAAAATAGTACATAAACACACACCAATATCAAATCTTTTCCATTTCTATAATTGGTATATCATCAGATCTGCTCATTATACATATTTATCTGATAAACACAGAACGGGTATTAGAACTCTACATGAAAATCATGGAAAAAATATTGTGGAAACTTTGTGTGGGTGATGCTGTGGTACGGGTAAAACCAGCAGAGTGCTTTTGATCAGATCTTTGAGACCATGTCAGTCATCAAACCATGTGAGATCTCTCCCTTCCCCTCTGAATGATCCTCTACGAATGCCATAGTCCCACAGGAGTTCCTCATTGATGGCAATATCCCATAGAGCAATAAACAAAACACATTTCCTGGGTCTGTCAGACAGTTCAAGGAAACTCTGTGGCCGCACATTATTTTTCCTTCAGGAATGATTCAGTCTCCTGCCAAATGTTTCTTTGTCAGGGTGCCCTTGCCCTTAAAGAAAAAGAGGTATGATGGCTCCCCAGTGAGGGTCTCCACCCTCTGCTCCCCTTCCTGCTAGGAGACTACTCCACCATTGTAGTCACACACAACCTGGTTTTTCTGGAAGATCATGGCGGCAATGACCCCTGCACAAAGGCAAATGAACATACATTTGAGCAAACATCTTCCCTCTACCTGTTCCTTGATATAATTATAAATGTACTTAGTCACACCTTTGCCTTTCCCCTCAAAGTGCTTAACAGCCAACCCTTTCCATTTCTGATGGAACATGGAAGCAATGAGGAGAGGGTCATTTGTGTCAAGGGATGGTCCTTGGCAGGGCACCCATGCTAGCAGAACACTATCCACAGTTGGCACATCGGTGGTTCACGGGGTCTCCTTGGCAATAGCATGCTGGACACGAGCCAGTCCTGTCGGTGGACTGCTTTGGGGGAAAAGCATCAGGTGAGTTTTAACCAAATATACCTCAGAAAATTTGGTCTGTAAAGTAATTAGCATTCCTGTAAGCACTTACCAACAATATACTGTACACGCAGCTTGTACTGAAGCCTCCTCCAGTAGTAGTAGTAGTAGCTGCGGTCCTCAAATCCTGCCTCTGTTACCTGGGCCTTTGTCGGAAGGTTCCCATCAAGGGTAATAGGAAAAAGATCTTCAAAAGCTCCCCAAAACCTAGGTGTTGGGAGCTGTACCACTGGAGTAGGTGGAGATGTCCTGTTTAAAAAAAGATAAATATAAAAATGAAAATTATAATAATCTACTTAATTTAGAGCACAGTGCCTTTATGAGTTGGATTGACAAAAAGAAAATGAATAGAATATAGAAAAGAATAAAATCTGAATAGAAATCTGAATGACAGTTAGATAATTTCTTACAATTACTAACCCTACTCATGAGGATCACCTTATTGACGTGTACTCATTCTGTACCTCTCCAGCATCCGTGTTGGCTCCTCCTCAGCAGTAGAACTGGATGGACTGACCACCATTCCGTGGCTCTGGTGGTGGTGTAGGTCTCTCTTGCAGCCTTTTGACATACCTGTTGGCATGCATTTAAGAGAGAAATGAAGGTAAGATGTCTGTCATGGCTTAAAACTCAACTGTATCCACATGAGCCACTGGCTACAATACTTACTTTTCTCGTAGTCGTTGCACATCGGTTGTTGGGTTACGAAGAGAAAGCCCTGAAGCTCCTAGGAAGAACCGGTCCCAGTCGTCCCCCTCCGGAGCTTGAGCCTTTAAATATCCAGGCCGGATCTGCTTGAAGTAGCAGTCCAACCACAACGGCAAAGATTTGTCAAGTCACCATTATTTATATACTGCTTTTAACAATACACAATTGTGACAAAGCGGCTTTACAGTGTTAAATAGTGATGCCAAATAAAAAAACTTTGAGAACATTAAGACAGGAAAGATAAGGTCTAATGTATTTGTGTATGAGCACATCTAAAATATGTCGGTGGTGAGCTCACCTTTAACTCTTTAATAACTGCAGGACCCAGGTCATAAACCCACATCAACGTGGCAATACAGAAGCTACGGAACTCCATCTTTATCTTTGGAGGGACATCTTTATTTTGACCAAGACAGTCGGACACCCCACCCATGTCCTCCTCTATGCGAGCAAGGATGTCCGAATTCTGGATGGCAGCACTAGGAAACGAAGGGATCTTTACTGTGGTATGACTAACATACCCTTGGACAGCCTATTACACCCATCAGAAATTAATTACAATGCCTACTCTCCATTCACAGACCTCCCTACCTGTGATGCTGCTCTGTGATTAGGAATCCCTTTGAACTGAAATATTGTGCCAAGGAGTCACAAGATGGGTCCTCACTTACCAATTTTCTCACCTCTGAAACATTAATAACCCTCCCCTCTTTTGTCCACTTATCTTGTGACACCTTGGCCCTCAATACTTCAGCCTGGATACAATCAACTTCTGCATCCCGTAGGCATCTTTTTCTGAGGTGCTGTTCAATTTTGGACTGGGGCCTTAGACATTTCAAGCAGTGGACCACCTTAGGGGGATTACTGCACACAGCTAAATAGCATGTAGATAAATGATCAGTCACTTGACACAACGCACATGTATGCTAGAATGACCTTTACATTACAATATTGATATTTCAGCACTTACATTTTGTTCTCTCCATGCTTTTTTTCTGTTTTCTCCAGCAGTGTGTGTTTGCAGCAATGAGAAACAGCCATATTAAAGGTAACGGGTGTACAAACATTAAAACATGGTAACCATAAATTAAATATGCCGCAACACCATTTATGTGTCTGTATCATGCATATATAAACTTTATGTAAAACTGACATATTTTCAAGCAATATACACTACTGTTGAAAAGTTGGGACAGTACATTTGTATTCTTTTCTTTTTTTTTGGAAAGAAATACTTTTATTCAACAAGGACGTGTTCAGTTAATAAAAAGTGATTTACATCATTAGAAAATATTAATATTTGAATAAGTGATGTTCTTTTCAATTTTTATTCATCAAATGATCTTGAAAAAAATAAACACAGGTTCCAAAAAAATTATTCATTTATTTCAAGTACTCATAAATCAGCATATCAGATTGATTTCTGAAGGATCATGTGACACTTAACACTGGAGTAACAGCTAATAAAAATTCAGCTGTGTATCACAGGAAAAAAATATATTTTCAAGTATATGAAAAAAAAAACATTTTACAATGTAATAACATTTTGCAGTATTATGATTCACATTCCTTTGTATAGTGCATGTTATTATACACATGGTTGCAAAGAAGCTTGACAGAATTGTATAGTTTCTAGAATCTGTGTAGTACTTTTTCAGTGGTGACTATGTCAAGGGGATGTCCAAATAGTAGACATGTACAGTACAATCATACAGTTAATTAATTAAAAAATATTCAAACAAACGGCGAACACGACGAAGGCAAGGCAAGGCAAGTTTATTTATATAGCACATTTCATACACAATGGTAATTCAAAGTGCTGTACATAAAAAGGAATTAAAATCACAATAGCATAAAAATCATAAAAATTTAAAATAATCACAACAATAAAAACAAAATTAAGAACATTTAAGATGATTTAAAAAAGAAAATGATTTCAAATTAATTAATACAGAAACGATTATACATAAAATAATGCAATCTGTTCAGACGTAGCACAGTGCTCATTCAATAAATGCACAACTGAACAGATGAGTTTTGAGTCTGCATTTAAATGTGACTAATGTATTAGCACATCTGATCTCTTCTGGAAGCTGATTCCAACTGCGGGCGGCATAATGGCTAAAAGCAGATTCCCCTTGTTTTGTTTGAACCCTTGATATTACTAACTGACTCGATCCTAGTGATCGGAGTTGTCTGTTAGGTTTGTATACAGTGAGCATATCTGCAATGTATGTAGGTCCTAGGCCATTGAGTGCTTTATAAACAAGTAAAAGTACTTTAAAATCTATCCTAAACATAACTGGAAGCCAGTGTAGGGACCTAAGGACTGGTGTAATATGCTCTGATTTTTTGGTTCTAGTCAGAATCCTGGCAGCAGTGTTCTGTATGAGCTGCAGCTGTCTAATGGTCTTCTTGGGAAGACCGGTGAGGAGACCATTACAATAGTCCACCCTGCTGGTGATAAAGGCATGAACAAGTTTCTCCAAGTCTTGATGGGAAACAAAACATCTAATTCTTGCAATGTTTTTAAGATGATAGTATGCTGATTTAGTTACTGCTTTGACATGGCTACTGAAACTGAGGTCTGACTCCAGAATCACACCCAGATTCTTGACTTGATTTTTTGTTTTTTGACCCCTAGTGTCAAGGTACGCATTTACCTTATGAACTTCATCTTTGTTTCCAAATGCAATGACTTCTGTTTTCTCCTTGTTTAACTGTAAAAAATGTTGGCACATCCAACTGTTAATTTCATCAATGCATTGGCAGAGAGAGTCAATGGGGCTGTAGTCATTTGGCGATAAGGCTAGGTAAATCTGGGTATCATCTGCATAGCTGTGATATGCTATTTGGTTCTTTCTCATTATTTGACTTAGTGGGAGCATATACAGGCTGAACAACAGAGGCACTAGAATTGAGCCTTGTGGGACTCCGCATGTCATGGACGTCCACTTTGACTTATGTTCTCCTATACTCACATAATAGCCTCTCCCTTCTAAGTATGACCTGAACCATTTGAGAACCATCCCAGAAAGCCCGACCCAGTTTTCCAGTCTATCAAGAAGAATGTTATGATCGACTGTGTCGAACGCAGCACTGAGATCTAGTAATACCAGCACTGATATTTTGCCAGAATCTGAATTTAGGCGAATATCATTTATTATCTTTATGAGCGCTGTCTCTGTGCTATGATGTTGTCTGAAGCCAGATTGGAAATGGTCCAGGTATCCATTTGAGTTTAAGTAGTGATTCAGCTGATTGAAAACAACATTTTCAATAATCTTACCTATAAAAGGAAGATTTGATATTGGTCTATAGTTGCTCAATATGGTGTTATCAAGATTTCTCTTTTTCAAAAGGGGCTTAACAACTGCAGTTTTCAGGGAGTTTGGAAAAGTCCCAGAAAGAAGTGAGGTGTTCACCACTTCTAAGAGATCTGCTTCTAAACAGTTAAGCACACTTTTGAAAAAAGATGTGGGAAGTGTGTCAAGGTGGCAGGTTGACGATTTGAGGTGCTGTACTGTTTCTTCCAAAATGTTGCTATCGATTTCTTCAAAATATACATAATGACTTCTTTTTGAAACTGCGGTCGAATCTGTCTGACCTCTGCATAACTTGAGGGTGTGCTAATTGTCTTTCTGATATTATTGATCTTCTCAGAAAAGAAGGAAGCAAACTCATCGCACTTGCTGTCGGAGAGCAGTTCACTAGGGATCTGACTAGGGGGGTTTGTTAGTCTCTCAACGGTAGCAAAAAGAGTGCGAGTGTTGTTTAAGTTCCTGTTTATAAGGTTTGAAAAGAACATTTGTCTAGCTTTACCTAGTTCAACATTGAAAGCATGAAGGCTGTCTTTATAGATGCTATAGTGAATTTCGAGTTTCGTCTTCTGCCACATCCGCTCAGCTTTTCTGCATTGTCTTTTCATACTCTGTACTGCTGTTGATTTTCTCCACGGCGATTTCTGTTCGCCAGAAATTCTGATTTTTACAGGTGCGATGTCATCAATGACATTCTTAACTTTTGAGTTAAAGGACTCCAGGAGAAAATCAACAGAGTCTGCAGAAATGCTTGGCATTGAAGATATAGCCTTCATAAATAGCACACTAGTGTTATCATTAATGCATCTCTTTCTGACAGAGACAGATCTAGATTCAGTGGTAGCAGAGATCAATATATCAAAGAAAATACAGAAGTGATCAGACAGTGCTACATCCTTGATAACAGTGGATGAAATGTTTAGACCCTTACTGATGAGTAAATCAAGAGTGTGTCCACGATTGTGTGTAGGCCCATGCACATGCTGAATCAGGTCAAAAGTGTTCAAAACTGTTATAATTTCTTTTGTAGTTTTGCTTTCTGCATTTTCTATGTGAACATTAAAATCCCCTGCAATAGCAAAACAGTCAAACTCTGAACAAATCATTGATAGCAGTTCTGTGTAATCTTCAACAAAGACTGCACAGTATTTTGGGGGCCTGTAAATAATGATAAACAGAATGCGTGGAGCCCCTTTCAACATAATCCCTAGATATTCAAAAGACATGTACTGACCAAATGACACTTGCTTGCATTGATAAACATCTTTAAAAAGACCAGCTACACCACCGCCTCTTCAAACAGCTCTGCAGACACTCATGAAAGTAAAGTCTGGAGGCGCTGCTTCATTGAGGACTGTTGCACTACCGCTGTCTTCTAGCCATGTTTCATTTAGAAACATAAAATCCAGGTTGTTTGTGGTTATAAAATCATTGATCAGAAGTGATTTATTTTTTAGTGAGCGAATGTTTAAAAATGCTAGCTTGATGGCATTACTTTTTGTCTCTAGAGCAATCTTAGTTTGATGCAGAATAGGCCTCAGATTAGATGGGTCAACTGTACGGCTTGAGATGGCCTTAGACTTTCTATCACATATTAAAACAGAAATAGGGAAAACTACATGCACATTGGGTTCCCGCTTGTTCTGTAAACATTGCTGAGTGTTGCTGTTATCATAGCGGGGACCCGACACATATCACTGAGAGCTGTTATCAGTTGTTTTTGGTTCACTCACAGCAGACGGAGGAGGGTTTGGGCCCTGACGTTGTGGCAGCGGCCGGAGAGCTCTCACAGGAGGAGGAGGAGGGCGAGCTGGACCCACAGGCTTTGGTGGTTGTGGGGCCCGCCGTTTTTTAGCTGATAACTGGGGGCTTGCAGCAAAAGAGTGGGAGAGTCTGGTTCCAGCATATACCAGTTCCTCCATTTTCTGTGAGAAGCTTAGAAGTGGAGATGCTGGAGACCTTACTCCATTCTCCATTCTTAATCCATTCTTTTACTTTTATTTTTTTTTTACTTTTATCCTTACTCCATTCTCCATTCTTACTCCATTCTTTTACTTTTATTTTTTTTTTATAACCACTACACTATCAGTCTTTCTTACAGAATGCCTACTATGAGCCATCCTCCCTGGGTTTATTCCTGTATTTTCCTGAAGGCCATGATACCCATGCTGTGTACACAAAGGACATGAAGGTCATTGTCAGCACAGGTTTGTCATTTTACATGATACAAAATCTTAATGTATATCACTTTCTTGAAAGGTTAAGGAATCTAATTCTATTTCATGTGGAATAAGATATATATGATAATAATATATGATTATATAATAATGGTAATATAATAATATATGATTTCCGATAAGGTTTTAATCAAATTTGTGAAACATTTATGAAAATTATAATCTGTGCCTGTTCAAACATTCCCCCAGTTTCACAGACAAGGCTTAATCTAGTCCTAGAGTAAAATGCATGTTTTAACAGAAAGCAAATTGTACTGATATATCTTAAGATATGCTGACATTGGATACACCCCATAGACAATTTATCGAATCTATTGCACCCAAAAATATTCATCAGTTAATACCAGCACTCCCCACAGCAAATTAAATATTTTTTTATTTAACATGTTCTGTATTTTTGAAAATGTGCATTTTTAATAAAAACAAATTACAAGCCATTTCTCTTTTAACCTTTTCTCTACATAATGTATGGTATTTTATGATTTGGCTGCTGCGACATACGTTAATGCCCTTCGGGCTTGGCCCCTAATAATAAAGAAAACATACAGATACAATAGGGACTACAGCCCTTTGGGCTTGGCCCCTAATTACAAGGGCTCCCTCTGCTAGCCTGGCATTACAAATATAATTTATAACATTTTGTCATATTAGAAATGTGATCCATGATTGTAAAATAATACCAAAATAATTTTTGACATAAAATGAAATTAATTAAAGCTAAGATCTTAATCAATACCTTTATGTTATTCTGCACTTAACTGTTTTTATATTATTGTTATTATAAAAGTAGTACAATGTTTAACATGGTTTAAATATTTTAGGTCCATATATGACAAATTATATATTAATTTCAAACAAGTGATATTTTTCCTATTTCTAAATATCTAAGAATTCTGATTTAAAACAAATTACTTCTATTGCAGTATCCAAACTACAATAAGCAGCACTGTTTTTAGCACTGATAAACATTTTTGAGCAGCAAAGTATATTACAATTATTTCAGAATTCTGGATCACGTAACATCAAATGCTAAATGGTTAAATCACAATAAAGACTTGAGAAATGATGCTGAAATTGTACATTTGCATTACAAGAACGAACAAAATTGATTGTAGAACAAAGAGTCAGTTGTGTTCATTTTATTCCATTTAATTTCAAGTATATTGATTTTCCAACAATAAATCAAAACATGACTTTCCATACAGTCTTTATATTTATATTTAAAAAAAAAACACCACAAGGAAACATATTTAACAAGTATTAAATGAAATACAAACTATATATTCAGTGGAAAATGTAAAGAATAGAGAACACTTTTCCATTTCACTTATTTGTTTTTTAGCTGTACCGAACATAACTTTTGTTAACCGAGCTGTTTTTAACCAGCTATCTTTATTCCTCTCACAGAACAAGCTACTGGATGCTAACCAATCAGGGTTCAGGAGTGGCCATTCAACTGAGACGGCGCTACTGTCTGTCACTGAAGCCTTACGGACTGCAAAAGCTGAGTCCAAATCATCAGTACTCATTTTGCTGGACCTATCTGCAGCTTTTGACACAGTGAATCATCAGATCCTCCTGTCCACCCTCTCATCGCTGTGCATCACAGGGACTTCACTTCGCTGGTTGAAATCCTATCTCTCTGGTAGGTCTTTCAGGGTGGCCTGGGGAGGGGAGGTTTCCAAAACTCATCAACTGGTCACTGAGGTTCCTCAGGGATCAGTTCTTGGTCCCCTCCTCTTCTCCATATATACCACATCTCTGGGCCCCATCATACAGGCACATGGCTTCTCCTACCATTGCTATGCTGATGACACACAGCTCTATCTTTCATTCAAACCAGATGATCCATCAGTTGCTGCACGGATCTCAGGTTGCCTGGCAGATATCTCTGCATGGATGAAGGAACACCATCTTCAGCTCAATCTAGCTAAGACTGAGCTCCTTGTCTTTCCTGCCACTCTAACTTTACTACATGACTTCTCCATCCAGTTAGGTTCATCAACAATTACCCCATCGACTACAGCCAGAAATCTTGGAGTAATCTTTAATGATCAATTGACTTTTAAAGACCACATAGCTAAAACTGCTCGATCTTGCAGGTTTGCATTGCACAATATCAGAAAGATCAGGCCCTTCCTAACAGAGCATGCTACACAACTCCTCGTCCAGGCCCTGGTCATTTCCAGGCTGGACTACTGCAATGCTCTTTTAGCTGGTCTTCCAGCATGTACAATCAGGCCTCTACAAATGATTCAGAATGCAGCAGCATGGCTGGTCTTCAATGAGCCCAAAAAGGCCCATGTTACACCTCTCTTCATATCTCTGTACTGGCTACCAGTTACGGCTCACATCAAATTCAAGACACTGATGCTGGCCTATAGGACAGCCTACCTCCATTCACTATTACGAATCTAAACTCCCTCCAGAAGTCTGAGATCCTCTAATGAAAGACGCCTCACTGTACCAACACAGAGAAGCATGAAATCACTTTCCAGAACATTCTCACTCAACGTTCCTGTCTGGTGGAATGATCTTCCCACCCCTATCCGAAATGCACACTCCTTAACAGCTTTCAAGCATCTGCTGAAAACCCATCTTTTTTGACACTATTTGACTCAATAAAAAAAAAAAAAAAACTTTCTTGATCTTCCCTTTCTTTCCAGCACTCATCTAACAATGCCTGAGATATATGGTATTTTTGAGCACTTCCTATGTTGATCTGCCTCCTTAGGATGAATCACTTGTTGTATTCCCAATTGTAAGTCGCTTTGGATAAAAGTGTCTGCTAAATGAATAAATGTAAATGTAAATGTAACTTTTTGTTTGTTTGTTTTTGAACTTGAACAGCAACTGTTTCTGTGGGTGTATGATGTGTTGTGTGTGTGGTGGTGTATGCATTTCCAGTAAACTCTGATCATACTCCAGATCTTCAATGTCTTGTGTAGTGTCTTTAACAGTTTACGTATGTGTATCATCTGCAGTATCATGGTCAGGTATTGCAGTTGCATCAGTGCTTAATGAAGCAATATTTTGTTCAATTTGAATGACAAAGTTATTGTGTGTTGTAACTGTAATTTGAGGAAGTTCAAGCAGAGCACCCACAATATCATCATTAGATCTGCTGTGTTTTACATCTACAAGTGTCTGGATAATCCCATTGCTTATGTTTGCTTTAAAAATTTTGCCAGAGGTTGATTTCAGTGTCAGATTTCCGTTAGTTTTAACTTCAATTGCAGTTAATTTGAATTGGGTTCGACATTTCGGACAGAGTATTTTTGTACTGGTTAGTGACATGTTTCCAATAAGGTGTTTTAGTGGGCATATGTAAGTGTTTTTTACTTGTAGGCCAATTATTTCACAGTTTTCAGTGTTGAAAGTTGTTGTGGGAACAAAGACTGCAGTGCCTTGAGATGAAATGGATGTGATCACAGTGTCTTTTGTTTTACTGAGACATGGTTTATTGTTGAATTCTCTCACCGAGATGTTGGTCATGTTATACCATTGTCCAATGCTGATACAGTGTTCCCCCCAGATTGTGACTTCTGCTGAGGATGTCTTGTCAGCTACTGTGTAAGTGTTTTTCTCAAGAAAAGTTCCATACCTCATTATGTTGTGTCCCTCGCTGTCTAGCTGGACAATTTTTACACGGACCATCAAACCGTTGGATGCTGAGGAAACAAAGATGGTTTGTTCTACCCTGACTGATCCAGTGCCGATAGATAGATAGATAAATTGTATTGCATTTTTTTCATATAGTATGTCTCTTTGCATGTTTTATGTCCTCTAGGGTGCAGATACTTTTAATTATTTTGTCACCTGCGGAAGAGGGGTATGTTTATTTAAAACATCATAAAATTATTAAATAAGAAAACATTTTATAGAAATGAAGATCCAGCAAATAAACATTGACTAAAAAGTCTTCATTTTCCATTTCAGGGGAAAAATGCCCAGGTACTACATGTTCTGGATGTCAATGACAACTCTCCAATCTTCCAGAGCAAATCATACAGCACCACAGTGTCGGAGGTGTGTATAATCTCACATCTTCAGCTGTAGAGTGTTTGGTTTCTAAGGACCCTCGCATCTCTTAGTAAACAATGTCTTTCATTCCAGGTAATGGCTGTGGGTTCACATGTGCTCAGTGTCGCGGCTAGGGATGCAGATGTGCTTATGGACAACAAAATAATTACTGGTAATATACTGGTGAGTCATGAATGGTTCTTATATTTTGATATATGCAATAGGCTTCCACAAAACTGCATTAATGATCAATGCGAAAGTTCTACATACACTAAATGAGTGAAACTGCATACTCCATCTGATCTGACTGTGTTCAAAGCCCAGCGCTCTTGACGTGTATAGGAACTCTGGACTTTGATGTTGATAATAAGTTCCCGTGCAGCCTTAGAGCCCTATAGCATCCCGAAAACAAAATAAAAAAATAATGCCATTGCACTTTTATGTCCCGATCATCTGGTCACTCTTTCATAAGACTCCCCCAGATAGCAAGAGAGCAGGTGAAAACCATTGAATCTGGAATGGAATCAATCGCTTCGTTCGAAACCGCATACTTCCATACTATTTAGTAGGCAAAAAGCAGTAGGCGAGCAAAAAAGTATGTTTGAATGTTCAGTATTCATAAAAGAGTAGGCGAGAATTAGTAGGCGAGTGCACTATTTCTCGCGAGATTCAGACAAACCTCTACTTAAAGTGCGTCCGAATATGCCTACTTACCTACTATATAGTAGGAAAATGAGTACGTGAAGAAAGAAGTACGTTCGAAACCTCAGTATTCATAAAAGAGTAGGCGAGAAATCCCCGGATGTCCTACTGCTTCAGCCCAGATTCTGAAGTGTTCATCTGATGCACACTTTTCAATCCCAGGAGGCCACAGGAGGACAAAACGTCATCATCGAACGTGATTGAGAACCGCGACGAGGGTGTTTACAAATGTGAGTATTACAAACCAAAACACGGTTCCCTGTCTTAAAATCGTATTTGTTGAGCTACTGTATCGTTAGTCTCAGCCTCAGACGTCACGCCCACGGAACGTTGGCTAAACGTCTGATGCATATGGTATACTTAACTGGAAACACTTCAGGAATGTCGAAGTCGTCATCTGATTAGTTGAATTTGACCGGATTTCCGGAACACGCGAGTGTCGCGTTTATTTTCCGCCGGGAAACAAAGCGCAGACTGGTTTACTCGGCGTTTTGCTAAAAGGTGCTTATGCAGACGCCGTTGTTGTTAAACACATTTGCGACGTTCGCGAACAAATTACTGACTTACAGCTTGTTCTCCCTCTTCTTCGTTAACTTTCAATGCTGGTTATTTCAATGCCTGACTTGTTGCATGCCAGTCTGTTGTTGTGGGGACATTTCTACGCCCCGAAACGTGACGCTGAACGAAACGAACTGTGATTGGTTGTTTGACATGTCGGTCAATTAAAGCTGCCTTGAGTTCCAGACCTTCAGACCTCAGTCTGAAGGTCTGGCTACGCGAGACAACTGTATCGTAAACTGCTGATTTGCATAAGGTGTCAAGACGTTAGACAGTAACGTTAAAGTATATTTGTGATTTCGCTGTAAAACACATTTTATTACATATAGCGACCATAGACATCTTAAAGATGATTACTAAATGTCTATTTAACAACTGACAGGAACATGTTTAAAGAGAATTAAATAAGCACATGACAACACCAAACAGACATCTAAATGAGTGATGGACGTTATGTGAGTTAATGTAGAGTTCACTGTTGTCAACACTGCTTTAGATTAATGTAATGTAAATAAACACATGTAAATATAGTAACTAAACATGAGTTATCTGTTTCATTTGTCTAATAGTACTGTTGATAAAATTCAGGAGCATTTTTATTGGATTAAAAGCCAATTAACACAACAGCTACCTCATAAATTTAGTATTGAGCACATGAAGCAGAGATAACTGAATCTTGTCTGGATGTTACAGGGACAGATGAGACAAGATAACTGATAAAGCAGTGCTGCCATCAAAGGCTTTGAGTGAGTACAGTACAGACATCAATAAAACATATTTTAAACCTTAAGTTGCAGTATTATTAATAATATTTAATAATAATAATAAAAAACTTTAAGCAGAGCTATTACAGCACTTTTCTGATTCTTGATTTCTGTGCCTTTGTTGCAGATATTTTGTGGTGGAGCAGGACCTGAAAGCAAAGTTGACATCAGCATTTGCGGGAAAAAAATAAAACCGGAAACTTAACTAAAAGATTGTATATTTTTGTTACTTCTAATACAGAGATCTAATGACATTGTGCTGTTTAAATGACAGTCTATGTATTGTATTTGTGCATCTTTGTATGATCTGAAATGTCTGCAGACTGGTGTGTGCAGTGAGAAAAGAGAAATCCACAGCAGCATCCTGGAAATGGTCAAGTGCCATCGGTGAGACCCTCCATCACTCCACCTGCCCTTGGTCTCATCTGGATCAGATGTTGCTGTGATCTCTTCATCATCAGAGACCAAAGAGCCAGCGAGAGCATTTAGAGAAAGACTAAAATACCAAATGTCTGAATAAAGCTTTGTTCCATGTGTATTTATTTATGTTCATGGTTACTTTATTATTTTACTCATATATCCATGTTGTTATCAGTAAATAAAGTATAAGTTTCATTAACAAATGCAATAATTAATTACTTGATAAAAAAACATGCTTGTTTTACTAAATGATAAATGCTGACCTATAATTATATTTTATTATTGATCAGTGCATTCTGAGTTAATCATAATTTCTAAGTAGCAATACTTAAATTTTTTGAGTGTAAAATCAACTGTCTTCTTCAAACACAAGATCTTCAAGCAGCTGATCCACGTCTCCTTTGTGCAGATATTGCAAACATGGAGGAAGATGTACTAGGTAGGGTTGTTGTGTTACTGATGCTATGAGTTATTTGAGCATCTGTTGTGCTTATTTTCTTTTTATTATTATTACTACAAAACTTCTTATTACAGGCTCAGGGAAAGATGGTATTTATCTTTAACAACAATCATAATGAGAAAAACTGAAAACATAACTATTAGGCTTGCTTATATCATCGAATGCGATTATATACATGGAAATATGATTAAATATCTCTGAATAATCCAAATATTCCCATCATAGTTTATCAAAAATTGGATTTGTTGTTTTTGTTATTGATAAGCCTCAGGGATGAAAAGAGAAATTCAACAAGAATTTAAGACTATAGTTTTGCGTGTGGATAAACAATTTTGAACATTAAACAAAAGTAATAACTTTTGCAAAAAATAAAGAATTTGGGTTTTCCTAACAAAAATTATTTCTTTAAGAATTAAAAAATAGAAAAACCAAAATGAACCTCAAAACGTATCCATTATACTACAATCACAATAAAAGAACAGCTGTTTCTTCAACATGACCACAAAATGAACAAATTTCATAAATATCAAAATATTTATAGAAAGATGATTTAAACCTGTCGCTATATATTAAGTTGTTGCACTTGTTATAATGTTGTTGGTCACATGATAACGTCAACATGGCGGAAGAGGTGCAGATCACATTCATACTCAATGAGATTTGGCTGTAGAGTACGTACTCTTTTAGCGCTTGTTAAGTAAGTACTTATTGAAAATAAGCACCTACTCATTGAGTATGTGGTTTCGAACGCACCCACAGTCTCGTAGTGTGTTGACATGACTGAAGGTGTGACTTCTATCAACGACAAAAACTCCCTCTTCAATAAACTCAAATAACACAATTTCCTGAAATTCACAACATTTAAGTGTTTGCAATGTACATCATGTAACTCACTTTTCTTAACAGTACAATAATAAAATCATTATGCTGTACTAACATACACAAACTGTGTAAAAAAACACATTTATAGATATTTTCGATCTTCGATTTAGATATCTTCCTTATAAAACTATAGACTCTTTTTTAAAACTATAAACTCTCTTCACCAGCATCGTATTTCTCATCAAACAATGACAGAATACAGCCACTAATGACTTAATAATCAAATATATACGGGCTCTCTCTACAAACAATATTGAGCGCGTTTTAGTCTCTACTGATGTCAATTAATCTGTCATGTTGCAATACCTCACACAGCCTCCGTCAGCACGGCAGAGTTGGCCGAATCCCAGCTGTGGGTGCGCTGACGCAGTTAATTTTATCGATTTTAAACACAGGTGTCTCAAACAAAAACACATTGGATACACACATAAACATTTGATCAACATAAACTGCGATGCCACGTCTCTCGTCTTACCTGCAAAGTTAATAAACACAACACGAAATAATAAACGGAGCAATTCCAATAGGGTCCTCGCACTGTAGTGCTCGGGCCCTAATTAGACAAAGGCTGTATCCGAAATCGTCCCCTGTCTGTTCCACTTAAAATGGGACAGCCATTTTAAGTGGTGTTCGAAACCATAGTGGACTTCTCGAGTGCACTCATTTAATCCCACAATACACCGCAAAAACGAGTGTACAACCGATGTACACTCAACAGCTAGAGATAACCCATAATGCACTGTGAGAGTCGCGCACCGAATGAAATCCCGCTGAATCATCCATCTATTCATTTTACAACGCGCTAGTCCATGGCGTACTACAGCATAAAACACAGGTACCGAATTTGTTGTAAAGTGATTATAAATTTTTTTAACCAGGGTTTATACGTAAATTCTTTGACATAGTTCAAGATAAATCCTTTAATTTTACTACTCGAACTGTCAGTTTTAAATGATTGTTAAACAGCAAGCAATACTATACAAAAGTGGCAGTCCTTCCGGTGCACTTAGTGTCCGAATTCACTCACACGTTTTTATTCACTACTTCAAGTTAACTGTACGAGTGGACTAATGTAGGGAATAGTGAATGAGGGTATAGGGGGCGATTTCGGATACAGCCAAAGTCTTGTAGTGTGTTGACATGACTGACATAATGAGCGAAATTCCCTGCCGCTCACTATCGCCCCCCTCATGCCACCCGCCAGTGTAAGTGATTTTAAAATAGGCGTCATTTCACATTATACACTTTACAATACAGAACTGTTTGATCTTATACCTCTACATGTACAATCCTCAAAAAAAAAAACATCAAATATGGAATAAAACAGGGTACTGTTGAAAATTATATCATTTTCTGGCAACTTTACAAAAAAAATTCTGGCAGGGAAAGAGTTAAAATACTTTTAAAATGGTCTTTTGTTTCATCAATCTTATCAGTTCCTTAGAAATTTGTGCACTAATGTATGTTATGCAACTGTACATCAAGGTGAGTTAAAGTAAACTGCAAAAACTATTGGTTAGTAACAGATATAATGGATACAATATATCTAAAAGCATAATTACGACAAACGAGCCATTTTTGAGATTAACCGTGATTTCATTTCGTTTTCAATGGCTGGTGAATGCGAGTACTAGGGGCATAAATTTGAGCGCATCAAAATCGATATTTTTAAAACACTTAAGAAGGCTCGACACACCATGAAACTTTGCTCGAAGTATCCCCTGGGTCTCTACACATGAACTCGAGCAATCGAGCATTGCATTTTACAACTGTTTAAAACGTTAAACCTCTGTTTGTTTAGTTAAATGTATGATACTTGCATTGCCTTGGTGGTTAACGAGTGTTTGGATGCAGTCTTGGGTGAAAGTCTTGATGGTTTCAAGGTTTTGGACTTGGAATCACATTCTTCCAGGTTTGAAGAGCTATGAGTTCCAAAGGTGTCCTGACTCTGTGGTGATTGGTTGTTTCTTCCAAGGTGGAAAATGAAGAAGAATGATGAGCTGAGAAAGAGACCGAATTGAATTCCTGTGAACTTTGGTGGAATGAAAAGACAAGGCTGCAGAAGATGGCAAAGTGATGAGACACAGGACTAAAAGAACTCAGAAAAGCCTGGAGAACTGAGGTAAGACACTGTGCAGGGCTTGACATTAAGCTTTGACATGTTATGAGACATTCACTTGTCCGAGTAAAAAAATTACTTGTCTGGGGCCAAAAAAAAAAAGCCTTTTTTTTTTTTTTTTGCTGTAAATGAATCCTTTCTGTAGCAATAGTCTCATCACTACTTTATAAAGTCTTACTTTAATCAGAATATTTGTGATATTTGCTGTCACAAAGGAGGTCTGGAGACTGACTTTCGGATCCAAATGCAGGCTTTATTAGAAGGCGTGGTAAACAGACAGGGTCAATCACCGGCAAACAACAACGAGGATAATCCAAAGAGTAGTCAAACACAGGCAGAAGGTCGGGGCTGGCAGCGAGAATCAAAACACGGGGAGGAGTCCAGGAATCAAACACAGAGAAAACAAACACGGAAAGAAACGCTCGGAAATAATGACCAGATGGAACAATAAGACTTCGCGCCGGAAGTGTGTGTGTCTGTGGCTTAAATGCATGTGGGTAATTGTGAAACAGGTGCGTGCAGCAATCAGTGCAGTGGAAAAAGAGGAGCAGGTGTGTGCAGTGATTGGTGCAGTGGCTTGTGGGGATTGCAGTCCAGAAGTGTGGTGCAAGAGTTCATGATGACAGGATAGACCAGATACGTGACAGAGCCCCCCCCCCCCCCCAAGGAGCGGGTTCCAGACGCTCTAACCACCTAATACAACCTGGAGGGTGGTGGAGCGGATGCGGAACAGGGGGAGGGATGGAGGGCCAGGTCCATGTAGGGGTACTGGTAGGGATGGTTCGATACATGTATCGGTACCGTTCGGTTCTCGGACAAATTCCAAATGGAAGTGATCATCCCTATCACCTTTGTGGGGGGACTTAACGCACGTGCAGGTCATAATGTAGTCGTTTGCAATGCACTTGGCGAAGGGAGCGATGTTATTTCCTCATTATCTTCAGCTGGGATGTTTACGTGACAACACAGCATGGTCTCTGTCAGCAGATGTCGCTGTCTTTTTATTGTTAGCATAACTAAGCGAATCTGCTTAGTGCTGACAGACGCGGGTGTGTTTGACTTGAAGCGGGGCAGCGCCACTTCAGGTTGAACACACCCGCGTCTGTCAGCACTAAGCAGATTCGCTTAGTCCCCCTACAAAGGTGATAGGGATGATCACTTCCATTTGGAATATGTCCGAGAACCGAACGGTACTGATACACGTATCGAACCATCCCTAGGTACTGGAACTATGAACTGAGGTGGAGCCGATGGAGGGAGAAGGCATGGCGGAGGAAGGGTTGGCTCCTGCATGGGGCCGACCGACGGAGGTGGAGCCGGTGGAGCCCGAGGGAGAACCAGAGAGTAGACGGTCCTAGGTGTCACCGAGGATCCGGGGGGCCAAGGCGGAACCCAAGGCTCTGGCGACCCCGGCGGAGATGGAGGTCCGGAGGTACGCAGCGGAGCCGGAGTGACAGAGGATCGAGGCTGTGCCCACGGGAGGGAGGAGGTCCACAGAGCCAGCAGGACAGAGTGATGAGGTGCAGCCGGAGGAGTAGAGTCCAGAGGCGAAGGTGGGGCGACGACTGACCGGGGCAGAGCCGGAGAGACGATGGAGCCCGGAGGAGCTGGTGGGCTGACGGCCGACAACGGAGACAAGGGAGCACAGAGCCAGGGTGGAGCCGCAGCGTCGGAGGGCCGAGGTGGAGTCCAGGACTCTGAGACTGGAGGTGATGGTGAGGGATCCTTCAGTCTGGACACCGATGGAGACTGGCAGTCCCATGGCAAGTCCTCTGCACCGAAGGTGGAATGTGGGTGAGCAGAGGGACTGTCTGGAGACAGAGGTGGCAGGACTGGAGCAGCAGGGAGGGTGGGTGGGAACCCACACAGTCCATGCATGGGCTCCGTGACCAGAACTGGGCAGACAGGAATCTCAGGACGACTGGATGGAACCAGCGGAGGCTCTGGAAGACTGGGCTGAACCAGCGGAGGCTCTGGAAGGCTGGGCGGAACCAGCGGAGGCTCTGGAAGGCTGGGCGGAACCAGCGGAGGCAAAACAGCAAAACAAAGTCTATATACTGTGTGAGGGTCCAACTGGGGTCTTCCTCAGGTAAGTTCAAGCTGATCTCAGTGTCCAATCCGCTCCAAAAACATTCCTTGAGCATAGTTTCATCGCAAGGTGCCAGGTAACTATAAGCAATGAATTTCTCCACATAATCCTCGATGGGACGGCCATCTTGAAAAATGGAGCAGAGCAAACTTACTGGATTGGACAGTCTTCCTGATAGATCCATTCTTGGGTGGTCGTTCTGCTGACGAATAAAGCCGCTGGATCCTTGTATCGGCGAAGTCTTCTGTCACAAAGGAGGTCTGGAGACTGACTTTCGGATCCAAATGCAGGCTTTATTAGAAGGCATGGTAAACAGACAGGGTCAATCACCGGCAAACAACAACAACGAGGATAATCCAAAGAGTAGTCAAACACAGGCAGAAGGTCGGGGCTGGCAGCGAGAATCAAAACATGGGGAGGAGTCCAGGAATCAAACACAGAGAAAACAAAAACAGAAAGAAACGCTCGGAAATAATGACCAGATGGAACAATAAGACTTTGCGCCGGAAGTGTGTGTGTCTGTGGCTTAAATGCATGTGGGTAAATGTGAAACAGGTGTGTGCAGCAATCAGTGCAGTGGAAAACGAGGAGCAGGTGTGTGCAGTGATTGGTGCAGTGGCTTGTGGGGATTGCAGTCCAGAAGTGTGGTGCAAGAGTTCATGATGACAGGATAGACCAGATACGTGACATTGGCCTTCTAGGACACTTTTTAAATTTATTTTCCGAACCTTACTAAATGTATGTCATCATTTAATTCTTCAATTTTATCAATACATTTAATTAATGTGACTCAGTATCACTACCATTCAAATTAAATCAGTATCAACAAACTCCATCTTTCCACTGCACAGGAAAAACCTAGCCTGCATCGAAAATGCCATTTAAATTTATTTACTCAGACTGTTTAATGAAGATAAGAGGTTTCCAAAAATGCATTTACACAGTAAAATTGCAAACACATAAATAATGTTACAAGATTACTGTTTAAATTTTTTTTTTTTACATAAATCTAAAATGTTGGAAAAATGCAATACTTTTAAATATGAAACTGAACGACCAATAGGTGGTAGTAGGTCACATAATTCATTAAAAAAAGCGCTAAATCATTAATTACTGAAACACTGCTGTGTGTTTCTCAGAGATTCGCGACTGTTCTGCTGTGGCTTAGAGCTATTTTTTTTTGCAAAAATGGTCAATGATTTATCTAAAATGTAAGTCAGGTAATATTAACTACTAGTTTGTGGATTAACTACCAGTGTGGTTTGTGTTTTTAGCTCTCTGTGATTGTAGCTTTCTGGAGCTTGTTTCCTTTAGAAATCTCTATCTTATTATTACTCTCTGCTGTTTAAAGTAATAAAAACAGCTTTACTCCCAACATACCTGTGAAATTATCCGTCACACTAATTGGACCGCTCACTTTACCCGTTAGCCGCGAGTGCAGTGGGTTAGCTATTTAGCTTGCATTTACATTCACGTTCTCTACTCGTGCCTACTACCCCTCTCCTTTCTCCCACGTGAACCGTTGCGCTTTTATTCCACAACCACAATTTGCAACAAGTTAACATTCTGTTAGCCGATTAGCTTGCGAATCGCGATTTCTTTTACGTCCTATTCACTCTGTTGTTCCTTATCCCATCCCTCTCTTCAAGAGTTCATCAATACGACAGTGGTAAGTTGGAACCATTCTACAAAAACGGTGAGTAATGGCTTTTTCTTGTCTTGCTATTGGTGTCTGCACCACCTGCCACATGTATAGCCAATCTATCTCTGTCGGCAGTGAGCCTTATACATGTGATAAATGCAAGGAAATAGCTAGGCTGACAGAGAAGATTTCAGAACTAGAGACACACATCCAAACTTTAATGGAGGATAGTAAGAACGTGAGGGACTTAGATTCGGCTTTGGATGTGACTAGCTCAGGGAGACATGCAAATTGTTCGGTTCCGGTAGTTAAGGCGGCCATGCAGCAGGGCAACTGGGTGACTGTGAGACGGCATAGTCGCGGGTCAAAACACCGCTCTTCCGTTCCAATCAGAACGTCAAACAGGTTCTCCCCACTCAGTGGAGCACCCACTGAGAAACCTGATGAAAGTGCTCTAGTAATTGGCGATTCTATTGTACGGAACGTGAAAATAGAGACTCCAGACACCATAGTCCAGTGTTTACCGGGAGCCAGAGCACCTGACATCTTGGCAAATTTAAAAGTGCTGGCTAATGCTAAATGTAAATTCAGTAAGATTGTTATTCCGGCCAGTAAAATTCTCTTTCACTTGCCCTTTTACAAAACCACTTGTCCCGGACAAGCGTTAATGTCGAGCCCTGCTGTGTGAAGCTTTTATCTCCTATGGGGGTCACAGTTAGGAGACAAAGGTAAGAGAGGCCAGGGTAATTGATAATTGGGAGGCTAGAGAGCCAATGGTGACTTTTGCTTTTGGAGGGAAAGTTTACGACTCTTCGTCTGTAAGCATAGTATTTGCATATGTACTGGGATTGGTTGTTCATGCAAAATTGACTAAAGATTCTTAAAACACTAATATGTTGTATAGGTATCAAAAGATAACACACCATCTTTTACAAAAACATCTTTCTCAAAAGACAAACTAAATGAACAGTAATAATATACACAATGATCTGTGTTGTTCACAAAGTTTTTTCTAAGAATTAATGAAAGTTGTCAGTTCCTATGGCAGTATGTGTCCTTTTTAGAGTATCAGTTAGGGAGAATTCTCTCTACATACTTTTGAGCTTCAGATGTGGGTCAACCAATCAAAATAAAGGACAGAACTGTCTGTTTCACACATTTTGGTTGAAACTCTTTCCACACTGAGGGGATCTGTCAGCCTTCTATCTATTGTGGATCCTCATGTGCTTGTCAAGGTGTCCTCGTTGAATGAAACTCTTTCCACACTGTTTGCAGGCGTAAGGTCTCTCTCCAGGGTGAACTCTCAGGTGGACTCTAAGGTATCCAGGATTACTGAAACTTCTTCCACACCGTTTGCAGATAAAACACTTCTCTTCTGTATGAATTCTCATGTGGATTTTAAGGTTTCTATTTACACTGAAACTCTTTCCACACTGTTGGCAGATAAAAGGCTTCTCTCCTGTGTGAATTCTCATGTGGATTTTAAGGTTTCCATTTTCATTGAAACTCTTTCCACACTGTTGGCAGATAAAAGGCTTCTCTCCAGTGTGAATTCTCATGTGCCTTCCAAGGTTTCCTTGTTGACTGAAACTCTTTCCACATTGACGGCACGTGAAAGACTTCTCTCCTGTGTGAATTTTCATGTGGACTTTAAGGCTTCCTTTTTGATTGAAACTCTTTCCACACTGCAGGCAGATGAAAGGCTTCTCTCCAGTGTGAATTTTCTTGTAGATTTTAACTTCTCCTTGTTCACTGAAACTCTTTCTACGCTGAAAGCAAGTGAAAAAAATCCTAGTTCTTGTCTTTTGGGCTCTTTTTTGTGTAGATGTATTTTCTGACTGTAAGGAACACATTGATTTTTTTCCAGTTATGAAAACATGAAGATTCTCAAACTGATCTTTCTCTTCAGTTTCATTCAGTACTTCCTTCTCCTCTTTCAGTGCTGTTGGGCCTAAGGTGGGAAAACAAAGAAATAAGTTAACCCCAGTTTAATGCCACAAAGCAGGTAACACCAATCATGTAGATTTGTAATGCATGTATGCTAGATCTCATATCATGGTGTCCAAACCTGATCATAGTCGACTGGTGTCCTATAGAGTTTAAGCTGTATGCTATTCAGTTTATTAAATCTAATAATATTTTAGGAAACCTAGAAAAAAAACTGATCTCAGTTATGATGTACCATTTTTAATGTCTTCTAGTGCAGGGGTCCCCAACCTTTTATGTACCATGGACCGTTTTTTTTTTTTTTTTTTTTTTCACGGACCGGCGGGGAGGGGGTCATAACGAATTAATTAATTTTAGCCTACCAGTGCTAAATTTGAGCTGATTTTAAAAGATCCGGCATTAACAAGTGCATCAGATCGTGACAGTGCGTGCATGCATACGAGACAGAGCAAGCGCAGGTTTATGTAGATGTATTTGGAATTTGTGTGTTGGTCCTTAACATATTTTCGACCAGTCAGCTTTTTTAAGTTCAAAATCGCTCTCATTGATTGCTTGCTGCTTAACCCACTCTCTCTAAATGTATTTAATGAGCAGCGGAATGTTTAGAGAGAAAGTGTCCAAATCAAGCAAAATATTATTATGTATTAACATTATAAACACAATAAACATAGCTATATAGGTTAGTTACCCTGACTCTAAAAAGAATCATTTAAATGTAACGGTATTCAGAACAGAACAGGAATGAAACAAAATATATAAAGTTAAGAAACCAAAACAAAACAAAACTAAAAATAGCCGGCATTGGACTCACGTACCTCTGTAATTCGGCACAAATCCACGTGTTTCCATATTTCCAATGTGTTTATTTATAATGTAAACTAGGCTTTTTCTTTGTATACTTTCGTATTTCGATGGAAAAAAAATATATTCTCTTTTTTTGTTACAAGCTCTGTTCGTTATGGTAAAACATATTTGGTGTAGTTTATTTAATCTAATTTAATTAAAATTATTTTGATTTGTTTTTGTATGCCTCATTTATTCATGTAAACGAACTAGTTCATGTAATTCTTTTGGAGTTCAGTGTAATTTGTATTGTAATCGCTAACAACTTCCTTGTTATTATTTCCTCATAATAATAATAATCATAATAATAAAATAAGTAAAGATGTGGAAATTGAAAGCATTTCATTTGGCTATATAGTGTGATTAAGTGTGTGTTTTTCGCGAGCGGGTTGGTGCTGCGGCGGGGCGGATCGTGATGTGCATGCATGCATTACTTGAAAAGAACTAGCTCCAGTTATGTATGAACAGTGAAGGTAACAAACTCTTAAACAAGTGAGAAATGTGAACTTGAAGAAGTGAAATTTGAACAATATTAACTATGAACTATAAACATTGAACGACTCAAAGCTATCTTTCAAGTGTGAACAGGCTTAACAAAATATGGGAACAAAATATGGGAACTAAACGAATATTATCAGTGGGAGCCCTGTGCTTGTTTCCCTGCAACAAGAAGGTTCCATCTGGGTTGATGGAAGACAGTATCACCCTCAGTGTGATTGAAATGTCCAGTCTATTGCGCCATTTTGTCTTAGTTGCAGTCATTGCCGAAAACCCGGCCTCGAGTAGGTATGTGGCGGGAAGTGGTAGCAACGTTTTCAGCGCTTTTACGGCTATCTCGGGATATTCTGCTTTGGTTTTGATCCAAAAACCCACCAGAGAGGTTTGCTCGTACACACTCTTAAGACCACCGTCATTTGCAATTTGCAGAGCTGCTCAAATTAGTGAGAGTTGAGTACGTGTGCTTTAATGTGGTTGATTATTTTAACTACATCTTCCCCCACAATTCCAAAGACATGCATAGGTAAATTGAACAGTCTAAATTGGCCGTAGTGTGTGAGTGAATGAGTGAGTGGGTGTGTCCTAGCACTGGGGTTGCACGGGTTAGTGCAGCCTCAGGTCTAGGTTGCGTCAGGAAGGGCATCCGGCGTAAAACATGTGCCAAATCAGTTGTGTGGATCACTCCGCTGCAGCGACCCCTGAGTAGAAGGGAATAAGCCGAGGAAAGAGAGAGAGATTATTTTAACTACATCATTTAATACCCCATTCAACTCCGGCGACAATTTTCGGCTAGCCAGCATTTCCCTGTGAATGACACACTGTGTGGGCTTGCAGTCAGGTGCAACCTCTCTAACGCTTGCAGTGAAACCGGACAGCCCCATCAGTGTATACGCCAATACAAAAAGACCAGTCTAATTTTCCAGACACATAACCATCCAGAGCCTGGGATAGTTCTGCAGCTGTGTTGTTCGTTGTAAGTGACGGCACACGCAACAAATCCTCCTGAACATCCTCCTCAAATATATAATGGACAAACATCACCAGCATTGCCTTATTTTCAACATCAGTTGACTCATCAACTTGGATAGCGTACCATGGTGACCCATTCACCCTCTCTAACAACTGTGCCTCAATATCCTCTGATATATCATCAAATCGTCTATTAGGGGTGGGAATCTTCAGGCACTTCACGATCCGATCCGATTCCGATTCTGGGAGTCACGATCCGATTCCAAAACGATTCTTGATCTACATTTTTTCCCCAATTAATTCTTCTGCTGTGCAAATACAACTTTACAATTTTAAAAACATGTAAAATTGCAGTTTATATGCTTTTTGTTTATAGTTGAAATCTCTGTAAAAGTAGGTGTGTCAATCTTCACTGGTTTCAAGATTCAATTTAATTTAATTACTGTTTTCATTATTAACTAAATATCATGATGCTCACATTCTTAGTTTTCAATAGAACTGCACATGGCTACATTTTCATATGTTTTATATCAAATTTATTTTGTGCCAATTTTACTTTATTTTTTAAACTATATAAGCAAGGTACTTTTTAAAACAATTACTTATTTAAAATAAGTGTTCTTTAGGTATCTGAAAGTTTACAGACAATAGTTTTTCTTTTTTCCTCAGCATTACTGCCGTTTTATTATTACTGATGAGATCATAGACAGGCAGCTTTAACAAACTAATGCAAAGCAGTGGCGAACGGTGACTTTTTTTTTAACCAGGCATGCTTAGTGCTAAAACCACCAGTAATACCAAAAATAATTATATCTTTAGATTATTTAGAAACCAATAAAATCAGAGACGAAATCATATTTTAATATTTCCTCTTTTCCCTGTTTATTATTATTTAAAAAAATTATAGACATTTTATATAGGCTATTTTTTTCAGTGGACTTTCACATTTTGAATTGTTGAGAAATTATGATAATATACAGTTAGGATGTTTTTTTTTTTTTTCGTTTGATTTAGTCGAGTAAGTTGTGCATCAAACGCAATATGATTTTCGGCAATCAGGATCTGGCAGCAACAGCGCGTTCTTTCGTTTGGGCGAGCGCTTCGCGGACAGCTTACCCCGCGAATAAAGTCATGCGCATGACAGAAAAACAGAGAATGCGCATCAATTCTGAGGAGTCGAGGAAGATGCGGAGAATCTGCTTTCCCGGAAGATTCTATCTCAAATAAGGGATCAACTTATAAGCATGTTTATATTATTTAACACGTGAACGCAGTCTCTATGACAGCCTGGGTATGCGGAGCATTAGCAGCTTATATGGACGGAACGCCACTGATGCACAGATCTATTTCGATATATCAGATGTTTTGTCCTGCTCTAAAAACATAACTGACTGTATGTACAGTTTCGTTTAAAACTATTTGAAAAAGCAATTGCATTTAACCGCATATGCAATCGAGCTTTAGGTCGAACAAACACAAAGCGCACGCGAAAGTCTGTCAGTGCATCTAATAGTACTGCATTCCAGACGGCAGAAATGAAAGCATAACTTAAGTAAAACACGGCGGGTGGAAGCACACAATGTCAAGCAGTGCGCACGAGTCTCACAGGGCAAATGCTGTGCAATGAAGCCAGCAGCGTCTCTAGCCCGCACACGTGCCATATGCGGAAAAAAAAAAACAAGCTCAGAATCGATTCTGAAATATTAGCAATCGATTCAGAATCGTTGAAGAGAGAATCGCGATGCATCGGAGAATCGATTTTTTCTCCCACCCCTATCGTCTATGGCCAGTGATTGCAGAAAGCGGTACCTGAGCTATTTTTTTCGCCGCAGCCTCCCCAAGTAGTTCATTGCACATGTCTTTAGCAGCAGGCAGAATTAACTCTTCCCCAATAGTAAAGGGTTTCTTAGCTTTAGCAATTCGACTACCCACTAAGTATGAGGCTTTTAGCACAGCCACGTTCACTGATGTGGTTGGTTTAAGCACTAGTTTTTGCCCTTCTTGCTCGCGTTTCTTACGCTCAAAGAACAGAACTCAAGGAGTTTGTCTTTAAGTGTAGGATGCTTGGACTCTAGATGTCGAATTAGCTTTGATGGTTTCATTGCCTCGTTTGACAACTTATCGCCACATACCACAAATAAAATGACCCCTTCTTTTTCTTTGAGGTATCTGGCTCATCGTCAGTGGGTCTTTTCCTCCTCTACTCCTTCCAAAGAAATTCTCTAAAGATGTTTGCTTTTTGTTGCTCATTCTCGCAGTTTAGGTAACTTTGTGTGACACTTGACACATTGACTTTCCAACACGGGGAAATAACACACTGGACCTTGTTTAAACCACCCAGAGAGGAGCTTACAAAGCTTTCTCCCTCCCCCACCTCGGCGCCTCTGATCACATCACTGTTATGCTAATGCCCTCTTACAGACCGCTTGTTAAAGTCACCAAACCGGTTCGTAAGCAGATACAAGTCTGGCCAGAGGGGTCTTCAGAGGTTTTACAGGACTGCTTTAACACCACAGACTGGAATATGTTTAAACAGGCTGCCACTTACAACAACACCACTGACCTCCAGGAGTACACTGAGACTGTTACAGCCTACATTAACAAATGCACTGAGGATGTAACAGTCACCAAAACCATCACTGTCCGTGCCAACCAAAAGCCATGGATGACAGGGGAGGTCTACAGGCTGCTAAAAGCTCAGAACGCTGCCTTCAGAGCTGGAGACGAGGCGAGCCTGAAGACAGCTAGGGCCAACCTTTCCCGTGGCATCAGAGAGGCTAAAATATAGTACTCCAGAGGAATATCTCGTCGCTTCAATGACAGCAGAGACACACGGAGCCTGTGGCGGGGCATACAGACCATCACGGATTACAAGCCCCCACCACAGACCTGTGACAGCACCATCTCCTTGCTGAACGAGCTGAACACCTTCTTCGCTCGCTTTGAAGTGCAAAACAGCACCACAGCACAGAAGACCCCACCCCCTCCTGGTGACCAGGTGATGACTTTGTCCCCGGACAGTGTGAGGAGATCCCTCAGCAGGATCAACGCTCGCAAAGCTCCGGGTCCTGACAACATTCCGGTGCCAAAAAAGTCATCTCCTTCCTGTTTTAATGAGCTACCGTTCAGTTGCACTTACTCCCATCCTCATGAAGTGCTTTGAACAGCTAGTCATGCAACACATTAAATCTGTCCTTCCCCCCTCACTGGACCCCTTCCAGTTTGCATATCGGCCCAACCGCTCGACCGATGATGCCATCTCCACTGCACTCCACTCTGCACTCACACATCTGGACAAAAAAGACTGATATGTCCGAATGCTGTTCATAGACTTCAGTTCAGCATTTAACACTATAATCCCACAACAGCTCACACAAAAACTGATCCAGCTGGGGCTCAACACCTCACTGTGTAACTGGCTATTGGATTTTCTTCACATGAAGACCACAAGCAGTACAGGTCGGCAGTAACACATCCAGCACTATCATTCTGAACACGGGGGCACCTCAGGGATGTGTGCTGAGCCCCCTCCTCTTCACTCTGCTGACCCACAACTGCACACCGTCATACAGCTCCAACCTCTTCATCAAGTTTGCAGATGGCACGACTGTAATGGGTCTCATTAGCAACAGGGATGAGACAAACTACAGGAGCGAGGTGAGCCGCCTGGCCACGTGGTGCGGAGACAACAATCTCTCTCTGAATGTGGAGAAGACGAAGGAGATTGTTGTTGACTTCAGGAGAGTGCACACTCAGCATGCTCCACTGACCATCAACGGTGCGTCTGTGGAGAAAGTGAGCAGCACCAAGTTCCTGGGTGTGCACATCACTGAGGATCTCTCCTGGACAAACAACACCACTGCACTGGCTAAGAAAGCACAGCAGCGTCTCTACTTCCTCTGCAAACTAAGAAGAGCAAGGGCACCAGCCCCCATAATGTACACATTCTACCGAGGAACCATCGAGAGCATCCTGTCTAGCTGCATCATTGTGTGGTTTGGAGCCTGCAATGCGTCCTGCCAAAAAACTCTCCAACGCATAGAGCAGCTGAGAGAATCATCGGTGTCCCTCTCCCCTCCCTCCAAGACATCTACAGCACACGTCTCACCAAAAAAGCCCTCTGCATAGCAGCCAATCCCACCCACCCAATGCAAAGCTTCTTCAGCCTGCTGCCATCAGGGAGGAGACTGCGGAATCTCCAGGCCAGGACCAGCAGACTGAAGGACAGCTTCACCCATCAGGCTGTCAGGAAGCTCAACTCTCTCCCGGCTCTGCCCCCACTCCCCTTACTCCCCTCTTCTGCCCCACAACTTTCTGAACTCTAACACACACACACACACACACACACACACACACACACACACACACACACACACAGACCTGCACCAGTCACTTGTGCAGCATTGGTCTGCCAACTACCTCACACTATTCATAGACAGTAACAAGACTGCTCTGACACTATTACACTTTACAAGCTCTGTTGCACTACATTGTTTACATTGTTTTGCACTCTCTACCATATGCCCTTACTTGTATATTGTGTTTTTAATTTTATATATCACGGGTTCCCTCTTACGTCATACTCCGGGGTTCCCTCAGGCATTTGTTGCACGCGCACAACTCATAAACGGTGCTTATAGAGGATGCACAAAAATACATAGATTAAAATGCATTTATATTTAGTGTAAATGGAAGAAATAGATTGTGACCCTGTTTGCGAATGTTTGCTTGAACTGGTGTCGGGAAACAACGAATCATTGAACTATGTTGGTATTGACGGAACTTGCGACCATAGCTGGCTGACGATGCTTTTGGGAAACGCGCCCCAGGTCACTTGGTGCGCGACTCGCCATCTCTCTCTTTCTCCACGCTGTCACGTGATGACAACCACGCAGAGATGCACATCGCTGCACACTTATATACGTTTATCACTCATGATTTCGGTAAGGTTTTGTCTGTTTTAGAGCCGCTCTGAACTTACTATTTGAACGCATGCTAGGACTGAAGTTTACATGTCTTCACCAGTTTAAGAAATGTCTGATGGTAAAAATCTGCTTCTCATTTTTAAGGTATTGTTTTTGTTATAATCTACTGATTGAAATAATCAATAATAATTATTATTATACCACTGCGCGCCTAGCTTGTCATGCTCTCGCGTATGAATGAACAGGCAGCATTTGTGGACACAGCGGGTCAAATATATTTCAAAAGAAGCCACCGCAGCGCCACGGTCCTGACCACATCGCTGTCTTTACTGGGTGTTTTTAGGGAATATTTCAATTTATTAACATGCCATTGAATTAGCTATTCATGCGTTGGACTGTCATGATTTTGGATTATGCAGGACACTACCGAATGATGCGCATCAGAGAAGTGGGTAAACGCAAAGCCGACCACTGCATTACCGCGCTCAATAGCATTAGCGCAGGCATAACTCCCTTCAAACTTTATTGGGAATGTCACAGTTTCTTTCACCAAAATCTACACACAAATGAAATCGTCTGCCTGAAGAAAAAAATACATAAAACATGTTCATGTTTTAGAAAATGAAGTTAAAAT
The DNA here is from genome assembly GCF_049309525.1 of Garra rufa. NCBI lineage: Eukaryota > Metazoa > Chordata > Actinopteri > Cypriniformes > Cyprinidae > Garra > Garra rufa. The sequence goes on from NC_133361.1 coordinate 89,713,708, forward strand.
TAGCATCATTATTGATTTATCTCACCCACCCGCAAATAATCAGAATGCATTTTTTTTATTACCCGACCCGCGGATATGACCACCTTCCGCGCATCACTACGCATTTTTAGGCATTAAATTAATTATATTTAAAGGAACACTCCACTTTTTTTGGAAATAGGCTCATTCTCCAACTCCCCCCGAGTTAATAAGTTGATTATTACCGTTTTGAAATTCATTCAGCCGTTCTCCTGTTCTGGCGATATCACTTTTAGCATAGCTTAGCATAAATCATTGAATCCTATTAGACCAGTAGCATCGCGTTCAAAAATGACCAACGAGTTTCGATATTTGTCCTATTTAAAACTTGACTCTTCTGTAGTTCTATCGCGTACTAAGACCAGAGGAAATGTAAAGCTGCAGTTTTCTAGGCCGATAAGATTAGGAACTACACTCCCATTCCGGCGTAATAGTCAAGGAAGTTTGCTGCCGTAACATGACCGAAGCAGGCGCAAAAACTTTGTTTGCGTATTCTACGTTAGAGCGCGTGCTCATGTGACGAGACTGATGCCAAACTCGTGCTCATGACAGATGGACGTGGCTGTGTATCAAAGGTAAAAAATTATATAAATACTGTTCAGTTTCTCACAAAAACCGATCGTTTCGTGTCTTAGGACATCAATGTATCGTCACGAGTCGCAGGGTGTAATTTGGATTTGTCTGTGTGTGTTTCTGTTTTACTTTTAAAGGTTTGGTGCCCATCCACGTCCATGAGAAGGCTGGCAGACTGCACCGGTTTTCGTTAAAAATCTTTGTGTTTTTCTGAGGAAACAGAGTCGCCTACATCTTGGATGCATTGGGGGTAAGCAGATAAACATCAAATTTTCATTTTTGGGTGAACTATCCCTTTAAAGGTTATAACCTCAAATATTGAAGTATTATAATGAAGTATTATAATGTATTATAATGGTTATGATTATTCATGAGATGATATAACATATTATAAGGTTTTTTATAATGCATTATGCATTTATTATAATGCCTTAGAAATACCCAATGGTCTTCATTGAAAGTGTGTCTATGGTCTGTTGGCTATGTTAATTTGTACTCAGCACACTGTCTATCTAACCTCAGAAGCAGCACTGCACAAATATTGTACTTAGGGCTGGTATCTTTTGGGCTGTTGTATTTCAATTTGAGGATGGGTGTTCATGTGTCCTCTGAATAGAACATGTTTCCAAATGTATCTTTGGTTGAATTTTTATTATACAATACTTATTCTGGTGATTTTGAATCATGCACCTGACAAATATTCTAATTTACTAAAAAAAAAAAAAAAAAAATCCAAAACTATTATAACCTTGGTAATCGCCAACAAAGCCTTTTCTACAAAGTATTAAATAAAGTGTGTTCAATTATATTTCCCTGTGTCATTTCACTTTATTTATTATGACTCAACTTGTTTACTTAAATGTTCTGATTTCTTTGAATGAATTCAGTATTTGGCTTGATGGCTACATCTGGTGGAAATTTTGTGTCAATAGCCCACTTAGAAATCCCCTTACTGAAAAAATTCTGGTGTGTCAAATATTTATTTTCCCAGCTGTAACTGTTTTTATACTAAGAGAAGCATTTTTCTTGTCAGAAATACTTGCTTTAATGGTACTTGAAGTTGGGGTAGAATAAACAAATCCCAAAAGCTCAGCATTTTGTTCACGTACCCCTCCATCGGTTTGAGAACCACAGGTTTATACCATTCTTATGGTAAAATACAGTACCTTCTTTATAACTGTGACCTACTGCTCCACACTGATGCTCCTGAACAGCGCTCATCTATTTATTTGTTCATTCTTTTATTGAATTAACTATACTGCTAATATTGGAATTATTTTCTTAATTTCTTCTCTTTATCTATTTATTTATCTTAAGCACTAAATGACTTTTAACAGATAAGTTTGCCGCAGCAGGTTTCCCCTAAAAATTTTCAAATAAAGTAAGCGCGCACTCTGTGCAGCACACATCCGGAAAGCTCCACCCCCCTCACCGAGCGAAAGAAGTTTGCCCAGCAACAACTTTGCCGCCTTATTTGAGTCTGCTGTCAGTTAACTGTGCGTTCACACCGCCGCCGATCTGTACAGTCAGTGTCGTGTGGACAAAAGACAGGTAAGAATCTAAGAACTCAATGTATAATAAACGAAATTGTTTTACCGTATGATATATGTTAACCAAAAGCTTTTTTTTTTTTTGGAAAGTATTAGTTAAGAGGTCTGGAACTAGCTTCTTTTAGCGAATATAAACCAGTGAGGTAACGTAGCTGTGTAGCTTTGGTAACGTTAATTAAACCTGGTTAAAGCATGGCGTTGAACAGACAAGTTTAATTTATTGAGTCAATATCATGCATATGTTGAGCTTATTTTGAGTGGTTGAGTGGAATATATTTAGAAGAATTTGGTTGTTAACTTGTTAGCAAAGGCAGTCGAACAGGCATATAGCAAGCTTTTTAAAAAAAACCCTGTAAAATGCCCATTTCTCCGCTTTTACCAATACCAGCTGTTGACGTTTTAATGTTTGCACTTGTTGCATTTACAGTTAACGTTAAAGCAAAAACACTGATGAAAGTCCATTTGAATGTCAGCAATGTTTTATCGGCTAACACTCCCGCCAGGATTTGCATCTCCTGGCCGCGGAATCACACAGAGAAGCTGAGTTTAACCCTCAGAGACAGCCGTCCGCTGCTAAAAATAACTATTGTTCTGAAATGTTTAATAACTTTTGAACCGCTAACCCAATTTGAATGCTTTAAAAAGTAAGGTTATAGTTGTGACGTTCGCGAACGAACCGATTCTTTTGAACGGCTCATAAACATGAACGATGGGAGCCGAGTCGCGGCTGGGGGGGAGCCGTTCTTTCTGTCGTTCTTTTTTCCTATGCGTGTTTCACACAGATGCACACAAATTATTCCCAGATGGTCTACTACTTAACTTAAGAATTCAAAGTGCGGATGAATGCACACTCTAACGGCTAATATTGTCCACAGCACATTGCGCGGTGAACGAGGATCCGATTAGAACTACAAACACGCATAAAAATTGTTAAAAAACTACAAACATGGCGGATAAACGCGACCAACGGACAGGTAGAGAAAGGGGTTTTAGTGATAAAATAATCAATGTGTAACGTAATAAAAATTATTTATTTAATGTTATCCATGGTATATTTCATGTGCAGCAACATTATTAACTTTTATAATGATAGGTTTGGTCATAAACTTTTAAATGCATCATTATGCATAAACGAGCAAAGTTCTCGGCATAAAAGACTCGTATAGCTAAGAATGCGCCTCTTCATTTCTCTCTAATATGGTAGGAAATCAAATTAAACGAAATGTAGATGGTATTAACTGACAGGGCAGTTTAAACAGTGACAGGATTCAGTAGGGGTGCAACGGATTGCAGATGATCCGTGATCCGTACGGACCGGACCCCACGGTTCGGTATGCATGTGGTTCGCGGATTAACTGTTAAATTGAACCTTCATAGAGTAAAAGTGTATAATTTGCATATGTTTTGTCTTGCCAATTTACCCATTCAAACTACTTAAACTGCTGCAGCAAAAGAAAACGCGCGCTGTTTCTTTCTTCTTCTTTTTTTTTTTTTTTTTTTTACCGCTGCCGCACATACCTGAAGCGAGCACGCGCACAGAGAGAGAGAGAGACAGAGAGAGACGCGCGATTCAAACTGCGTGATTCACAGATTGATTCCTCTTTAAAACTTCTCTTAACATGCATACAAAGTTATGTTTAATACCCGTTTTGGTATTCTGGTAAACACAGTCTTATGTCTTCAGTGAACCGAAACAGCTGAGAAAGATGCGTGCCAGTATTAGAGACGTGCATTAGGCTTTAAAGAGACAGCGTCCTATAAATACCTGCAGTGAGAAGCACTAGTTATTTTACAATTAAATATTAAATTTCTGCACCTGAATACTAGTGTTATTGATTTTATTAGTAACTTTATGTTGTATTCATCTACACTTGTCATTTTTGTAATTGACTTTATTAGTTCAGCTAGTAGTTTTTGCTGTGGATTAGAAGTACTTAAAGTTAGCATTCAGTAATTATAAAAAAAAATATATATATATATATATATACTATGCGGCATAGTAGGCTATAAGTATGCAAATTGGGACTCAGCAACACACTTTGTACTAAAGGTAAATCCAAAATAGTGATGTCACTGTCTAAGCAGAGGAATGTTGTGCAACCCTATGGAATATAGTCCACACATGACAAATGAGGTAATTATCAATATTTCAGAATGATTCAAACTCAGATATTGGTGGGTGATATCTGAGTTTTAATTATTTGACTACAAATCTCACCTCATCATTCCTCCCAGTGATTATTTCCAGGATAAACTGAGATGCCCCCAAGCTGGCTTCTTAAACCTGACTAAATATTTAAAAAGAGTCGTTCTTTTGAACGGAAAATAACACATTTGCATGACAGCATTCTTTGAAAATTTACAGAAATACTCACGACAGAGCCCTTTGTCATAACACAAACCAAATACAAGGATGAAACTGCAGTATATATATCGGATAAAGCACTGGAATTTAGGTTTTCGCGTGACTAGGCGATGTCCCGGTAAAATAGATTCTGACGCAGACTACAGCCATCTGATCGATCCATTTAGTTGTTATATTATGTAACTAATTCTTATAGTTTTTAAAGATAATTTGCAGTATTTTTTCGGTTGCACTCTGTATTTTTCTCTCTCATTTTGTGTAAAGTTTGTAATTAATTTGGACAGTTTATTTTTTTTTTTTGTTGCACAAGACAATGTGCAATTTTCTTGTGTTACTTTCTACACTGTTCGTGTTTATTGTTTATCCTCGGATTAAGAATATATTTATCTGAAAAAGTAAAAAAATTTTTTTACTGTGTTTTGCTATTAGATTACACTGTTTCTGCTATGACTTTACTCCTGAAACGTTTTTGGACAGGTTTATATTGTAATATTGTAAAATAATATTGTAATAAATGGCTATAACTTGCTTGGGGAATGTTATATATAGACAAAATTTTATTTAGAAGTGTAAAACACCCAAATACAAATCTTTAATGAAAAAAATCCAAACTTCAGGAGTTTCTGTTTTAGTGTACAGTAAAAAAAATAACACCCAATTGTTGCTAGCGTTTTTCCTAAAATTCTGGAAATTCACAAATTGTTAGAGAAAACAAAAGTAAAATTGTAATTTTAAATTATCTAGACATAAAGGTCAAGTTCTTAAGTTTATAATGATATATGACAATTGATGTTGACTGCTAGAATAGGTCTGAAAAAACAAAGAAATATACAGGTGCCTTGGGTGCTCCAAAAATGTTCTAGGTCTTTAAGGGTTAACTGCTGCACTACGAATTCACCTCTTAAATGGAACAAATAGCGACATGGAAGGGTTTTCCATAGTTATAAGGGACTCATTTATCTACATAAATATGTTTATTTGTCTGTTACATTAAGGCGACGTGTGAATTGTTTAATGCGTCGTTTAATATTGTGAATAAATCGACAGTGTTTTCCAAAGTTTCATATTGCCATGCACCTTAGCTACATAGGCCGACTGATGCAGTTGTTTTCTGCCAAAGCCTAATTTTATCGGTGAATGGCTGTTGTGTGTCTGGGCAAATAAGAACGAGCAGAGAGAGAGAGAGAGAGAGAGAGCCCTGTCCGGTCGCGCGCGCGCACTCTCACCGTCTTTAAACAACACTAACGATCAGAGAGAGTAAGAGAGCCAGGCCGCGCACTCTCACTGTCTTCAAACAACATGAGTGCTGTCTTGCTCTCTCTCCCTCGCGCATAATAATCAAAATCAATTGACACACGATAGTAAAAGGTTAGGCCTTAACAGAGATTAATGCTATCTTTCAAATAGTGTACTGATCAAATTGAAGGCTATAAGAACAATTAGTAAAATCAGCCACATTAATACATGCTTCACCAAACAATATAATTTGCAATTGTAACAGTTTGTCATTCCCGATCCCCTGTAATCATAGCTAACATCTAAAATGCTTTTTTTTTTCAATTTTTTTATAGAAATAATGGAATGTTCAGAAAGAACTAAAAGGAGGAAAATATCAGCAAAAGTGGAGGAACATTTGCGTCTCCTTGAAAAGGAGTCTATGATTGATGAAAAGGAATACCCAGTGGATGATTTGTTAGAGCATACTGAAAGCGAAGATTCCACGGACACTTTCTACGATGCTTGTGATCAGAACTGTTTTGAAAATTCATCAAATGGTTTAGAAGATGAACATTTCTCAGATTCTTTTTATGATTTTAACATTTCCTCATTTGATGATTTGGATTCTGAAAACTGGGTGCCAGGTGATATGCCTGGTTGTGATAGTGACTTTGATTTGCATGGAGATGAATATTCTGACTTGGAAGATGATAATGATGATGATTCGCATGGGCTTGCAGAGTGGGCTACAGAATTCAACATACCACAAACAGCGCTGTCTGCACTTCTTAAAATCCTAAGGAGAAAGGGCCTTGATATCCCAATGGATGGCAGAACTCTTATGTCCACTGAAAGATCTTGCAATGTGGTGAATGTGGCTGGGGGGTCCTACTACCACTTTGGAATCGAAAATGCTCTCACAGCTGAATTAACATCTTTAGGACATTTAGCAAATGTGACTGATACTCTCACACTTCGAATTAACATCGATGGATTGCCCTTATTCCGTAGCTCCAGTATGAGTCTGTGGCCTATTCTGGGTATGATTAAGGAAATTCCAGAGTGTAGTGTCTTTGTAATTGGAGTGTACTCAGGTGCGTCCAAACCCGCAAATGTGCAAGAGTATTTACAAGAATTCATTGTAGATATGAAAGCTGTTTCTCAGAGTGGTATAGTGTACAATGGTGTACATTTCAGGGTACCATTACCCGATGCTTTTATTTGTGATGCACCTGCTCGTGCCTTTCTTAAATGCTCCAAAGGCCATACAGGCTATTATGGGTGTGAGAGGTGCACTCAAAAAGGCCAGTACATTAATGGGAAGGTAGCTTATCCTGAAATATCAGCAGGGCTCAGGACAGATGAGCAATTTGGTAGGCAAGGCTATCAACAGCACCAACTGTCAGCCTCCCCCCTAAATGATCTGGGTATAGGATTAGTTACCAGCTTTGTGTTAGATTATATGCACCTTGTGTGCTTGGGGGCAATGCGTAAGTTAATATTTCTTTGGTTGAAGGGACCGCTGAAATGCAGGCAATCTATGAAGTTTTTTGTTGTAATGTCAGCATATATGGTTTCTATCAGGCAATATTTTTGCTTTACACTGGCCCTGTTGTTCTCCTCAATAATATACCCAGTAGAATGTACAGAAACTTTTTACTTCTATCGGTATCTATGAGAATTCTTCTGAGTCCTACCTTATGTTCTCCTGACAATTGTGACTATGCTGAGGAGATTTTGAAACTCTTTGTAACAGATTTTGCTGCAATTTATGGCACTGAATTTGTCAGCTATAACATGCATTCATTGATCCATCTAGCTCAAGATGCACGAAAATTCGGCCCGTTAGATAGTGTTTCAGCTTTTCCCTTTGAGACATTTTTAGGTAAACTGAAAAAACTTGTCCGCCGGCCTCAAAACCCTGTCCAACAACTCGTCAGGCAGATCCATGAGAAGCAGAAAGTGGCAAGCCAAAAGACCACATCAGTTTTCAGCCCACTTAAACAGCTCCACTTTTCTGGACCATTGATTAAATCAATTGCGACATGGGAACAATACAGGCGTTACAATGATGGACAGACACTGATCTCCTCCTCTCGGGGGGATGACTGTTTTTCTGTAGGGGGAAGGATTCTTATTGTGCGGAACATCTTGTCACATTCTGGAACTGTTAAAGTCCTGTGTAATTTCTTTGAAACTGCCAAATCCTTTTTCACCTATCCAATGGACTCGTCACGTCTTGGAATTCTGTTTGTTTTTAATTTATCTGAAGACTTGCAGCTGTTACCTGTGGAGGAGTTAAAAACAAAAATGGTGTTATTGCCACTCAAGACTGGATATGTGGCATTGCCACTCCTGCACTAGTGTGCAATTTTTATTTATTTTTTTATTGTTTGTTTTAATTTTTTGTTTGTATTTGTTTTTCTTTAAGCATGTTACCTTTCGCGATAGTTGACTTTATAAATAGTGGAGGATTGGCAGTTATACCGACCAAATGGTTTACCGGGCCTGAGGAGGATGAATGCTACTGGCCACCAGCAAGGATGAACATGGCAAAGGCAGTCATAGAGCAACAGGACCCTCACACTGACTGGGTGACATACAAGTTGACTGTCAAGAGAAAAGTTGGTAAGGTGTCCATTTGTATGAGTTTATCTCACATAAGTTCACTGTTGATTCGGTTTAAATTGGCTCTGAATGAAACTAATTGCCACTCATTTGTTTGTCTTCCAAAGCAACGTATGAAAGTGCCCGCACAAAATTAGTCGAGTATGAACAAAACACAGATGTACCAACTGAGTCCGATTCTACAGAGAATACAGGAAGGGGGAAGCGCAAAAAGAGGTGATGCTATTTGAAGTACTACTACTAAATGGATGATGAAAATTTGATTTCCCAATGACACAGGAAGGACAAGTTATGTGGGAGTTTTGTTAAGTGTATTTGGGTCAAAGCTTTCAAAACGAGGGATGTAGACAACAGATATACAATAAGCCAATAAATAAAATTAAATGTAATCAATTAATAAAAGTAACAATCACATGTTAAGGGGGAAAAAAGATATGTATACAAATAGATGTGTGCATGTCTGAAGGGGGAATAGGGTGTTGGAAAAGATGTTAAAAATTCATGTGATGGTCTCTCTTGTACCCAGAGTGTTGTCATACTGTATTTAGATCAGTCTTGGAAATTCTCTGGTGGAAATGTGTACGAACTTTGTGTATAGTGGTAACTTGTTGTCCAAAATGTATTACTTTTAACTCATTGATTGTGTTTGAATATTATACATTTCTAGGCGAGTGATTTTGTCCAGTGAGGATGAGGATGATGACAATTGGTCCGGCAGTCAAATCAGCCCTAAACCTCCATCCACCCTCAGGTAATCACCTCCACACTGTAAAAATTACCATTTTAGTGATTATCGTTTCCTTTGGTTGGGTGGTTTGATTCTTGGGTGGTTTGGTCTTTGAACAGTGTTTAGCAAAACCCCAGAAACCATCTCCAGAAAATAAATAATGTCAAGTTGAGTAATTTTTTTTTTTTTTGTATCACATACAGCTTATTTTCAGTTCATGCTGTTATTTACAGAAGTTACAGGGCTCGAAATTAACTATTTTACCTGGTAGCACTGTTTCTCCCAACTTCAAAAATTTAGGAGCACCAAAACAATTTTAGGAGCACCCAAGTTCTTTTTAGTAGCCTAATGCACTGATCTTGATTCTTCATGGCTGATTCTGTTTGCAAATGTTTTACAAGCAAATGGAGTGATTCTAAATAATTTTTTAATATACTTATTTTACGCCTTAAAGGCACAATATGTCATTTTTCGCCGCTAGAGGTCGCATTGTTTAAAAACAATAACAGAGGCGACGCTTGATGACGCAATTACGGAGCGTAGAACGATGGGAAATGTGTTTTCACAAATCATGTTCACGGATGAGATACTGTCTTTTTTGCCTACCAATCTTATTGAGTATCACTGGAAGAAGCTATTGTAGATAGTGTTTGAAGAGGCACTCGTCCTCTAACAGAGAACTGCTTAACTTTACACTTAGGATGTACTCACACTAGGCACAATTGCCTTGAACCGAGCCTGAGCGCGATTACTCCCGCTGGCCGCGCACTCAAACTCCGGCCGAAACACACTTACGTACGAGATAACGGAGAAAATAACTTTTTCTAATATTCTACCTAATAATTTATAATAATTCATCTATGCCGTTCATTGATTTTCACTTGTATGTATCAGTGAGTTATTACGGAGAGTGAAAGAATATGAACGTTAAAGAATTTGCAGCTTTACTGGCAAACTACAATTCCTGTTCATCAATAAGGAGAGAACCAGACCCATTATAAACTTAAATATACTTTACTGAATTATTTGAAAAGTGTTGTGTTGGTAATTATAGGATACATTTGTAGACACAGAATTGTATTTGTTTTGTGCTCCGACGCGGTTAGCGCTTAAACTATGCGTACCGCGCCCGAGCCCAACCGAGCTGCTCTCTGACCCACCTCTTTCAGCCGGGACAGGGCCAGCTAAACGAACCGCGCCCGAGCGCGGCACGGAGCACTTACACAAGTCAAACGAACCGGGCTTTGGGCACGGTTTAAAACGTCTAGTGTGAGTACATCCTTACATACTGCGACATAATGACATACTGGTCATTTATTTCACCCGTACGTTTGCGCTTCACAGAACGTGCAGGCAAAGCATAATCATGATCCATAACTATATTATTGATTGAGGTATAAATACTAATATAAATATAAAATATAATAGTATCGATCAAGACTAGCTACTACTTTTTCTTCTTCATCTCTTCTTTGCTTCTGTTCCCCTTTGTATTTGGCGGTTCCGCAGGAAGTTAGAGAAACTAGAGGGGTCAAAGGTTATATGACGCCATAGATGGGCGACAAAACGGAAATAAAGAAACGGCCCGTGTCTTAGAATTAAACTATAAATTTCTCCGGATTTGAAAGTTCGTGGAAACTGTCGGGATAATGTAAGTACACAACTAAAAAAAATATATAACATAGATATAGTGATTTTTGCTATTTTTAAAGCTGAAAAATTACATATTGTGCCTTTAAATAAGCGACAAGAATGATTGAAAATATGAGTACATGAACAATAATGTTTATCATTCGCCATTAATTAGGTCATTTTGTCAAAATAAATGTTCTTGATTACAAGAAAAATACAGATTGTTCTTGTTTGATTTATTTTGTCTTTTCTTTACACAGATTTAAATAATTTAGAGTACTTCGAAAACGAAACTATGTCAGTGATTCTCCGATGTTAAATATGATCAAGAATTATTTTATTTCGATCTACAGTGTAATAAAAGTTAAGAAAAAGATTAGCCTATAGCCCTTAATATATATAGACTACAAGCTAATTCCTTTTTTCTTAACTTTTAACTTCTTCTAAAAAATTATCAAGAATATTAAATCAACTTAATAGGCTATAGGTCCGGGGTCGTCAACTGGCGGACCGCGGTCCGTATCCGGACCGCAAGATGCGTCCATGCGGACCGTGAAAGCTTTTGATAAATAAAAAAATGCCAAACGCTTATTTCTAATAAATAAATTTATATCAAGCACACCAGGGTCAGCGTTTGGGTGCCATCTTACATGCAGTCATGAGAGCAGAGATCGGCGCATTGCGTACAGACAGACGTAGCTTTCACTGTTATTCAGCTACGCAATATGTTAAAGTAAAAGTGAAAGTAAAAACAGCGACGTGCACATTCTCTCAGAGACAATGATAGACGAATATACTTAATATGCTGATATTAATTTACTTCCCTAATATTTCTCTTGTGCGCCGAACACAGTGGGGGAAAAATAAAAAGAATGTATTTTGTGTAGGCTAAGGGTTGTTTTTGAAAGTGTGTGTTTAAAATTATTAATTTTCATTGATGACTGCAGTATTATTAGGGGTTAAGAAAGTCTTAATTATGATTTCAGGTGGTCTTAAATGTGGGGACTAAAAGGCAAGAATTGCGATTAAACTTTATAAGGCTATCCATTTAATAAATATGAGCGCTGCACGTTTCAAAGTCAGCTGCGGCGCTGTTTTGTGTACCATTCTGATAGCGCCTCCTGCTGGAAGAGAATGATCTGCCATTTTTAATCAGCTCGTATCAATCTTCTGTTGTCAAAAAGACCAATGTGAAAATCAGTCCTAGTTTTAGGCAGCAAACACGTAGAGTTGTAAATGTGAACTGATGGATCGACAAGATCATGTGTTATATAGGAATTTAAACAATTAAGGCAGTAAAATATGTATATGTTAATTAATATAATACTTGATTGACAATAATTGTTTAAAATAATATACAAATTGATACTTTTGACTCTTGAAGGCTGGAATGTGAAGTTTATAATTTAAGAAATCTTTTTTGTTTTGTAAAACCTGCATCTGAATTGTAAATCATGCTTTTTACAGTCATTTTAATTATTTATTTATTTATTGTTCAGGTCTTTAAAAAGGTATTTAAATGTCTAGAATTTAAGCTAAAATATACTGCAGAAACTCTGGTCTCGCAAAAAACATAAATAGTTTTTTATATATAATTGTCCGGACCTCATCTGGTGAGCAGGATTCATTACTGGACCTCGAGCCGTTTTAGTTGCAGACCCCTGCTATAGGTTAACGAATTTCCTTATACAAACATAACAAATGCACTTCAAAACTAAATTTTCATATATAAACTCAGGAATCACGAATATGACAAAATAATATTGTTTTATATATATTAATCAGGGATGTGATTTTTCCGGATTAATCCGGAATTCCGGATTTTTCGACCTTAAAATGTGACCTATGTCACGTATTTGCGACCGTTCGCAAATGGCGAAGTATGATTGGTCAGATCACCTGTCAATCAAGCTCCCTGCTGCGCAGTGTAAGTTACCTCAGTCGCTCTCGCGCTACACAGTGGTATAGTGACAAGAACATCGCCGGATCGGATGATCTGGGTATGTATTATTGCTTGTGTCTATATATAACCTATAAATTACTAATTTGACTGTGTTGTCAATTGATTAGATTATCGATTTTGAGTGATTTTCCACTATGGCAGGATGTCTAAGCTGCATTAACATTAACTTACTTGTATTTGCTAGCTATTAGGGATGCTCATTTCGGTTAATTTTCCCAACCGACAACCGCAAATCATTATCCGATTATTAACCGTTAACTAATAAGATGGTAAGTTAACACTTTTCAAAAAATAGTCTAATGAAAAATCAATAATTATATTTTAATTATTAAATTAGATATATAGCTCACTGAATCTGATGGCCGCATGAAGCACATGTAAGACAAACTCTACATTATCCCGCTTATTACATGGCATAATTCGACACAAAATATTGATTTTAAAAGGAGTTTATTGATTTAAAAACGATTTGAGCGGCGGGGGGGGGGTGTTGTCTTAGTATATTTTCCTGCTTTTTTGTCCTTAGCCACATGCCTGATTAATAGTTCGTTCGTTTCGCTCTCTGGAAATGTAAAGAAAATATATTTAAAAGTAGCCTATTAAAATGGTACAATGGCACTGCTCAGTTCAACGTGTTGCAAATCTGGCATTTTGTCCCGCATCAGCATTTATTCAACAGTTAATAACGCTCAACATTCAAAAGGTAAATATTATTCAGCCAATAATGTGTAGGGCTATGTATTTCATAGATAATTGTGTCTAGTAGGCTAGTATATAAATTACAAAGGTTTAATTGGCATCTCTATTTCAAACGACCCGATCGACCGCAAACCGAATATCATTAAAAATATTTTTGGATGACTCTTCATTCTTTGAAAACATCCAGTTCATGAAAATATCTACTACAGCTTCTTAAATGATTACAGTGTATAAGACAGATCGAGCATTCTTAAAACTCGTGTTTTAGTGTTTAGTATCCCTGCAACAACACTACCTTACACAGTTTCTTTCTCAGACTTTTGCTCATCCATATGAAGCATCTCAGTTTTGTCACAAGTGAGTCTGTTTCTTTTTGCATCGATCACGTGAGAAGCTGAGCTGAACTAACATTCGCTGTCCACGCTTGTGCAGGGCGTGGACAGGTACGCTCGCGCAACTTCAGCGAGCACAGGAAAGCGTCTCTTTGTGAATGAATGAATGATTCATGATGTGTATGAATTATGTTTCTGAATGAATCGAATGCCGCGGCCCGCGTGCACACTTCCGGAAAAAAAACGGCCGGGATAAAAACGAAAATCGGTGCATCCCTATTTGATTTATAATCCAAAAATCGACGAATTCCGTGGCATTCCGCACTATAGTAAATTCCGTAAAAGTCCTTGATCTCGTCTGTGTTTTTGAGGAGGAGACATTGTAAACGCACAGCCATGTAGAGACAGAAATGACATGCCTTCGTGTAAATAAGATAAATAACATAAGGCTATTTAGTTTGTTTAATAAAAGAACCATGTATAGACCTGTTCTATAGGAAAGATAACCTTAAATAGCTTCAATTGTGATCTGGTGCTATATCGAAAATAAAATGAACTAAGATAATGGTAGGGGAAACACTGTTTACTTTTGGTTTCGTTGTAACGATCTCATAAAACTATCAGCGGTGAGCGTGCATTCTGCAATACAAGAGATTACTTTAACAAAACAATTTGAAAGTGGGAGGACACAAACGCAATTTCTAAAAGTGTGTCTGCAGTGGAAATAACGCCTCTGTGTGAGTGGATCTCTGCCGCTGAGTTATCATTTGATGTGAATGTATAGTATATTGTACAGTATATTGAGACGAAGGCCACAAAATGTGCGCTCTAGGAAGAAATATAGTATATTTCCTCAAAAGCAGATTGTGGAGGCCTTTTAATTGTCAACAATTAAAATTGTCATATCACACAACCTTAATTGTAATGCAGTTTGTGCAAATCCGGAACAGAGGTTGGGTGAGAAAAAAAAAAATGGCCGGTTTGTAGTTCAGCGGAGAGAAGTGTCAGAGACAGACGGAGATTGGCGGCTAATATCAAAAATCTGCATTAAAAAAGTTAAGAATAACGATGACGTTTAAATGGTTATGTAATGTTGGAGAGAAGTCTTTGTATCAGCTCACAGCAGTCTGTGCAGTAGTTACAGGGTTCGTACGGTCATGAAAAACCTGGAAAAGTCATGGAATTTTAAAATAGCAATTTCCAGGCCTGGAAAAGTTTTGGAAAGTTAAATTAACCCACAAAGTTTTGGAAAAGTCATGGAAATTTGTTTCACCATCTCTGTATATTAGAATATTGCTGATAATTTAGTTTAAATTCCAGTTAACGAGTGCACGATCGGTCACGTGATCGGTTGCGCGGGGTAACGGCGACTCGCAGCAAAGACTACGCAGTAGCCAGCGTTCTCTGGTTAAGTTTCTCTATGGCTCTGGTATTAACTAATAAATGGATACTCCTGAGTGTCATCTGCTGCCTCGTTCTTATCAGAAACTTAGGAAAATATATAATTGCAACATTATAAACAATGTTAGCAGCATGAACATTTAGTTTCATATCATTTAACAACATAATTTAAATGCGGAGCCTGGCAATCCCGTACTCTCCGTATCTGCATAGTTGAACATTTAAATGCTGACAGCTAAACACTATCATAACGTGTTTATGCTAACGTTAGCTAGCTAGCTATACTTCTCTTCAAGGACATATCTTAATTGTATTCTTGATAATCACTAAGTTGCATTCATAGTCATGAACACATCTTTAAAATCTTGTAATATTTTAAAGCCTTTATTTTCTAACTCTAAAGCTGTGAAATAAAATGTACTTAAGGGACTCAGTTTTCATTCATAAAAACGGAATCGGAAAAAATGACTTCACAGAAAACGTCTATTTTTTTTCTTTCTAAAATAATATGGAATTACCCATATAACCAATAGATGGCAGCAGAGGATTATTTATAATGCAGCTGCCTTTTAATCTCCCTGTATTTTTCAAGACGTCTTGCTTTTTGATTTATTATAAAATTACTAGTATAATAAATTGTAGTACTTTTACCGTCCTTAAGTATAAAGTTTAGCAAGTGCAGAAAGTCATTAAGCTCACACACACACAGCCTATAAGGGTAAATTATTTAATACTAATATATAGTTCACTACAAATACATTAAATAATTATGGTATAAATAATGCACTCAATATGAGTCGATAGGAATTTGAAATATTTTATAAAATTTAATAACTACATCTTTAAAGTTTTATCTTGAACTGTAAAATTTATTAAATAGCCTATGTTTAACCAGCACAAACTTGTTACTGCTGTAGTTTTGTTACTCTGAATTTAGTCTGAATCATTTAAGGTCTTTTTTTGACAAAAGCTTGTCATTTGTTTGGTCCAGTTATTACTGTCAATAGCAACGACTGGCTCATATTTAGCCGATTTACTTGTGTATTTTTTTTAAACTGGCATTTCTCATTCTTGAAACGGTATACATGGAGGTTTGGTCCTCTTAGACAAACAATACTTTTCTTCGATTGTGAATGGATTATGTAGAGAAAACGAACAAAGTACGCTCATATTAGTATTTTTTTAGTTTAACATTGTTTCTTTTCATTGATTTATGTTCATTTTCTTCCATTAATTATGTTAATCCATTTCTAAGGGGTTCTCAATTATTTTATGAAACTGTTACTGTGCAAGTGCTATTTAAATAAGTTTAAATCATATTCTACACTACAAAGCTTGTCATTTATTGTAGTAAAAATATTTTGTATTTTATATTTTGTTTTCTTCTTATTTAACATGTATACATATACATTTCATGAAACATTAAGTCATGAATATTTACTTAAAGTCATGGAAAAGTCATGGAATTTTACTGGTAAAAATGTGTATGAACCCTGAGTTAGGTTAGCGAAAGATTTGTAAAGAAATTAAACCAAGTTCGCACCACAACAATTTCTTGCACTCGCACAAACGCTCCCAAATATAATTTGAGGTCGTACAGATGAAATTTTGGGAGCATATGCGACCGAAATGGTCGCAATTTTGAGCCCTGAGTTAAGTCAAAAAGAAAAAGCTAGGGGAAATTGGTATTATGAAATTTTTTTATTTTTTTGATGTTGTACGAGATTTTCACAGTGTGTATTTCTGTACAGTGCATCCACCCTCAGATCTGTGCTGACACCTGCACCGCCTCCACCCAGCCTCAGGTCTGTGCAGACACCTGCACCGCCTCCACCCAGCCTCAGGTCTTCACCTCCATCTGCTAGGCCGACACTTCCACCACCTCCGAGTAACCTTAGATGGCCCGATGTTTCAACCCATCACCACGTCACCATGTCCCCAGAAACCCCTCGAAGACAAATCAGGGACAACATGTTTGTTCGCATCTTAACACTGCTTGAGGAGATGAAAGAGACTCAAAAAATCCAGGGGAGGATGCTACAAACGCTTCTACAACAGCGTGGCAACATTAGCACCACCGTCTCTTCTACCCCAGAGGGTTTCCCCCTAAAGACAGTTAGGGATGTGGAATTAATGGAAGGAAAACTGGCAAACCCAAACTTCATGTCCGAACTGGTATGTTAAGTCTTGGGTAGTGCAACTCAATAAAATTTCATTGGGGGGCTTGCAGTGAATTTGATATGAAATTCCCAAGTGTGCTTATACTACGGGTGGAACGGAACACAGAAGTCACGGTTCGGTTTATGATGAATGTCCAAAAGATGGCACCGACAGACTGTTTTTAAATGGGGTTGGATAAATATTTTTTGCTTTTAAACTGTGTGTGTGTGTGTGTGTGTGTAAGAGAGAGAGTGATTTTGGTTGGGTGACAATTGTAGGTTACAGTTTATTTTTTTACAGTTTTATTGCAAATTTACACAAATATAAGTTAACACTTTGCAGTTTGTATGATGTCATGTATAAACAAAATGTGAGTATGTTTTTATGTTTCCACTGTTCAATCGCGCCCGTGCCCCTCTCGCTCTCTCTCTCTCACACACACACACACACACACAACATATTCCAGCATTGCAATCTTGACATCGCAACATGTTCATTATAGCCACGGAGCTTCAGAGCTAAGGCGGGGCTACAGATTAGGGTTCCCCTAAAGTACCCGCGTATCTAACAGTAGTTCCACATTACATTAATTTGCACGCAAGTTTTATTTAGTTTTATACCGTGTATTCTCCGTGTATATTCATGCACCATACCGTGACGCCCGTACCATTTCGGTTCAATACGAATACAAGTACCGTTCCACCCCTAGCTCACACCCATGCTGCTGGCAGTTATTTCATGTTAAGTGGTTTACTCCAGTGAGCAATATACTGTAGATAAATTTGCTTTGTATTGCCTTTGTTCCCCCTCAGGTTGCAGCTGTGACTGACATAGGGGGGGCAACTGTTGACGAGGCCACAAAAAGGATGATGACCTTCCTCCTAGACCATGCCCTATCCAGGCAGTATAACTTTCTGGGCCGAAATGGGAAGAGAGAGTTCAAGGCCTTAAAACTGTATGAAGTAATATATGGTAGGTGTGCATGTGGATAATGTTTTAAGTTGTACCGATAATAGAAGTGTCATTCTAATGCAGAGGTCTTTAATCCTCCTCCTGGAGGGTCACTGTCCTGCAAAGTTTATTTTAATTAAATATTGTGTTTAGATTTTAAATATTGTGAATGGAGCAGTTGTTCGCACATGTCTCTCAGTTGCTTAGCTTGTGTATTCAAGAGAATGTGTATATTTCTAATAATCTTAATTCATATAGCTCTTTTCTTAACATCGTTTTCTTTACAGTCCTGGCTGAAAGTTGTGTTGGCACATATGAAATAAGTGACTGTTATATTTGTTTCTTGAAGGAGGCTTAAAGAAAAATGCCATGACCAGCCAAATCACCCGTAAAGATGCAGAGAAGGCGGTCTCCAAGTGGCTCATTGGTGCTAGGGACCGGGGGGGTAATAGACAGGCCCGACAGGCAACCCCTCAACAAGGACTTCAGGCTTCAAGCTCATTTGAGGTGGAAATAAACTAATTATGTCTGTCAGTGAGGGAACACTGTACAAAAGCATGTTGTCATAATATTACTTAAATAAAAACATAATTAATTGTATTACTGGTCTCTTTATTGTAGCTTGTTTAACCCAAGGTTTTCGGGTCTGTGGGACCCATTTTCAATGTTTGCTAAAAGAAAAAGTTATGCTATTTATTTCTTCTAACTCAAACTCATTGGACGTGGCTCATTTTCTGTGAAGAACATAAAAAACAACTTATTTTCAATGACTGCACATGGTTCACCCTCCTACACATAACTATTACATATGAGGTGTTTGGGTCTACTGGACCTGAGTGTAATAATTGTAGGTTCTATGAAACTTAAAGGTTGTATCAGCGATTTCTAGCCTAAAACATAAAGTGTCAAATTCAGCTGGCCTTTCATCATGATCCGCTCGCTGCCTGCCCCATAAATTGTCTGTGAAAAAAACGCGTCTCTCTGGTCAGCCTAGGGTCCGAGATATGCCAAAAATACAATCGGTACTACCAACCTTTCCACAGATAAACAAACAGTGTTCCAACCACTCAGCGTGTCAAATTTGTGTCAAATTTATTTTATTAGGATAAACCCGTCAGGGGTTTGGTCTTGTGGACTTTCGCTCCGCCTCCCTCACATCCCTGCACCAGAAGGAAAGTCCACAACACCAAACCCCTGACGCTGATTGGTTGGAACACTGTTTGTTTATTTGTGGAATAGTTGATAGCGCTGATTGTTTTTTTTTGGCATATCTCGGACCCTAGGCTGACCAGAGAGACGCGTTTTTTTCACAGACAATTTATGGGGCAGGCAGCGAGCGGATCGTGAAGAAAGGTCAGCTGAAATTGACACTTTATGTTTTAGGCTAGAAATCGCTGATACAACCTTTAACTGACCTCCTCCTAACTGGACCTGCTGTGTGTGTCTTGATTGTGTGCGCAAATGTTGTCTTTCTGCACCTGCTATTCCCACACAAAGTTACAAAATTGTTACAAGCACTTTCACCTGTTCTGATTAAGTTCTAAGAAATGAGCACCAATTATGATAAAAATCGTTTGTTTTTTTCTTGATGTGAATTTCCTTGTTTTCTACCAAAAAAAAAAAAAAAGATCATGATCACAATTGTGATCTCACAGGGGTAAATGGCAAATAAGAACCCTAAATTATGTGTATTCCATTGGTAATATTGAGCTAAAGTAAACATCTGTTAAGTATTTCTACATAAATTGTTATGGTTGTATTGATTTAAAAGCCTAATAATATGGTGGGTCTACCAGACCCGGGAATTTTGGCTGTGTGACAAAAATATTAACATCGTACAATTGTTAAAGAACTGTATGGGCTGACTGTAAAATAAGCCCCAAAAATGAATTTGTTAGCTCATAATAATAATGGTTATTACCCATATGGGTAGAATAGCAGGGACCCATAATCAGCCCATATGGGGCCCAGTTAGTGTGGGTCCCATATGGGAGAAACCTAGGTTGCCCATGTGGGTTTTAGCTAGGGCCCATGTGAAGCCCACCTTCAGCCCATCTGGGCTTGCCCACATGGGGCCACCATGGAACCCCCGGACAAAATTAACTGGGCCCCATCTGGGCAGCCCAGATGGGGCCCACTCACCAGCCCATATCCATCCCTTATGGGCCCCACATGGGTGTGTTGACAGGGATGAGGAGTGCGGTGCATGTTTATGACGTCACACCAATAGAGCAAAATAAAAGTCCCATTGGTGCACCGCTCTCTAGAATCACAAACACACAATAGAAATGCTGTATATAGAATATAATTTCGTACCCATATGATGATGCTTTTCTAAAGTTACTAACATTGTAAATCTATTAATATTATTCTCCCTTTTCAATGTACATTTATAACACTTTGTTTTATGTTGATATACCTTGCCAAAAATATACCAACATATTCAGTTCACTCCATATCTTCTTTTATTAAAAGTGAAAAGTTTAGATAATAAATACAAGATACAATAAACAGTTTATTAGAAACTTTAACTAAAATTACATCTTCAGGAAAAAATATATGTCATATTGTATTAGTGTTATGATTTTAGTGAAGTTAAATGTTTTGAAAACAAAATACCTTTACAGTTTTTTACGATTGTTTACACTCTAAAATAAAAATTTCCACACAATTTGCAAAATTCTACTCCAAAGAGCAAAACACCGCCACAGATTTGCACACCATTACACATAATGTCTGCTTCACTCTTTTTGCAAAACATTACACACAGTGATTTGTAAAACTCTACACACATTTCGATACCTTAGACACAGATAAGGATTGTGAGGTTACTTCCTTGTCATTACAAAGCACCGGATTGCCAATGACCACACTAATGGACAAATTGGATAAACACATCCACAAGGTGTGGAAGCACACATGTGCTAATTTGAAAACGCAGCACTCAGGTGTGCTATAAAAGGCAGCAGGTGAGTTCACCTGTATTCATCAAAAATGATGTGGATGAAATCTTATGGCCTGATCCAGCCAGACGGAGAGATAAGGAATAGTTACAGTATTTGTGTTGCTTTTTTTTTTCCAGAGTCAAACTGTATGTACTTCATGCAGTAATTTTTATTTGTCTACAGATTTACAGTTTTTTCCAATTGCTAACACACAATTTTTCAAACTAGTCTGGTTTTATCAAAATACTTAACACAATTCACAAAACCACACACCCAAACGGCAAAATACCTCATATATCCTGTAAAATGAAGCACTGCAACCGAAACTACACATAGCATAATCAAAATCAAACTTTTGCATGAAATGGCACACACTTCATTCATATTACCAGATTTTTGCCTAACCAACTACACACTCTTGGGCATAATGAAAAGCACCCCCATCTTTAGTATGCTTTGCCATAATACTAAAATATGTATCAGATTGCTCACATGCACAGACATATGCAGATACACACACATCCTGTTGCAACAATTTTTTTTTTTTTTTCACTACAGTAAACAAGTCAGTGCAACATATGCACAGCAGATATATTGTAAGGAGTTAAATTATCTGCTCATGGAATTAAAATACAGTACGAACAGATGGCATGCAACAAAACAATAAACCTAAGGGATCTTCAAAGAAGACCAAACAACCCCACCATGCTACTTTGAATTCCCCGCCTCTCACTCTCACACCCACACCTTTCTCCCTAAAAGCTTTTGTTTAAAGTCACATGTGGAAGATGCACATGATACTCATGTTATATCTTGTGAATGTATTGTTTTTTCCCCTTCATGTTTGGAATCAATCTAATGGTCTCTGTGTGATTGGTAAAATGGTCTCAATTTCATAGCAGTCACATATACTGTAAGAAAGATTGAAAACTTCCATAGAATTGGGTTTGCTGCTATTGGGTGTGTTTTCCCTTTAGGGGCAGATGGGAACCTCCAACCAGGTGCGAACCTGGGGTTGCGAGAACTCCTGAAAGACCAAAAGGTCTTTGTATTTTTACAACTGATTGGAATATTTGTTTGTTCTGGTCTGGTATATAAGGCAAGTGATGAAACACAACTTGGGGATTTTTGTAGCCAAAACCCCCACACTGTATGTATGCGAGGGTCTCTGGAGCTAAACCTCCAGGTCTCTCTCATGCTGCAGTGTGTCTCTCTGGTAGTCAGGTATGTCTTTCCCACTCTTAGATACATCTTTGAGTCATTGAGGTTATGTATTTATCTAAATTGAAACTGAATTGTATTCTCATTGTTTAATTGTGTAATTGGCATGATAGAGTTTACCTGACAAATAAAATGTTATATTTGGCTATTCTGATATGTCCTGAAATCAATATGACTAGTAAATTGTGAGGAGACTTTTGTTATAGACATTAGGTCCTCCAACGAACGAATAATTGAAAATATGGAATGTCTAGAATAATCAAGTAGTTAATTCATAATCGATATTTGTGATAACCTTTTGATTGGAAATACAGTCTAAATTTAATGATCACTTAAAATTGGAGTCAGATTAGAACAGAGCAAGACTAAAATTGAAACGCAAATCTTGAAGCGCTGTAAAGACCGAACATGTAGTAAACCTTCATCCAGATCGCTGGAACTTCGTTTTCGGGCCAGTGAATCGGTCCTTTCAATATTTACATGGGACTGAACAAAAATATTCTTACAAAAAAACAGTAAACTGAAAAATAAAATTTCAGAAAAAAATATATTACAGTTAAAAAAAAAAAAAATTCTCACCCGTGGTCTTTTTATAGTGCTTACATCCTGATTGAAGTGTTCACAATTAACCATTGAGGTGTTTGGCCAGGTGGCACATGTAATTGGCCAATTAGCTCATGCAGTGTCATTTTGAATAGCAGTGTTTTGAAATGGCAAGCATGTGACTTTATGTCAGATTGTTGTGTCTTATGCAGAGAACTGTTTTCAGTGCATTTAAAAAGTGTCATTTTGAATTGCAAAATGTGTGTAAAGCAGAAAATGTGTTTAGACTTTTGAAGACTTGAGAAGAAGTTTTGCTGTCTGTGTGTCAGTTTAAATAATTGTGCTGTGCATGTCATTTTAGTGTGTTAGCAATTGGAAAAAACTGTAATTTGTTTCATTGATTTCATTGTTGGTTGATTACTGTAACTGATTATGGTAAGAAATACTGTATTTCTTGAATTGAAATAAATACTTGAAATATTCAGTCTGCAGCATCAGTGTTGTGCAGTGCTTGGTAAGTTTATAGTAGGCCTATTTGTATACATTCTCCCTATATCTCAAACTAATCATGAAGAATGTTGTGGGTTTGTCACTATTTTGTTTTGTCATCGAAATGATCCCTTACATAACAATGTCTGCCCAAAAATCTAGCACATGCTATTTCGTAAAATTTTTTTTTTTTTTTTTTTTTTACAAATGTGTTTTTTATTTATCACAGCAGTGTGAAACTGTCTGCAATAGTGTCTGATCATTGAGGACTGTGTTGGTTAAATGAAAACTAATAGCATTTTCACAAATATGTGTATATGTTTTGACTGAAGTGTGTCATTTTGCAAACAATCTAGGAATTCTGCAAATTGAGTGTGGTGTTTGGATAATTGTGATTACATTTTGAAAAAAAGAACCCAGTTTTCAAAATTGTGTGTAAACAATTGAAAAAAACTGTAATACACCTGCAGGAAAATGAAGATCAGGAGACTTGTTTGAGCTGGTCCTGTGTGTCGCTGTGGTCATCCAGACTGACTAAAGCACTCAATCACTGGAGGTTTATTCAGATTTCAGGAGGCCGTTCTTACAGATGAAGACAACGCTCTCAGATCACAAGCTTAAGCACAGTATTCAAGGGATGTGATCAGTTCTATACTATACTCTAACTATAGCACTCAAGATCACAGAGATCAGGGAAAGACACATTCACACACAACTCAGGTGTTCATTAGCATTAACAATGACAACAATTAAAGAAATCAGGCAGAAGTATCAAGTGCACCACAGATAAAATATGACAGTGTCATTTTACATTTGTATTCACACACACCTAAAGAAAAAGAGATTAATTTACAACTGATCATTTCTGCTAAATTTCCTAAGCAATAATTTCATTTCAACCAATATAATTGTGTCTTTTGCAGTAAGGATTGTCACACCTATGGACTGTCCTTGTATGTGTGTTTTTTTTTTTGTTTTTTGTTTTTTATTACAATGTGCTCCTTGTCCTTGTTTGTCTTTATTTGGTTTTCCTGTCACTGTTTCCATTGTCTGGATCAGAACGATAAATGGCATTTACATTTTAAAATGAACATATTTAGCTTGTGTGTGTGTGTGTGTGTGTGTGTGTGTGTGTGTGTGTGTGTGTGTGTGTGTGTGTGTGTGTGTGTGTGTGTGTGTGTGTGTGTGTGTGAATATAAATGTGAAATGATGGTAAGTGTCATCTTTTGTCTTTATTGGCTGTTGATGTTTCATTTCTTTAATTGGTGTCTTTGTTTCTGATCAATATCTGAGTTAAATATGAATGCAGAGGCTGAAGGTGAGACTTTCCCTGATCTCTGTGATAATGAGTCTATAGTTCTGCTGATTGGATTAGAGTCACTGAAAATCAGAGGTGGGTAGTAACGAATTACATTTACTTCGTTACATTTACTTGAGTAAATTTTTGGGGTAACTAGTACTTTTAGAGTATATTTAAAGATAGGTACTTTTACTCTTACTCAAGTACATTTATAGTGAAAAAACTTTACTTTTACTTCGCTACATTTGATGGCGTTCCTCCGTTACTGTCCTCAGAAACGTGTCGTTGGTATTTTAAAACTGCGTTAATACTGCTTTGTATACAGCTGTTACTATGGAAACCGTAATATTTCAGCGCTCCTAAAGCGCCCCCTAGTGACCGAGAATTCATTTTTCATTTCCAATACATTTTTGCAATTATCGACCCATGTTTTTATGCAGCAAACACAGAGTTGTAAATGTAAATACTTAAGGTGCCTTCTAAAAATATAAACAAGTACAGTAATATTTTAAATAAATATAATAAATTATATACTCAATTTATCCCTTTTAATGTGATAAAGGATGAAATGCCATAGTGTAACATATTTAGTTTTTGTGTGAAACTGTATCTGAATTTTAAATCATGCCATTTTATGGCTTAATATTCTACGTTACATTGTTTAATTCCATTATTGTTTATTTTATTTTTGCAGATCTTAAAAAGGGTTATGTATTGCTTTAAATTAACATTTAAAAATTCTGCAAATACACTAAATGAAATAAATATAATGAAATAAAATTACTTCCTTGATATTTTTTTATATTTGTGTATTAAAAACATTTTTTAATTAAACTCCTATTTGATTTTCTATATTTTCTATATTCTATATTTCTATATTTTTTTTATTTGGGTTAGTTAAATTAATTTTCAGGCTACCAAAATCTGAAGAGTACCTGCCCGAAGGGCTACCAGAATTTTTTTAATTTTGCGAGCCCTGCATATATATATATATATATATATATATATATATATATATATATATATATATAAACAAACACCTTACTTTAGCCTATGTTTTCAAGGAGAGGTGTGTGGAAGCTTTCCAAACTGTTTGAAATTCAGGGTTTTCACTTCATATCAATCAGATCAGAAGTAACTAGTAACTAGCTACTTGAGTACTTTTCCCATCGGATACTGTTTTACTCTTACTCAAGTAACTATTAAGATTGTTACTTTTACTCTTACTTGAGTAAATATTTCCATAAGTACTTGTACTTTTACTTGAGTACAGATTTTGGGTACTCTACCCACCTCTGCTGAAAATCTGGGCAAATTCCTGTAACTGCTCACATCCTTTGCATATTTTATCTTCTAATGACGATCCTGAAATCTGAATAAAACTACAGTGATTGAGTCTTTAGTCAGTCTGGATGACTGCAGTGACACACAGTAACATCTCAATAAAGAGTCTCCTGATCTTCTCTTCTGAGTTTACAACAGGTCTAAATGGATATTGCAGGTATTTTGGTTTCAAAACTTGTAACTTCACTAAAATCATAACTCTAATATGACATTATTTTACTTTTTAATGAATGCACTTCTAGAGATTGAGTTTCTAGTAAAGCAGGTATTATATTTTGTATTTATTAACTGAACTGTTCACTGTTAATAAGGGAAGATGAGGAGTAACAACTGAATATGTTTGCAAATTTTGCCAATTAAGGAAACTAAAAAGGTAATAATCAATTAACCATTTTCCTTTACGTTGCAATTTTTTTTTTATTTAAAAACAAAATTGCTTACATAAAAGAACATTACCACTGAAAATAAAAAAAGATTAAATACAGACCATATTATTTCCATCCAATCCTTACAGAAGATTTGTTCATTTTCAGTGTGGATCTGCTATTAATGACTTTTGTTTGTAAATACATTTCCAAAACTGAAATCTTAATATGTAACTTAATAATATTATAATCATATTTTAGCACAGATTATATACCAATTAAAAAAAAAAAAAAGTAATAATACTCTGGGGAAATGTAAGTCATATTTCATTAATAAATAAATTTCTCTAGTGGTAAATAGAAACTGACACAAATATATTTTTGTGTCCTCATATGCCTGACAGTGTTTCAGTAACTTTCCAAAAGAGAAATAAATAAATTAATACACAAACAAACAAACAAAATTTTGAGATTGATTACAATAGTCAAAAGAGTGATAGATTAAATTTGCCAACACCCCTCTTTGTTACAGTTACACAGCAGCATTAACTAGTTTAATGTGAATTTAATGGCAAGGTATATCAACATAAAACAGTCTTATAAATGTACATAAAATAGAGAATAATATTAATAAATTAACGATGTTAATAACCTCAGAAAAGCATCATCATATGGGTACGAAATTCTATTCTAATATACAACATTTATATTATGTGTATTTGTGATTCTAGAGAGCAGTGCACCAATGGGACTTTTATTTTGCTCTGGTGATGTGACGTCATAAAGCTGCGCTGAGCTCCTCATCTGTTGTGATTCACATGAAGAAAGGTTTGTGGTTTTAAAGTTTTTAAACCAATGGACATTGTTGCATCAATAAAGCGTTTTCACAAGCTATGTAAAATAAATGTAATACTTTATTTAGTGTTACTTAAAGCGTTAGCCTTTAGTAACAGAGAATGTGCGTCTCATTTCTCTCTCTATATCATGAATCAATCGTGTGACGATAAGAAGTGATGAGAGAAACTGAGAATCCGAATCATTTGAATCAAATCATTTGTGAAATGATTCAGTGATTCGAATCAGCGGCACGCGGACTACAAACGACAACAACAAACACAAACGATGTACAAATAATTGAATACCAAATATAAATCAAAATAGCCTATCTGAATATGAACTATCTGTGTATTTAGGTATGATGACAAAATTTTCAAACACCCCTAAGCTCAAATTGGATTACATGACTAGACAGAGCTGAAAAGTCCCTTTACGACGACACCTGGATTGTGAAAATCAGTTGAGGATTGTGAAAGTTATGATATTTATAATAACGGGGAATATATTAAAATAATATACATTAATTACAATAGAAGTCATGTGACCGAAAATGCTTATTATTCACACATTTTTACTTGTAACTTCCTCATTTTATCAGATATTTGCATGAAATTTGAATAGAAGATAGAATTTTGTTAGTTCTTTCAAATTAAATCATGAAAATATACTGTTTTAGTTGGAATGGGCATCAGACCCATGGTACCTCACTGAAAACAATTATAATTAATAAGCGTCCATTCATATTCATAAACATTTATTTTCAGAATACAAGAGAAAAAAACAATACACATCACTATTAAATGTTAATTCATATTAACAAAAGTACAACATACATTCATATTTATAGTCATCCATTTAAATGATTTTTTTAGACTTTTTTTTCTTTCTTTTCATACTAACAATGAAAGATCGGTACAACAAATATACAAGCAATCTGCGTACTTGTGCTGACTGAGTTGATAACTGGTTATTGACAGGCTATTGTACAACCAAGTCATCCAAGATGACGTCTGCTGCCATCGCATAGATGGACACATCAGTGTCATGGGCATCAAATTCATACCCCTCCCCACTCATGGCCCAATAGCCAACTGTGTATTTCTTTTTTTTAGCATGGAAAGTTTCAATTTTTCCATTGAAAATGACCCTATTGCCATCCAAATCCCACGCATGACATACAAATGCCCCCACTCCTCTGCCACCCAACAACTCCTTGATCAAGCTCATTTTTTCTTCTGAAAGTTCTGGAAATGCTTCCATGATCTTGTCTGCACCTAGTTCTTCAATCTTTTTCTCTAACACTTTCCGTTCTTGTTTGCTTCTCTTTCTTTCTTTTGTGGCTTGACGTTTGTGCAATTCCTCCCGCAGCTCTCCTTGCTTCTTCCTCCTCTTTCTTCTTTGTATTACACCCATCCTCACTGCCTTCCTGATGACCAGCTCTTGTTTTTCCTTGTCTAAACTGTCCAAGTAGTCCACAGTGTTGTTTTTCCGTGCTCGCATTTTACAGGACAAGTAGCAGATGGTGGCATTTGGAGCTTTCTTCTTCAACGCACTAAACATCCCAATCAGCTCTTCAGCATCCATGTTGTGTGATCTCGCTGAGGTTGTCTCTTGTTTAAGTTTCTCCGTCACTGTCCATGTATCAGCAAAGTATTGTTGATACTGCCTTTCAAGGACTAAAATGACCGCTTTCAGGCAGCTTTCCATCATTTGAGTGAACATGACTGTGTCTTTTGGTGGTTGTTGCAATTTCTCAAGTATTTTGTCTGAAGCATTCAGCTGATTTCCAAAGAGGTCTGTTGTGCGAGTGAGGAATTCAGCAGGTGAGTGTAGTTGATCTTTCAGTTTCTGCACGGTCTCTTTGATAATTTCAATACCTTTAATGTGATCAGTTTGGTCACATGCACCAGTGTAGAATTTGGTCATCCAGGGTCCAGTCAGAAACTTCCCAAGCAAACCCAGAACTTGCATTTCAACTTGTCCAGCTGTAGAGTTGAAGTCTTCCAGTATGCTAGCACGCAGGTTTCCACAGGATGTTCCTCCACAGAGATATGACTTTAGTGCAGCATGATGACTTGAGAATATCCCACATATATGGAAAAGAATGTGAAGTCGATTACCTCTGTAGCGTGGTATGAGGCCGAGAGGGAGATTTTTGTCATTCAGAAAGGTCTTAAAACCACGAGGGTCACCCTTGCCATCCATGTACCTCATCTTATTCATCTGAACCACAATGTTGGCCCCAATGCACTCTTTCCCCTTGATTTTCCCAGTAATCCCCATGGATTTCTCGATCTCCTTCAGAGCACTCTTTGTCTTTGAAGCGATTGTTTCCAGAGGATGAAGGTTGCAGTTCAGCTCATTCAAGGCCTTGTTCCAAGATGCACAGACTAAACGAATGGCCGCATGATTGGCAGCACAGCGGTCAGTGAGCGTGTTTGATATATTCCCTATCATTTTTTGAAGAATGATTTCGTAGTCTGCCTCAAAAAAATGACAGTAGACATTTGCAAGGTTACTGATGGAATCACAAATATGGATCTGGTAATCCTCAGCAGTGCCTCCTGGAAGTTCATCTACAGCAACAACATAACACTTCTCTTTGGTGGTGAAATGTATGCTGTTTAAGTGGATTCCCTCCTGTGTGGTTGCATCAAAACCCAGGGTACAGTGTGAGTTCACTAGAAGTGCTTCGGCAGTCTGGAGGTCACTTATTGCCCCCAGTTCTCTGGTCATGGCTTCCACAGTAGCCCTTTTTGGCACATCGCTTAAACTAATTTTGAAGCGCAGCCCGAACTTTTTAATCAAATTGTGGATGTTGGCAGTGGGCACCTGATTGGATATCGCATCAAACACCATCAATCGCATTTCATTTGAGTATGACTTCGCATCTGTTTTTGTAAGCTTTTTTTCACTTTCCAAATCCTGGATTTTTTCTCCCAAAAGAAGGTTTTCGGCCTGAAGATCATGAATCTCACTGTCCATTGAATTAATTCTTTCTTCTAATTCGCAGCATCTTTGTTCCACATCATCAACAGCATTTGATTTGTCCTCTCGCCTCATGTGTGTAAGGGATTTTTTCAGGCGCATATGACTTCTTGCTTTCACTTTGTATTGCTTTTTTAATTTAGCTATGGTTTCAGCCTCATGTGATTTCAACAGATTTTTCAAGTCAGATATTTGCTTATCTTTTCTTTTCAGTTTCTGATTAAGTATCCTTATTGTTCCCTTATTTTTCTGTCGTGCTCTGAGTGTCTTAATTGCCAGGTACTTGCTTCTCTGCATCTGCAGATGTTTCTGTCTCATGTTTTTTAGAGACTCCTTATATCTGGTACAAGAAGGACAATTGGTCCTAGCAACCTGTCTTGTCTTCAAAGGACTACGTTTCGTAACTTGTTCAGCAGAAGGAGACTTTGCGCGGTGAACTGTGGTGACATTAGAGATTCCACAAAATTCTCGGCTACATACTTCTTCAAACTGACTAAATTCTTGCTCATTAGTTAGTTTTCTGTATTTTGTTAAAGTTTTTTCAACAAGCAGCTTCACTTTAGTTTTCGCCTGATCTTCAGTCATTTCTGGTATGTATCTAATAATTTCTCTTGCAGTTGCAGTTCTGCTGGATTCTCCAGCTGTGATGTAAAGATACAGAATATGCCCATTTTGTATAAAATCACGAGATGGAACATCAGAGTACTTCTCCAGGAGGTGCTGTCTGGCTAGACCTGGCTGTTCGTTGGGCCCCTTTCTCCTTCTTTTCATAATTAGCTGTAAAGACATAACATCAAACATTAGGCTAACAAGCCCCTCAACTGTACACACATTGATTAACACTTGATTTCTCTAACATAAGCAGCACCAGAAGCCCAATTAGCTTGGAGAATCATCTTACATGTCTGTAAGTCTACATAATCTACATGATTCAAGGAATTTGGACATAAAGGCTCATTTTCACAGACAGGGCTTAGACTTAGCCAGGACTGTTCAGTTAGGATATTTAAGTAATTTTTATACACATGCTTAGAAGAAAACATTACTGTTGTGCATCTTGAGACAAAACAAAGGCACTGATATATTTTTAGATCAGTCAGTGCAAGTTTCTTTCAGTTGAAACAGCTCAGACTTACATTTTAGTCTAGGACTAGGCTTAAGCCTCGTCTGTGAAAGTGAGGGGGAAATGTTCTAATCAACATGGCTTATGTGTTTCAGGATACTTTGGATAAAAAAGTTAACAAAATTAACAGACAACAAGCAAGCATAACTTTTTGATCACATTCATAGATTCAATGCCACTTTTAAATTATGTGCACAGATTTGCTGTATTCAGCTAGAGGTTACATGAAAAGTGCATAAAAGATCTAAATAATGATATGCTTGTTCACTGTCATATCCTCGTTGCAATTACCCAGACCTGCTGTCATATCAAGTGTTCTTAGCCTATTAATTTAAACAGAGTTACAGGCTAACGTTAGTCCTCAGTAATCTAACTCGAAGTGATGTAAACTGTTACCATTTTTGACAATTATATCAGAAAAAAACATGATACACATATTAAACTACATAGCATCAGTAATAATTAAAAAAAAAACATTGTGAGAATTTGTTAAATACAGACGATGATTTTTTTTATAGAACGACGACTGCAGTGCATCTGACAGGGCGTTCGCTAATCTACCCGACACAAATGTGACTACCCAATTTCCGCGATTAATTAAAATACCTTCTCCTGTATGGATTTCGATGGAATTTCGTCAGTATCAAGATAAAAGCTAAGTATTTATGTCCACCTACCTTTCATTAGTGTCCAAAGCTTAGATAAAGCCTGCCGACAGGTTGAAATCCAAGCCAATCTTTCGAAAGTGGCGGTGACCTGAAAACACCTCAGGGCTGAAATCCCGAAGTGTCCAATGCTGCAGGGGTTTGCACTCGATGTTGTTACCGTCCTATTCCGGAAAAACATACTCCCACCAGGCGGCCAGGAGTAGATATTGAATGACACGCATATCAACAGTACCGCGCAGTTTGGAACACATTTTTGAGACAGAATGTTCGCCGCGAGCGGTTGCTATGTCATCATACCTAGTGTATTTTGTATATATTTTATACATTTAATATATAAGTCTATTAACTAAGTCTATTGAAGTCTGTTTAACTACAGTGTATCCCCTAGGTTTCCAGCTTTGGGGTTACTTTTTTCCCCCAGTACTTTACCCTACTTTGTGAAATAACGAAAACATTTTATTTCAGTGAAAATATAACTCAAAAACTCTATATTTTAACATTTTGATCAATTAGGGCTCTCCAATCTTTTGCTTTTTTTTAAATAGAAATTCTTGTGTTTTAATTTTTCTCATAATCATAAACAAACAGAGGTTTACTATTAAAATCAATAAATAATAATAATTTACCGTTTAAATAATAATTGTAGTAATTCTTTCTACAATTAAGTGGTAACCCAGCTAACAATTTTTGGTTCCCAGAATGTTCTGGGAATGTTAGTTTTTGGTTCCCAGAAAGTTCCCAAGAACGTTCCCTATTGGTTAGCCAGGAAAGTTTTCTTTACGTAACTAGAACGTTCCCTTTAGGTTAGGGTAACGTTCTTATAACGTTTTGGGAACCATCAGGGAACCTTCTAGGAAACATAAATAGAATGTTTCCTATTGGTAAGCCAGGAAAGTTTTCTTTAGCCAGGTTAGTTTTCGTTCCCAGAACGTTCCCCTTAGATAATCAGAGCACATTAACCATCATAAGGAGCATTAAATGAGACTGAATTATGCTATACTTAGTTAGATTTCGTTAATGTAAGATGTACAAGTACCATACCATAAAACAACCCAGATTTTGTTTATTAAAGCACCAAATAACATGACTTCAACAAAATATTCGAAAGTATATATATTTTTTTTTACAGACATTAAAAACGATTAACATTTATTTGACTTTTTCTAGGATAACATTACATTCGTTTCTTACCACTGAATTAATGATGATGTGCTTCCCTCTTCTGGTCACTAAACGAAAAGTCTTGGTTAACATTATGTTTTCTTCAGTAAGACGTGTCAAATCTCCCTAAAATAACAATATTTACTCTCGTATATATATTAGTTAAAAGTAATTATTCCTAAAAGAGATCAATCAACAAACGTTAGTCAGTCAGTTAAACGAAATGACCATTATTTTTTAAATTACGCGAGCGCGCTGCTTTATGTTGACGACAGGAGAAAGCGCATGATGGAGTAAAGAAATAAACAGTGTTTATAATATGATTTTCAGACACTTAACCTTGGCTTAATTTAACTATAAAATCAAAATTATATTATCATTATAATGCGGGGTTAAACACTTTGATGTCATTTATTATTTCGGACATGAGATTCTAGTTTGATTATAATAAAAAATAAAAAAATATTTAAATGAGAAAAAAATCAAAGTCATCTGCAAAGTTTTAATATTTTTAAATGGTAATGACGTTCTGGGAACGTTCTCTCTAGGTTATAAAAATAAAATAAAAAATAACCTGCAGGGAACGTTCTTTATAGGTTATTAAAAAAAAAAAACTACATTATACTGTACAAAAGTAATACAAGACTAATATTGTTCTGTTACATGTTACACCGTACTTTTATTTTGACAGGTTGCCGTGAAGTTACTGGCTGCGTCCGAAATCGCCTACTCAATGAGTAGGTACTTAATTTCAATAAGTACTTACTTAACGAGCGCTAAAAGAGTACCTACTCAACAGCCAAATCTCGTTGAGTATGAATGGGCTCCAGATCTCATCCGCCATGTTTACGTTATCATGTGACCTATGACGTTATCACAAGCGCATCAGTTTAAAAGATATGACCGACAGGTGATCTAACACCTGATTCCATCAGTAGCTTGTATTGTGACTTGTTTGGTATCTGCAACTTCAACAAAAATGTTTGCAATATCTGCACAACAGTCTGCACAAAGGAGACGTCGGGCAGCCACTAGAAGATCTCGCCTTTGGAGAAGACTGGTTTTATATTCTAAAAGTGTAAGTACAAATTCTAAAAAAATACCATTTACCACTATAGTATTGGCTGCACTATAATATTAATAAATAATTATTTTAATTTTCTTACTGAAAAGTATTTAAAATAAGCAAAATGTATTTTTTATTTGTATTATCATGAAATTTTATGCATGAATGGTAGACAAATGCAGCTGGTGTGAATACATACATTTTCCGTCAAGCAATCAATTAATGCATGAATAAAAATTTATATTTAACTTACAATGATAGGATGAACAAAAATGAGTAAACGGTATGAATAAATAAGTGAACAACACATGAAACAAATCTTTATTCAAATGTATCATTCTAACAAACTCTAACATATTTACAGGTGGTCAACCCCACGTCTTACTGCCATCTAAACAGAGCTGTGCCAATTCTGCAGCTCTTTTTTGATGAAGCAGCTGACCACCGTGTCCACCTTCGCCTGTCTTTGCCGTCCATCATGTCCCTCATTGGTGCACTCAGACTGGAATCTGACCATGGATGGGAGACAGACATCGAGGTGCTTGTATTCCTCTACTGGCTTGCCCATGCTGCATCCTACAGGATGGTAGCACAGACCTTCGATATCCCTAAGTCCTCTGTGCATGACATTGTGCACAGAGTAAGCCAGGCAATCATGGGAATTTTGAGGAGGGTGATTTTCTTTCCAATCGGTGATGACCTGGAGGCAGTGGGAGCAGGATTTGCACAGCTGTCTGGGTCACCAGCATTCAGCAGGGCAGTTGGTGCAATAGACGGCTGTCAAATCCACATAAAACCTCCAGCTAATAACTCCCACTGTTACTACAACAGGAAGTTGTTTCATTCGATCCTAACTCCAGGCCATCACTGATCACCGGGGGAAATTCCTTGATGTCTTTGTGGGATATCCTGGGTCTGTGCACGATGCCAGAGTGCTGAGGAACAGCCCTGTCTACACTGGCAGCCTTTATCCACCACCAGGAAAGTGCATCCTTGGGGATGGTGGCTATCCTTGTCTGAGTGCACCCATCTGCCTCATCACCCCATACAGAGAGCCTGTACAGAACCCTGTGCAGGCTCGTTTCAACAGCAAGCACTCCCGTGCCCGTAACATCGTTGAGAGAGCTTTCGGGATGATGAAGACACGCTGGCGCTCGATTTTCTTCAAGGCCTTAGAGATCAGCCCTGCCTTCGTGCCTGAAGTGGTCGCGTGCTGTGCTGTGCTTCACAATCTCGCTCTTCTCAATGGCGACATCCTTGAGGCAGAGGCTGAGGAAGACCATGATGACGGCCCCCCTGAACCCCACAACCTTCAGGCAAGAGTGGGAGAAGATGTGCGGAACAACTTGGCTGCTGCGGTGTCTGCTCCAAACATCTGTGTGCCTGCTCTCCATGAGCATGATTATCTGTAAAACATTTAAAAGGATTAAACATGTTTTGTAATTCATGTCAGCATTTTATGATTACAGTTACATGCTTATTTTTGTTATAGCGTCATTACTTTTGTGGTGTTACTACTGAACTGGTCGATCTCTGCAGACATCTCCACCAGTGTCTGTATGCAAGCCACTTTACTCCAGGTTGCTTCTGGGTCATTGTCCCTGTAATAAATGCATGGTAAATCATTTTGGATAAAAGCATCTGTCAAATGCATACATGTAAATAAATGTAATTTATTTTTTTAAACCTTTTTTAATGTTGCTATAAATGTTTAAAGCTGCTTATTTCTTAGTTTATTTCTACAAGGTACTACTATAATACAAAATGCATACATTTATATATTTTTATTTGGTGGGTTAAAGAGTAAAAAAAAAAAGTAAATACTGACTGAATTTATATGTATGGGTGCACTAACCCTTCAGTTGCTATTTTACTGTGTAAAGTTAATGCAAAACTTAGGCCCCGTTTACACGAAGGGAAAACGCAGATATTTCCCTGCGGTTTGGCCTCTCATTTACACGAAAACCCCGTTTTTATCACAGAAAACGATTATTTCTAAAAACTCCGGCCAAAGTGGATAAATTTGAAAACACCGTTTTCACGTTGTAGTGTGGACTGTGAAAACGGAGGCTTTTGAAAACGATGACGCATATTTAGTCATGTGACGCATATTGTACCAATAGATATCTATGTTTAAACCAGTAATTGTGCCTGTGCTTTTCACTGTCACACCGCTGCTAAAGAGATTTACCTTTTACACTCTTCAAATTGCAGTCCTAAAATGATGACAGAAAATTTACTTTTGCTGTCCTGAAAAAACATGACGACAACTGCTTTTCAGATAAAATATGAATGAGCGCGAAATAGACGCGTCAGTGGAGGATGAGATATTTCCGTAAATTATCCCGCCAGAAGAATTGCGTGAAAACTTATTACGTCTGTATACTTTTGGAGGCTTTACGCATGCGCAGTAAGGCGAATTTGATGTTTTCCTACGTTTCAGTGTGGATGAGAAACTTTTGGAAAACGCTTGGAAACGCTGGTGTGGACGGAGAGCGTTTTAAAATGAAAACTCCGTTTTCAAATATATCCGGATTAATGTAAACGTAGCCTTAAAGTAGTTTGTTTAAATAGTGTAAAGTTCAACTTAGGTCATGGAGGGTCATTGTCCCACAGAGTTTTTTGTACCCTAATTATACACACCTGAACAATCTATTTAAACCAATTAATAACTGACTAATTGAAAATTACTGACAGGTGTGTTGGAATTGAACCCCTCAGGGCAGTAGCCTTCCCTGACCTGCCTTGAATATCCTTGTGTGCTCTGTATGCATTTAGAAGTCACATAATACACAAAATTAAAACTTTTGTTTTAACATCTTTTGTACATTACAACATAACACATTTTCACAAAATATTGATCACTTCATAAATATTTCATTTGTGAATATCTCCATCTCAAAGTTATAACTAATTATCTAAAAGTGTATTATATTCTGTAAATGCCTAGAGATTGTTTTATAAACATAGTATTGTGCATACTATACTTATGCCATGATTTGATATTGTTGTAGCAATGGTATAATGACCATATGTGGCAAGAATTTAATGTGACCTCCTTTACACTTGAGCAACCGAAGGAACCTGGCTTTCTTAAAATTAAACGGAAAAGGACGGGAAGACCAAGAATACTTCTGATTACAAGTAATGTGATAAGCTTCACACTTTGTTGTTTGACATTTTATTACTGATGTTGCCTAAAGAAGTCTTTAAAAAAATTACAATAATAATAAAAAAAAATTATATATTCTTAATTTAACTTTTAAAAAGCCAGGTTCCTTTGACTGCTCAAGTGTAAAGGAGGTCACACTATATATATGCGCATACACACAAGTGAACATTTTAAGTGAATCAGAAAAGTTCAAAGAATAAAACAAGAACAGGTATTGTTTTGGTTTTAGGACAGCTTTGATAAAAGGTTTTGGTCCACTTTAAATGTTGACTATTGAGATTATATTCAATTTAATTTAATTTTTGAAAATATGTTTGTTCTTACAACACAAACATAAATCTGTAAATGATCAGAACATGGTTTTGTCTTTTTCATTTTTATTTTTTTGAAAGAATTTCGTGGAGGGAAAGGAATCTTTCATCCCTTTCCTTTGTCTCCCGGTCTCTCCTTTCCTCTCTCTCCCTTGCTTCTCGTTGCCATCTCTCTTCTCGTTCTCTTGCTTCTCGGTCTTGTCTTTCCTGTCTCACTTGTCGCTCTCGTTCTCGTCGGTCCTCCTTCTCCTCCATTTTTCTCCATCGTCTCTCATCTCTCTCTGCAGCTTCTCGCTCTCGCTCCGCTTCCCTCTCCTCCATCTCTGCTATTACGTCCTCCAGTTGTTTTGGCCTTTTTCGTTTGGCCCTCGCTGGCTCTAGGCTCGCTGAGGTTGAAGAACACACAGCAGCATCTGGGCAGGATGAGGCAATAAGGGCAGGTGGAGTGATGGAGGGTCTGCCCCCAATTGCCTCATCCATGGCACTATACCATTTCCAGGTTGCTGCTGTGTGGTCTCCATCCTCAGTGCCAACACCGGTCTGTGGACATTTCAGTTCCTACAAAAATACACAAACATAATACAAAAGCATTCATTTTAATAGCACAATGTAATTTGATTTCTGTATTAGAAGTAACAAAATGATCTTACTTTATATTTTTGTTTGAGGTTTCCCAATTTTCTTTTTTCTTTTTTTTTTTTCTTTTTTTTTTTTTTACAAATGCTGTCGTCACTCTGCCTTGAAGGCCCTGCTCCTCCACAAAAGCTCTGCAGCAAAGAAAAATAGAAATCAAAAAGAAAAAGTTCTGTAAAAACTTCATTTGAAATAAACTACAACTTAAGATTTCTTAAAACAGATTTTTTTATTCATTTCTGTAGTATACTCACTCAAAGCCTTTGATGGCAGCATTCCGCTTCCTGGTGAAGAGGGCTTCATTAGCCGCTCTCCACCTGATAAGCAGATGTGTGTGCTCATCTGTCCCTGTAACAACCAGACAATATTCAAGTTACCTCTGAGATTTGTGTTCAACCCTACATTGACATATTGAGGTGGTTGATGATGTTAAGTAGCTTTTTATCCAACACAAATATTCCTCAATTGTTTAACAATACTAATAGACAAATAAAATAGATTACTTAAATTTAATTATTTAATGGAAATGTATTTACATTACTTACATTCATATATTGCACATAGTGCTGACAACAGTGAATTGTACTACACAATAGCACATATATACATCACTCAGATATCTACTTCACATCTAGGACCTATTAAACATACTCGTATGAAATTCATATAGAAGATTTTCCTACCGGACATTAAATAGACATTTAGTAATCGTATTTAAGACGTATATGGTTTAATATGTATTTAAATCCACTTTGGAATATAAGGTTACATCATAAAACTCGATTTTACAGCAAAATCACAATTACACTACACCATTTAGCGTCTTTAAACTTTCAAAAATTTGCTCTACAGTACTTCAACAAATGCAAATTTAAAACAAGGAACCATGTTTTGGTTTGTAATACTCACATTTGAAAACACCCTCATCCAAATTTGCCGCCATGTTCGATTATGACATATGCTCTTCTTCTTCTTCATTTTTATGATGTTTGCTCGCGCGTGGCCTCCTGGGATAGAAAAGTATCCGTCCGATGAGCACTCAAGATTCTGGGCAGATGCAGTAGGACATCCGGGAACTTCTCGCCTACTCTTTTATGAATACTAAGGTTTCGGACATACTTATTCGCTCGCCTACTGCTTTTCCCCTACTATATAGTAGAGAAGTATGCAAATTCAGATGTACTTTAAGTAGACGTACGTCCGAATCTCCCGAGAATTAGTGCACTCGCCTACTAATTCTCAACTACTCTTTTATGAATACTGAGGTTTCGGACATACTTATTCGCTCGCCTACTGCTTTCCCCTAATATATAGTAGAGAAGTAGGCGATTTCGGATGCAGCCAGAGATTGGTAAATCTGTTAGTAAAATCTGTTGACTTTAGCAATCTTTGTTGCATAATGTTCCAATGGTGACCATTCATAAATGGGGAAACAGCACTTTTCAAGTTTGCATGCATGTAACTTAAGACGTATTAAAGATATCTCAATGCCATTTTAGCTGTTAGTGTTGTGTATTTATGTAATACAAAGTGTCCCCTCTGTGTTCCTGTACCCTCCGATGTTACGTGAGAAGTACGTAAATGCCGTAAGTTGTTTTCAGTGCCTAGAGAGAAAATAAAAACGGCAACAGTGGTTAAAACGCTAACTCCCGTCTCACGTGTATTTCTTAGAAAATATAAGTAATATATAACATAACTGGCGACGAGGACCTTTCGTACCACGCAAAGGTTTTGTTTTCGTACAGATAGTCAGTGTTTCAAGATATAGATATTCGCGGCGCGAATTCCTCGTAACGACCACGCTATCCTCCGCAAAAGAGAAGCAGAGTGAATGCTTGTCAACCCTATAGAGAACCGCGACGGTTGGAGCAGAACGAGTTGTCTTCGCTGGAAGGAAATAGAGTGAAAGACGGAAATAAAAGCTGACGACGGAACGCGGATTAAGAAGGGGAGAGGAATCACAAGAGCTGACGAACAGAGAAACATAAGGGAGGAGTGAGTAAAACAAAATGGCTGGATTAATCGGTAGTATTGGATCATTTGATGAATCAGTAGAACAGTGGAGTTCCTATACCGAACGTTTTGACTATTTTGTGCTGGCAAACGAAATCAAAGAGGGAGCTATAGTGCCAACATTTCTGAGTGTCATGGGGGTGAAAACGTTTAATCTGCTTCGGAGTTTGACACAGCCAGACAAACCAGGTGACAAATCTTATCAGGAAATAGTGAGCTTACTCAAAGAACACTATTCACCGAAACCATTGATTATAGCTGAGAGATTCCGATTCCACAAGAGAAATCAGCAAGATGGCGAATCTATCTCTCAATTCGTGGCAGTGTTGAAACGGTTATCTGAGCATTGTGAGTTTGGACAGTCACTGAGCGACACCATACGTGACAGGCTAGTCTGTGGTCTTCGAAGTGAGGCTATACAAAAACGATTACTCACTGAAAGTAACTTAACATTACAGAAGGCCATAGAGGTCAGCACATCTATGGAAATGGCCGCAAAAGAGGCACAACAACTA
Organism: Garra rufa; assembly: GCF_049309525.1. Lineage (NCBI taxonomy): Eukaryota > Metazoa > Chordata > Actinopteri > Cypriniformes > Cyprinidae > Garra > Garra rufa. The sequence goes on from NC_133361.1 coordinate 89,754,619, forward strand.
AGTGCATCAGCTCAGGTGCACAAGGTTTATTCAGACACAAGGAACAAGTCAAACTCAGAAAAGGCATGTTATCGATGTGGAAAATTGGGGCATCAGCCTGGAGATTGTTGGTGCAAGGAGATGAACTGTAGAAATTGTGGCAAGAGAGGTCACATTGAGCGTGCCTGCAAAAACAAAAAGATCCAACCAAGTAAAAACACTGAACCTAAAAAGAAACATCATCAGAAATTTAAACAAAAGCATGTGAATCAAATGGAAAATGCCCAGCAAACCCAGAGTGATTTGGAAACAGAGGACGAGGATGCTTTATGTGTTTTATCTGTTTCAGGAGAGGAACAAGGTTACTGGGTGACTCCTCTGCTGGACGGAAAGCCAGTACGCATGCAGGTGGACACAGGAGCTGCAGTTTCTTTGGTGTCAGAGGCAATATTTAAAGAAATGCTACCACATCGATCCCCTCAGCCGTCCAACATAACATTGAAAACCTACACTGGTGAGATAGTTCCTGTTAAAGGAGTAATTGAGGTAAAAGTTGAACTCAATATGCAAAAAAGGAAACTACCACTGTATGTTATTGAGGGCAATCACCCAGCTTTGCTAGGAAGGTCTTGGCTAGAACAGATTAGGCTGAATTGGCAAGAGGTCCATCTGGTCGGCGGAAACGCAAAACTCCAAGGAATTTTACACAAGTACTCAGATGTGTTCAGTGATGGACTTGGAAGTATGAAGGATATTGTAGTGAAATTGACAGTAAAGCCAGATAGTCAACCAAAATGTTTAAAAGCCAGACCTGTAGCGTACGCGCTTAAGCCCAAAGTTGAAGCTGAGTTGGAGAGACTGGTAAAGGATGGAGTTCTGCGACCAGTGCACATGAGTGACTGGGCTACACCAATCGTGCCAGTCATGAAGAAGGATGGGTCCCTTCGATTATGCGGTGATTTTAAGGTGACCGTAAACCCGGTTCTCATCCCAGAGCAGTACCCCTTGCCACTTATAGAGGATCTCTTTTCCGGTCTTGCTGGAGGCCAACGGTTTAGTAAAATAGATTTGTGCCAGGCATATTTGCAGATGCATGTGGATCCAAGCTCTCAAGATCTTCTTACTATCGTGACACACAAAGGAATGTATCAATATCAGAGACTTCCGTTTGGGATCACCTCGGCACCGGCATTGTTTCAAAGAGCGATGGACCGCATTCTCAGCGGGCTGACCGGGGTGCAGTGTTATCTTGATGATTTGCTTATCACTGGAAAGGATGAGCAGGAACATTTGAGTAACCTGGAAGCCACCTTGCAGAGACTGCAGAGCTTTGGACTGAAAGTCAGAAAGGACAAGTGTGAGTTTTTCTGCCCAGCTGTTGAGTATTTGGGCCACGTGATTGACGGTGCCGGGCTGCATAAGGCACCCTCAAAGGTGAAGGCAATCGTGGAAGCACCAGCTCCACAAAATGTAAGTCAGCTTCGGTCTTTTTTGGGGCTGTTGACTTATTACGCGAAATTTGTGCCAAATCTAGCTAACAGGCTAAAACCGTTGCATGATCTACTCAATAAATCAAAAAAGTGGGAATGGACTAAGCAATGTGAGGAATCTTTTATTGAGGTAAAAACAGCCTTAGCCCACTCTGAAGCCCTCACTCACTTCAACCCTGCTCTGCCAGTGCAGCTTGCATGTGACGCATCGCCCTATGGCGTGGGAGCGGTGGTGTCACACATCATGCCATCGGGTGAGGAAAAACCTATCGCTTTCGCTTCACGAACTTTGAGTAAGGCAGAAAGCAACTACGCCCAAATTGAGCGTGAGGCACTTGCTATTGTGTTTGGGGTGAAGAAATTTCATCAGTTCTTGTTTGGAAGGCGATTTACACTCCTAACAGATCACAGACCTCTCACCTCCATTTTTGGCCCACATTCGGGCATTCCGTCTCTTGCAGCCGCAAGAATGCAGCGTTGGGCTCTTCTTCTTTCTGCGCATCAGTATGATATAAAGTACAGACGATCGGAATATCATGCTAATGCTGACGGGCTGTCTCGACTGCCACTGCCCACTACTCATTCAGAACCAACAAAGGCGGAAATTTTCTATTTCAAAGAGGTGAACAATTCCCCTGTAACTGCAGCCCAAGTAAAAAAGCACACACGTACTGACCCATTGATGTCCAAGGTTTTAGATCTTGTGCTCAGAGGGGAAGTAGGAGAAATGTCACCCCTCCTAAGACCTTATGTGAGCAGGAGGAGTGAGCTAACAGTTGAATCTGGTTGTCTACTGTGGGGCTCCAGGGTCATCATTCCACCACCACTGAGACAACAAGTACTGGAGGAGCTTCATTCTGGACACTGCGGAATAGTTCGGATGAAGGAAATCGCCCGCAGCTACCTTTGGTGGCCAGGTTTGGACTCAGAGATCGAGGAGAAAGCCAAAACGTGCAGTGCATGTCAAAAGTTAAGAAACACCCCTCAACCAGCCCCGTTACACCCCTGGCAATGGCCTGAGGAACCATGGGTGAGAGTTCATGTGGACTTTGCTGGGCCGTTGGAAGACCATATGTTTTTAGTTCTTCTTGATGCCCACAGCAAATGGCCAGAGGTTGAGATAATGAAAAGCACTTCATCCGTTAAGACTGTGGAAGCCCTTCGTTCAATTTTTGGTCGATTTGGCCTCCCACAGCAACTTGTCAGTGACAATGGGCCTCAGTTGGTCTCAGAGGAGTTTGAGGCTTTCATGAAGGCCAACGGGATTCAACATATTCGATCAGCACCTTATCACCCGTCTACTAACGGTCTCGCTGAGAGATTTGTCCAGACAATGAAGCAAGCTCTTAAGTCGACTCAGGGAAAAGGGTCACTCAGTCAACGTCTCAACACTTTTCTACTCTCTTATAGAAATACCCCCCATGCCACCACCAAAGTGTCTCCTGCCACCGCAATGTTCAAAAGACCGCTCCGCACTCGTTTGGATTTGTTGAAACCTCAGAAAACAAAACAGACTGTTCAGGCTCAACAAAACATCCAGAGGGAAAGACGTCTAAAAGCAAAATATCGTTGTTTCAGACCTGGAGACGAAGTGCTAGCCCGTAACTACGGAAAGGGTGTCAAATGGTTACCAGCAGTTGTGATTGCACAAACTGGGCCCGTGTCTTACACTGTGGAACTTGCCGATGGTCATCTCATCTGGAAAAGACATGTAGACCAGTTACTAGCAGCAACTTCAAGTGACAACTCAGAAGAACAGGTGACGACAGATCCTTACCTAGAAATTGCTCCAGATTACCACCAGTTGTCTGAGCATTCTTCCACACCAACCCTTGAAAATGCATTGACCGAGACTATGCCAAGTCAAGTGAAAGAGACTACTCCAAGTAAAAATCTGGCAATGCCTTTGTCAGATCAAACTCCTGTAAAAAGGTCTGTAACTGTGAGTGTACCAACGACTCGACCATATCCTCAGAGGGAACGTCGACCTCCTAATAGACTGACACTTTAGTATGTGACAAACCCACGGCATTGGGGCAGAATAATCCCCAGGGTTATGTCTGGGAACAGAGGTAGTCCACCCTCTTTCCCTAGTTTAAAAAAAAAAAAAAAAAAAGAGAGAGAGTTACTGTTGAAGCAATGTTTATTTTCTTTATTGCTTTAAATTAGGAGGAAGGAAATATGTTGTGTATTTATGTAATACAAAGTGTCCCCTCTGTGTTCCTGTACCCTCCGATGTTACGTGAGAAGTACGTAAATGCCGTAAGTTGTTTTCAGTGCCTAGAGAGAAAATAAAAACGGCAACAGTGGTTAAAACGCTAACTCCCGTCTCACGTGTATTTCTTAGAAAATATAAGTAATATATAACAGTTAGGTCTTAACAAACTTCACAAACATGTAGGGCTGGGTTAATTGAGTTAATTTTATCGATTAACTCGAGTGTATAGTTTACATCGATTTGTTTGAATGAAAATCGGTTTTCTTTTTATTGTCTGCCGACGCTCCTCTCTGGTCTCCAGCAGTTCCGAATGGGCTCAGCCCTCCCCCACGCATTTAAAATATTAGAAACACACTAATATATATTTGTATTCAGAAAGAACCAACCGGGTTGTAAGTACTGCTTCAGAATGTCAAAAGAAGAAACAGGAGCAAGAGACAAAAAAATAGAAAGTAGACAATTTATTGAAAATGGCATTTAAACTCAAACAGGCTGTTCATCAGCTGATCAAAAGTTTAAGACCATACCCATAAAAAGGTCTGCACAAAAATATGGCTTTCATGTCATTGTTCTTCAGGCAGTCACACTGTCATGATCTCCTGATGGCAAAGGCAAAAAGGTTTTCTCTCTTTGAACGTGGCAGGATTGTTGAGCTGCACAAGCAAGGCCTCTCGCAGCGCGCCATCGCTGCCGAGGTTGGACGCAGTAAGACAGTCATTTTACATTTCTTAAAAGATCCTGAGAGTTATGGGACAAAAAAGTCAAGTGGTAGACCCCAAAAAATTTCACCTGCACTGAGCCGCAGGATCCGACAGGTTGTCCGTGAAGACACGTCGATCCTCGACCCAAATTAAGGCCCTTACTGATGCTGACTGCAGCCCAAAAACCATAAGACGTCATCTGCGAGAGAAGGGCTTCAAGAACAAAAAAGGTCTTCAAAGACCACTTCTCCTCCAACACCACAAACTTGCCCGTTTGGAATTTGCAAGGGAGCACCAAACATGGGACATTGAAAGGTGGAAGAAAGTTTTATTCTCTGATGAGAAAATTTTTTATCTGGACAGCTTCCAACGTTACAGGCACGACAAGGAGATCCCACCGGAGATGTTTTCTACGCGGCACAGTGGAGGAGGCTCCATTATGATCTGGGGTGCTTTTTCCTTCAATGGGAAAATGGAGCTTCAGGTTGTGCAGGGGTGTCAAACTGCGGCTGGCTATGTGGATCTGTTGCAGCGGGCATCCCTCTTGACTGAGGGTCCCCATCTGTGCGGTAATGACTGGATCTTTCAAAAGGACAACGCTGCAATTCACAACGCCCGCCTGACGAAAGACTTCTTCCAGGAGAATAACGTCGCTCTTTTGGACCATCCTGCATGTTCCCCTGATCTACTGTAAATTACGGTGGCCGAGAGAGGCCAACGCGCTGCAAACAAGAAAACACATGCAAACAGAAAAAAACGACAACAAATTAAGAAAACATCTTCATCAGTTTGACAACACAGGCGCTGCAAATCCTCGCAACGCAAACACAAACACGGAAACGCGCTGCATATTCTCACAACACAACCAAACTCAGAGACGCGCTGCGAACACACGAGGGCGCTGCAAACTAACAAACGCGCTGCATATAACACGGTCCACAACGGAAATGTTTCAGGGGGACCTCAAAAAGTGACGAACTCATCTGGGACCTGATTATTTATATCACTATATTACCTGATTTTTTTTTAATCACTATCACCTTTAAGTGATACTATACTATCACTAAAAGGCGATAGTTCACCGATAACACCTCTGCTCTGACCAACAGCCACTGAAAAAATAATCAGGTCCCAGATGGGTTCGTCACTTTTTGAGGTCCCCCTGAAACATTTCCGTTGTGGACCGTGCTACATGCAGCGCGTTCGTGTGTTCGCAGCGCGTTTCTGAGTTTGGTTGTGTTGTGAGAATTTGCAGCGCGTTTCCGTATTTGTGTTTGCGTTGCGAGGATTTGCAGCGCCCGTGTTGTCAAACTGATGAAGATGTTTTCTTAATTTGTTGTCGTTTTTTCTGTTTGCATTTGTTTTTTTGTTTGCAGCGCGTTGGCCTCTCTCGGCCACGGTAGTAAATCCCATTGAAAACATTTGGGGATGGATGGCAAGGGAAGTTTACAAAAACGGACGTCAGTTCCAGACCATGGATGCCCTTCGTGAAGCCATCTTCACCACATGGAGCAACGTTCCCAGCAGCCTCCAGGAAACAGTCACATCAAGCATGCCGAAGCGAGTGTTTGATAGAAGAGTCTAGGATAAACGCGAAATAGTTTACTTTGTGGATAATTATTTTAAATCGTTTGGTCCGCGGTGGTCCAAAGCCCTCTCACAGCCTATTATTAAACAGGTCTTTCGCCTTTGTGGCACGAAAATTTTCACGCAATCGTGCTGCTCGTATGAGAAGGTTTTTAATTACCAGCTGAAGTGCAGCAAGGACTTTGCAGCTTAGATTATGGACTATAAAAAAGCTGATTACCTCGCAAAAGCATGACATCACATGTCCTGTTCCGTGCTCCAGCACGGTTAGCGCTCACACTGCATGCGGACCGCGCCCGAGTCCAACTGAACCGTGCTCTGACCCACCTCTTCCAAGAGCAGGTTTAAGCTTGCGCACCTGTTGCTATGACAGCAAGTCCCGGATGAGCTTCGAAGAACCGAACGATCCAAGATCATGCCAAATCATCAACAATCAAATCCAGCTAACTTAGTTAACGAGGTACGAAGAACGGACCCCTGGAGACATTAGTATGTTTAGGGTGAAGATAATTTATTACTCTGAGCTTAATGCTTGTACATACAAATACATATTCAAATTAAGATTTGAATATCAAAATCATCTGAAAATTTTTGTTTCACAATTACAAGTTGACTATATTTAGGTCACGAATACCTATAAAGTCACACTTTTTAATGCCATTGGTATAAGACAATAATGACAATGCAGGCAAGTTGTCTGCTGGTATTCAGAAGGAAGCCCTCACCTGCATGTGTTGTGTCAGCTATTAGACAGTTTACAGAGGAAGGATGACTTTATGAAGGTTTTGAATGGCCCTATTTTGGTGACAATCAATAATCACAATCACAAATTGTCTTACTGTATAAAAATTTATGAAGTTTACAACACATATATATCAAGCAGATCTGCATTTATGGTTATTTCAATTCAGTTTAATTAGTAATATATTTTGAGAGAACCTACCAGCAGAGTACAGTCCTAGCATCCCATGCAACCCAACAGACAACTCTGTGTTGCACATGGCCTGAATTTCAGCCTTGAATGTCTGGTTGATCTTGTCATTATGCAGATCGATCAACACCCTTAGAGTCTGTTTGAAGTGTGCCTCATTAATTTGGCACGATGAATACCATACAGCCGAAAATTTACGATTGAACTGCTCTGCTTCTGTTCACTTCTGTTCTTAAGGTGGGGCAGATGTTGAGGCTTCTCAACTTCTCTTCTGGACGTTTTTGATTTTTTTGGTGGAACCTCCCTGCTGAAAAAAACAGCATATGCTGGTTAGGTATGTTTTGGTGCTGGGATGCTGGTTTTAGCTGGTTAATGCTGGTCCTTTGCTGGTTTATGCTGGTCCCTTGCTGGTTTATGCTGGTCCTTAGCTGGTTAATGTAACGGTGAGAGAATGAGGAGGAAACAAATGCAGTGTTCAAACAGAATTTATTGAATAAATGGAAAGACGTGATGATGATGATGGCTGTGATGGTGGTGATGATCTCCCGGCTGAGTGACACGAGGGCTTAGACAGCTGGTGAATGAAGCGTGGTGATCTCCGTGGTGTAAACGTGTAGCGTGTGTCCAATGATCCGACAAGACTCCAACAAGAAACAATCCAACACGAACACGAACTCCACAAGATGACAAAACCCACGAACATCCAACACGTAGAACTGTCAGACAGGGAAGAAGAGATTGAGGTGAGTATTAGTAGCCAGAGATGATGAGGGACACCTGGTGTGGGACTGATTGACAGCTGCGCTGAATGAGCGTGACGCACAACGTAATCACACACACACACATACACAGATGACGCGACCTGAGAACACGGCAGATGTGAGAACCGTGACAGTACCCCCTCTCCTAGGAACGTCCCCTGACGTTCCCAGCCTCCTGTACCTGTTGATTAAATTCATCAATTAGAGAGTGATCCAATATGTCCCTAGCAGGTACCCAACTTCTCTCCTCCGGACCGTAACCTTCCCAGTCCACCAAGTACTGAAATCCGCGTCCCCTCCGCCTCGAATCCAGAATACGATTAACCGAATAGGTGGGTTCCCCGTCTACGAGTCGCGGCGGTGGAGGAACCGGAACTGGCGGATTAATGCGTGCAAAAAACACAGGCTTGATCTTGGAAACATGAAACACGGGATGAATCCTCCTGTACACTGGAGGGAGTTTGAGGCGGACTGCCACCGGACTAATGATCTTGGTGACAGGAAACGGGCCAATAAATTTGGGAGCAAGCTTATTCGATACGGATCGGAGAGGAATGTTTTTAGTAGAAAGCCACACTTTAGAACCGACGACGTATACGGGAGGCCTGGACCGGTGGCGATCGGCTTTGGCCTTGGTGCGCGCTCCCACCTGGACTAGAGTCTCACGGGCTCTAGACCAGGTGCGATGACACCTCTGGACGAAGGCGTGAGCGGAGGGAACCGCGACTTCGGATTCCAGACTGGGAAAAATAGGTGGCTGGTACCCTATACTACATTCAAATGGGGATAGGCCCGTAGCTGATACTGGTAAGGAATTGTGGGCGTACTCCACCATAGAAAGCTGCTGGCTCCAGGAGGAAGGATTTCTAGCGACCATACATCGTAATGTTCTCTCCAAATCTTGGTTGGCTCTCTCAGTTTGCCCATTGCTTTGAGGATGGAACCCCGAAGAGAGACTAACAGTGGCCCCCAGAAGTTTACAAAACTCGCCAAAATTTGGACACAAACTGGGGTCCTCTGTCAGAGACCACGTCTATCGGGAGGCCATGTAACCGAAAGACGTGATCAATGACTGCAACCGCTGTCTCCTTGGCTGAAGGTAATTTGGGCAAGGGGATGAAATGAGCCGCCTTCGAGAATCGGTCCACCACGGTCAAAACTACCGTGTTACCCTGGGAGGGTGGGAGGGCGGTAACAAAATCTAGAGCGATGTGGGACCAGGGTCTCGAAGGGATTGGCAGCGGTTGTAGGAGCCCATCTGGGGGTCTGTTAGAAGTCTTACCAATGGCACAAACTGAACAAGCCAAAACAAAACTGCGAACATCACGAGCCATGAGTGGCCACCAAAATCTTTGTTTTACCAAATGTAAGGTGCGACTTACCCCTGGATGACATGCCACATTGGAACAATGACCCCATTGGATAACTTCAGACCGAAGACTTTCTGGCACAAACAAACGGTTAGGTGGGCAACCGGCCGGAGGCGTTACCCCATGTAAGGCTATCTTAACCTTCGATTCGACCTCCCAACTGAGAGTAGAGACAATAAGTGTCTCGGAAAAAATATTCTCGGGAGTGGACGGGCGATCGGAACGGTCAAAAATTCGAGATAAAGAATCGGGTTTGATGTTTTTGGAACCCGGGCGGTACGAAAGTGTAAAATCAAAACGTCCGAAAAAAAGTGCCCACCTAGCCTGCCTAGAGTTTAGTCTTTTGGCAGTTCTGATGTATTCTAGGTTCTTATGATCGGTCCAAACCATGAAGGGTACCCCTGACCCCTCCAACCAATGACGCCACTCCTCCAATGCTAGCTTGACTGCCAACAGCTCTCTGTTACCAATATCGTAATTTGACTCTGCTGGCGACAAACGATGAGAGAAAAACGCGCAGGGATGCATCTTGTCGTCCGAGGGTGAGCGCTGTGAAAGCACCGCACCTACCCCCACCTCTGACGCGTCGACCTCCACCACGAACTGACGTGACGGATCAGGGGTAACAAGGATGGGAGCCGAAACAAAGCGGCGTTTGAGGTTAGCAAACGCAGCTTCCGCTGCGTCTGACCACCTGAACGCCGTTCTGGGGGAGGTCAAGGCAGTCAGAGGTGCGGCTAGTTGGCTGTAATTGCGAATAAAACGCCGGTAAAAATTGGCGAACCCCAGAAACCTCTGTAGGGCCTTACGGGAATCTGGGGTTGGCCAATCTACCACAGCTCTAACCTTCTCGGGATCCATGCGCACACCCTCGGCCGACACGATGTACCCTAGGAAAGGAACAGACTGTGCATGAAATTCGCATTTCTCCGCCTTGACAAAAAGGCCATTCTCTAACAGCCGCTGAAGCACTCGTCTGACGTGCTGAACGTGTTCCTGGAGAGAAGAAGAAAAAATCAATATGTCATCCAGGTAGACATATATGAACTGATCGACCATGTCTCTCAACACGTCATTGACGAGTGCCTGGAAGACCCCTGGGGAGTTGGACAAGCCGAAGGGCATGACCAAGTATTCAAAGTGCCCCCTGGGGGTGTTAAAGGCAGTCTTCCACTCATCTCCCCCCCTAATGCGGACCAAATGATATGCGTTTCTCAAATCCAATTTCGTGAAGACTGACGCTCCCTGTAACCTCTCGAAGGCTGAAGATATTAACGGCAAAGGGTAGGTATTCTTTACCGTAATATTATTCAGCCCCCGGTAATCAATACAAGGTCGCAGAGAACCGTCCTTCTTCCCCACAAAAAAGAACCCCGCCCCCGCTGGAGAAGAGGAGGGTCGTATGAACCCGGCTGCTAGAGAATCAGAAATGTATTTCTCCATAGCCTCTCTTTCAGGAACTGAAAGTGAATATAATTTGCCCTTAGGCGGAGACGTACGAGGCAGTAACTCTATTGCACAGTCATAGGGACGGTGAGGAGGAAGAGAAGCAGCCCGAGACTTACTGAACACTTCCTTCAGGTCGAGATACTCCCTGGGCACGTTACTCAGATCCGCCGCCTTCTCCTGCAACACAGAACCAGAAACAGATGGACAAGCAGACAAAAGACAAGACTCGTAACACTTAACGCTCCATTCAGTAACCAACTTCAGCTGCCAATCAATCCGGGGGTTGTGTCTGATGAGCCAGGGGTGTCCCAGGACGATGGGGGCGTGAGGGGAGTCCAGGAGGTAGAATGAGATGCTCTCACGGTGATTGCCAGACACCGTGAGAGTGATGGGATCCGTTATAGAGGTGATGGTGGGAAGGTTCTGGCCATTGAGGGCGTGTACGGCAATGGTGTCTGTAAGGAGCTGGAAAGGAACCTGATTATGACGTGCAAAAGAAAAATCCATGAAATTATCCTCTGCTCCCGAATCCAAAAGTGCAGTGCAGTGGTGATCCTGTTGCTGCCATCTAAGCCTAACCGGGAGGAGCGTGGAGGTGCTGCTGGACGAGGACTTGTTAGCGGAGATCCCACCCGACAGTAGCCTCATACTTACTGCCGGGCTGGCCCTTTTACGGGGCAGTTGAAGGCGAAGTGACCAGCTGCTCCACAATACAGGCAAAGGCCTTGGGACCTCCGCCTCTCCTTCTCCTCCTCCTCCCGGGAAAGCCGAGCCCGACCCACCTGCATGGGCTCGGGATCGCTGGAGGGACTGACCGCGTCGCTGCCGCTGGCTCGAGGTGGAAACCCCTCCCCAGGGGGGAGCCGAGCGGGGGTCCATAGTCGCTCGGCTCGGGAGAGTCGAGCATCTACCCGCAGTGCCAGGTCTATCAGGCCGTTGAGGTTGGCGGGTAGGTCCAGGGCGTAGATCTCCTTCTGGACGCGGTCAGCCAGCCCATGCAGGAACATGTCCCACTGCGCCTCCTCGTTCCACTGGCACTCCGCCGCCAGGGTTCGAAACTCTATGCTGTAGTCTGAAACGGACCTCCCCCCCTGTCGGAGATCCGCCAGTGTCCGCGCAGCCTCCCTGCCAGAGACCGCGCGGTCAAAAACCCGTTTCATCTCGGCGGCGAGTGCTGAGAACGAGGCGCAACAGGGATCTTGATTTTCCCACACCGCCGTTCCCCACAATGCCGCCTTCCCCGTTAACAGGGTGAGCGCGAACGCCACCTTGCTCTCCTCACTAGGGAATGTGCGTGGTTGGAGTGTAAAGTGCATCGAACATCTAGTGAGGAAAGCTCGGCAGAAGTTCGGCTCACCTCCATAGAGTTCCGGCGGGGGAAGGCGGGGCTCCGGCTGATGTGCCGCCCCAGATGGTTCGGCAGGGGCGATCGGAGCGGGCGGGGCAGGCGGTGTGGCAGACGCAGCGGGACTGCGCAACTGGTTCACGGCTTGGGTCAGCTCGGACACTCGTGTCACTAGGGTGTTGATGGCGACCCCTGACGTAGCTGTATCTCTCTCCTGAATGTCCAGCCGGGAAAAGCATTCGCGGAGTGCCTCTTCCATTGAAATCTGTTTGGTGCCTGCTGCTTCCATATCTGGTCTGACAGTTCTGTAACGGTGAGAGAATGAGGAGGAAACAAATGCAGTGTTCAAACAGAATTTATTGAATAAATGGAAAGACGTGATGATGATGATGGCTGTGATGGTGGTGATGATCTCCCGGCTGAGTGACACGAGGGCTTAGACAGCTGGTGAATGAAGCGTGGTGATCTCCGTGGTGTAAACGTGTAGCGTGTGTCCAATGATCCGACAAGACTCCAACAAGAAACAATCCAACACGAACACGAACTCCACAAGATGACAAAACCCACGAACATCCAACACGTAGAACTGTCAGACAGGGAAGAAGAGATTGAGGTGAGTATTAGTAGCCAGAGATGATGAGGGACACCTGGTGTGGGACTGATTGACAGCTGCGCTGAATGAGCGTGACGCACAACGTAATCACACACACACACATACACAGATGACGCGACCTGAGAACACGGCAGATGTGAGAACCGTGACAGTTAATGCGGGTCCTTTGCTGGTTTATGCTGGTCATGTTGCTGGTCAAGGACCAGAATAAACCAACAAAGGACCAGCATTAACCAGCAACATGACCAGCATAAACCAGCAAAAACCAGAAAGGGACCAGCATAAACCAGCAAAGGACCAGCATATACCAGCTAAAACCAGCATCCCAGCACCAAAACATACCTAACCAGCATATGCTGTTTTTTTCAGCAGGGCTGTCATATAACGAGTATCTTTCAGATATCCCCGTGATCGGATGTCTTTCGGTCATTTTGTCACTACCTGGTTGTTCTTGTAGTGCTAATGGGGACCTAAGGTCCTTCACCCAGTTCGAATCAACTTGTAATTGCTTGTTGGCTGCCAGCGTTATATTTTCTGAGGATGGGGCACAAAGTCTTCCATCATGTTTTGGGGGAAAAATGCTGCTTAGTGCGATTGTTGGTGTGTCGTGCAACCTGTCCTGCTACATCAGAAATTTACACCTTTTACAGACCTGTGTGTTTTGTATCACTAGCGCAGTGTCTGTTCTCGAAGCAAGCTCTGCCTACGTAAGGCGCGCCGCTTCCAACTTGCAAAGTTCTTTACAATTTATTAATTCTGAACATGTGTCCATATTGCACCAAAATGCAACACTGCAATCCCTTGGGTCCACAGCAAAAATCGATTGGAAGAACTGTTCTCGACATAATAAAAATGCAATCAGAAAGACATTCCTGCCTTTATTAGAGAGAAGAATATGTTCAGCCCCTCCCTCCGAATATTCGGTGGTGATTACTACCTAAGCTTCGAAGCTCAAAAAATGGTATTCGGACCAGCCCTAGATGCGGAAATTGAAAGCATTCACTTCATTTGGCTATATAGTGTGATTAAGTGTGTTTTTCACAAGCGGTTTGCTACTAGGGCGGGAGCGGGGGGGAGGATCGCGATTCCGGCTCAGCATCGTGATGTCTATGAAGTTTACAACACATATATATCAAGCATTCACAGGCATTTAAAGAGAATGTGTCACAGATTATGGTCACAGAATTTAAATGTATTTTTTCTGCTCTGTTAATTTTAAGGTGGACAAGCCTCTGGAACTGCTGGGTATGGACCTAGTGGGTAAAGTCACCAGGACCGACAAAGGCAACGAATACATTTGTGTCCTGGTTGACTATTACACAAAATTGACCGAGGCCTATGCAATACCAAATAAATCTGCTCCAGTTGTCTCTCGCTGCATCATCAACTTCTTTTACAGATTTGGGGCACCAAAGAGGATACTCACTGACCAAGGCAATGACATTGTCAACCAGGTTTGTAGCGTGCTGAATGAACTACATTTTGTATGCATGAAAAAGTTGTGTATATTAAGCAGTGAACCATAATTGCTTTGTGCAAATCACAAACCTTATGCATGTTTTTCAAATAGATCAATAGAGAACTCTGTGCCTTCCTCAGTGTGGAAAGAAGCCTCTGTACCATACCATACCATACCATACACAAACTAACGGACTTGTGGAAAAACTAAAAGGTACCATTCAGAGGTAAACCTTTTAACAATATTCATATTGGTTGTCTTTCAAGTGTACACTGATAACTTCCAACTCCTCTTGGTTCTCTAGGCTCTACAGCCTTGTGGAAGCTTGTCAGTTCACGGCCTGAAAACTAGGATGAGTACCTATATGCAGTAATGTTTGGTTTAAGAACCAAAACCCAGCTAACAACTAGGATCTCCCCATTTTTCTTGATGTTTGGCATGGAAGCTCGATATCCTTGTGAGGTTCCCGAGACGTTTGAGGTATGAAAAATGTGCAATCTGTAATAAAATTCATGTTTCAGTTACAAATTGATTACATAATTTCAATGTTCTATATTTTGTAAAGGTCAACAGCACAGTGGAATCTGTTATAGCAGAGGACACTGTGTCAGGGGTCATTTCTCTTAAGGAAAAAATGGACCACATAGTGAAAGACTATGTCAAAAGAAAACAGGAGCGGAGACAGAAAGTGGCAAATCGGCCACCATTCTGTGTAGGACAAAAGGTCCTACGGAAAAACATACGGACCCTGCAGAGGAAGGGGGGCAAGCTTAAGCGCAGCTGGCTAGGACCATATGAAATCATAGGTCTTAAAGACGAGTGCAGATCTGAGGGATGAGAACGGTTCCATATACCCCAAAATATACCCTTCACCTACGCATGTAGACCTCACCATCACTTGGGAAATGCAGCCCCCACCATCACTTCCATCCTCACCAACAGCACCAATGCTTTCTCCTTGTATCTCCCCCAAATCGTCCTCTTCTCTTTCTCCACTGGACTGATCAATGCCACTTTCCTCTCCTGTGTCCCACACTACTGTAGCAATGGTTATACCAGCTGACTCAAAATCTCAAATATGTTCAGTTGGCAGAATTGAAAATTTTCCATCCTGAACCCACTTAATTAAGGCAAACATAATTGACTTGTTTCTTTCCGTTTCCTATCTTCAGCTCCCTCACACGGTCTGAATTCGCTCCTCAGACAATGGTTATTTTTCCAAAAAATGTAAAATAAAAAAATTAATGAATAGAAATGCAGATTTTTTTTTTGCACTTACATTACTTTTTTAATTATATAATATATACAGGTCCTTTTCAAAAAAATTAGCATATTGTGATAAAGTTCATTATTTTCTGTAATGTACTGATAAACATTAGACCTTCATATATTTTAGATTCATTACACACAACTCAAGTAGTTTAAGCCTTTTATTGTTTTAATATTGATGATTTTGGCATACAGCTCATAAAAACTCCAAATTCCTATCTCAAAAAATTTGCATATCATGAAAAGGTTCTCTAAACAAGCTATTAACCTAATCATCTGAATCAACTAATTAACTCTAAACACCTGCAAAAGATTCCTGAGGCTTTTAAAAACTCCCAGCCTGGTTCATTACTCAAAACCGCAATCATGGGTAAGACTGCCGACCTGACTGCTGTCCAGAAGGCCATCATTGACACCCTCAAGCAAGAGGGTAAGACACAGAAAGAAATTTCTGAATGAATAGGCTATTCCCAGAGTGCTGTATCAAGGCACCTCAGTGGGAAGTCTGTGGGAAGGAAAAAGTGTGGCAGAAAACGCTGCACAACGAGAAGAGGTGACCGGACCCTGAGGAAGATAGTGGAGAAGGACCGATTCCAGACCTTGGGGGACCTGCGGAAGCAGTGGACTGAGTCTGGAGTAGAAACATCCAGAGCCACTGTGTACAGGCGCCAGGTCAAGCCACTTTTGAACCAGAAACAGCGGCAGAAGCGCCTGACCTGGGCTACAGAGAAGCAGCACTGGACTATTGCTCAGTGGTCCAAAGTACTTTTTTCGGATGAAAGCAAATTTTGCATGTCATTCAGAAATCAAGGTGCCAGAGTCTGGAGGAAGACTGGGGAGAGGGAAATGCCAAAATGCCTGAAGTCCAGTGTCAAGTACCCACAGTCAGTGATGGTCTGGGGTGCCATGTCAGCTGCTGGTGTTGGTCCACTGTTTTATCAAAGGCAGGGTCAATGCAGCTAGCTATCAGGAGATTTTGGAGCACTTCATGCTTCCACCTGCTGAAAAGCTTTATGGACATGAAGATTTCATTTTTCAGCACGACCTGGCACCTGCTCACAGTGCCAAAACCACTGGTAAATGGTTTACTGACCATGGTATTACTGTGCTCAATTGGCCTGCCAACTCTTCTGACCTGAAACCCATAGAGAATCTGTGGGATATTGTGAAGAGAAAGTTGAGAGACGCAAGACCCAACACTCTGGATGAGCTTAAGGCCGCTATCGAAGCATCCTGGGCCTCCATAACACCTCAGCAGTGCCACAGGCTGATTGCCTCCATGCCACGCCGCATTGAAGCAGTCATTTCTGCAAAAGGATTCCCGACCAAGTATTGAGTGCATAACTGAACATAATTATTTGAAGGTTGACTTTTTTTGTATTAAAAACACGTTTCTTTTATTGTTCGGATGAAATATGCTAATTTTTTTTAGATGTATGCCAAAATCATCAACATTAAAACAATAACAGGCTTGAACTACTTCAGTTGTGTGTAATGAATCTAAAATATATGAAAGTCTAATGTTTATCAGTACATTACAGAAAATACTGAACTTTATCACAATATGCTAATTTTTTGAAAAGGACCTGTATAAGCTTCAAAACAGTCAGTCCACAGCAAACTGCACACAGCCTGAATAAAGGAGCCGTTCCTTTTCACGAGCCCCTGTAACTTCCGTAATAATATGACGTGCGATCTACTCGGTCACCGCCTTCAGTCACCACCCAGAGTAGCAACCACCCTCCCACCCTCCTTTTGTGAAACCCCGACAACTTCACGTCCATGCCATTGCTAAGCAACAACAACACGAAAACAAGTGGAGAAAACCCTGTTCAGTCGATAGATGTCAAAGCTACATGTGACGAGTCGGCTGCCTCCCCCCTAGTTATCATCACCACCCCGTCCCTTATTTGCCGCCCTTCTCCAGGCTCCCGACGGGAGTGGGTGTGTAGGGGAGAGGAGGGGCGAGTAATCATCCCGGGCTGGCGGCGTGTGATGAGGAACACGTGAAGGAAATGAAGCCTCATCACCGCCGCTGTTTAAATCCCGCGCGCACCCCTCCTCAGGAGACTGGTCTCTCCCCCGTGCATGCACGCTGATGTCCTCGCGGGTCCAGGAAGGGGTGAAGAGGGAATCCCGCGCCGCCAGGAGGACGAGCTGCCGGACCCATGGTCCGGCTGAAGACCGCACAAGAGACGGCCGACGGGCCAGGATGCCGGGCCGTATTCCCCGCTGGAAGCTCCGGACAGCTCAAGAGGGACGAAGCCGCAAGAGATGCCGCCGCCCCCAGCACCCCGGTCCAGCTCAGGGAGTGCGTGCGGCCGCCGGACTCCGCCCCTTCCCTGGCCCCTTCCCTATCGGACACTGCCCATCCTTCACAAAACCCCAGCACTTGAGGACACCAGATCCCCCTTTTATTTGGACACTTTATTTCCCTTTTGGACACTTTTCCCTTCATTTTCTGTTTAATAAAAGCCTCTCCGAGGCCTGACGCCACACCCACTGTGTCTGTCGTTCGTCCCTCCCGCCACATACATCATTGCACAGGCTTCCGAACAATGTTAATATAAGAGACCAGTGGCACGTCAACTTCAGCCTCTTTCACACAGCGATTCCGGAAAATTCACGGATAAAATCCCACGATTTGTTCCAGAATTGCTTAATTAGGTTCATTCACAGTTTTTTTCCAGAATCTGTGCATGCTTTACACACAACCCATAAAGATATGTGACATTTGGATGTGAGATGTAATGCGACGCGTACATTTCTCTAAACTGAAACTAACCTGATTTTCAGCGCTGATAGTGAGGGGCTGCCTGATCGCTGCTTCTTTCCACTTTGCACGTATTTTTTCCGTCGTGAAGAGTCGCAGGGTAACGTGCATCATCACTACAACACTGCCTTTATGGCATTTGGTTCTGGCTTTTGTTCACACAGCGCTCATTCCCGTAATTTTCCGGAATCAGCGCGCATTGTGAAAGGGGCTTTAATAAAGCAACAGTTATGTAGCTTACTGCATTCGGTGTTTGAAAAAGAAAAAACATTAATGATCATTCTGAAATATCCTGTTGAGTATCACCAAGCCACAGCAGGCTAGGTTTTGGGCTAGGCTACAGCAGACATGACCATAGTTACTTGTGGCTGGCTTGGATGTGCGTCACTCAGAAAACAACAGGCCAATCAGAAGAGAGGCTCATGAATATTAATTAAATGGGCCAAAATCGACCTGTTCTTGACAGAGCTCCTAAAAAAGGAGCTGTAAAAATATATTGAGATGGATTTTGGCACTTATACCGCAGATATATATTCTTCAGGACATCAACAACTAAAATAAACCTCCAGAAATGTGTACAATATGGGACCTTTAAAGGAACACTCCTCTTTTTTTGGAAATAGGCTCATTCTTTAACTCCCCCCGAGTTAATAAGTTGAGTTTTACCGTTTTGAAATCCATTCAGCCATTCTCCTGTTCTGGCGATATCACATTTAGCATAGCTTAGCATAGATCATTGAATCCTATTAGACCAGTAGCATCACGTTCAAAAATGACCAACGAGTTTCCATATTTGTTGTATTTAAAACTTGACTCTTCTGTAGTTATATTGTGTACTAAGACCGGTGGAAATACAAAGCTGCGAGTTTCTAGGCTGATAAGATTAGGAACTACACTTCCATTCCGGCGTAATAGTCAAGGAAGTTTGTTGCCGTAATATGGCCGAAGCAGATGATCTGTCTGAAATTCCTGCCAGCTGATCAGCCTTGGTAAGTACACTAATTTTGCTAGTCCACCATATGCACCATATTTTGCAATATGAAATCATTACTGAATAAAGCAGCTTAAAGGGATAGTTCACCCAAAAATGAAAATTTGATGTTTATCTGCTTACCCCCAGGGCATCCAAGATGTAGGTGACTTTGTTTCTTCAGAAGAACACAAAGTAAAAAAAAAAAAAAAAATCATGCACAGACAAATCCAAATTACACCGGTAACACTTTATAATAACGTTCAGTTGTAAGCCTTTTGTAAGTGATTAGTTAATGATGAAATAATCATTTACAAAACATTCACAAATGATTATTAAGTGATATGCTAACAATTTGTGTATGTTTTGTTAATTCATTTACAAGTCATTTACAAATTAATTTACAAGTAATTAGTTAATGATGAACTAATTATTTACAAAACATGACTATGTGTTTATAAATTATGAATAAGTGATATGTTCATTTTATTGTAAGTACTATGCTAACAATTTACCCATCTTTCGTAAATTATCTGAAAAATGGCATATCATGAAATAATCAAACAGATCCTTAGTAAATGGTTAAAAATTACTAGTTAACCCCTTAACTGTTTTTTTAAGTTTATCCAAACTTAAATTGTAATTCATGAACACTTTGGATCTAAGGTAGGTCTCTTTTTAAAGAAAACAATCAGCAGATTACTGCAGAAGCGGAATTAAAAAAAAAAGTATTAACAAATTACAGAAGTTTAAATTTACTGTAAAGAGTACAATTTTTATTATATTTCATATAAAATACATATTGTACATAACAGGTTTTATCCTAAATTTGATATCAATTTGAAGTCTTACATCTACATAAGTTATTCCAAATTTGAAGTTGATATGAAAAAAAATTGAGGTTCCTGTGAAAGTTTGTTTAGGACGTTATAAAATACTAAATAACCTAATATAATTCATACACTACATGGTGCATAGTGCATTAGTGAATAAGTGCAGAGTGTATAGTGCATCATTTGGGGCACAGCTCATGTTTGCCAGAGAAAACATCTTTACTCTCACCAGTAAGCCCTTACATAGCAGTACACACTACAAAGTATTCAAAAGCTGTTGATGAATAAATAATGAATAAACCATTTACAAATCTTTCTGCATCCCCTAATCTAAAGTGTAAACTACTCATCAGTTGTAAATGTTTTACAAACCTGCCGGTTCCAGGTTGTGTGGGCATCAGGTGGGTATACACACTGGTGAAAGACCTTTGAAAAATGAGTAAAACATTTACAACTGATGAATTGTTTACACTTTAGATTAGGGGATGCAGAAAGATTTGTAAATGGTTTATTCATGATGCGATCTTCAGCGAAGGATAAACATTTAAATTATTGATATTTTAATTATTTTTAAGTGACAAATAATATATTAACTAGAAACGTATTAACCACTTACTAAGGATCTGTTTGATTGTTTCATGATATGCTAATTTTTTTAATTTTTGTAAATTGTTAGCCTATTACTTAATAATCATTTGTGAGCATATAATCATGTTTTGTAAATTATTAGTTCATCATTATCTAATCACTTGTAAATGATTTATAACTTAATCTACAAAACATATATAAAAATACTAACATATCACTTATTAATCACTTATGAATGCATAGTGATGTTTTGTAAATGATTAGTTCATCATTAACAAATAACTTGTAAATGAATTAGCAAAACATACACAAATTGTTAGCATATCACTTATTAAACATTTATGAATGTTTTGCAAATCATTATTTTATCATTAACTAACCACTTATAAATGACTTACAACTGAACGTTATTATAAAGTGTTACCCAGTATGTATATCATGTTTTACCTTTGATACACAGCCACGTCCATCTGTCATGAGCACGAGTTTAGCATCAGGCACGTTACATGTGTACGCGCTCTGGTGTAGTATACGCAAACGCCGGAAGCGATCTGTCGCATGTATCCAACACTCATTGTTTACACAGTGCACAGAGATTGTGGGTATAGCGGCTATTCAAAATGGTGATTACTTGCTCTTATCCTGGTTGTTCAAACCGATTTAAAGCTAAAAGATTACGTGTGCTTCCGCAAACTCATCTGGGACTTTTCACCGATTTCCCCTTACGGCGTTTGTGTATACTACGACAGAACGCATTCACATGTAAATTAGCCGGATGATGAGCTTGTGCTCAGGACAGATGGATGTGGCTGTGTATCAAAGGTACCGATCGTTTCGTGTCTTAGGACATCGATGTATCGTCACGAGCCACAGGGTGTAATTTGGATTTGTCTGTGCATGTTTTTGTTTACTTTGAAAGGTCTGGTGCCCATCCACTGCCATTATTTGGCTGATAGACTGCACCAGTTTTCGTTAAAAATCTTTGTTTGTGTTCTTCTGAAGAAACAAAGTCACCTACATCTTGGATGCCCTGGGGGTAAGCAGATAAACATCAAATTTTCATTTTTGAGTGAATTATCCCTTTAATGGACTGTTTTTATACATGCAAAATAACTGGAAGTAAATTAAACCAGAAGCCAAACATATTAAAGTTAGAAATGTAATTGCCTGTTTTCTTTTGCCCTGGAACTTTTGTTCCACACAATGACATAACTGGGATTTAGTTTCTTGTTTAATTGTTCAGTTACATATTTTTACTTTTTCTACAACCAGCAAAAGTACGGAGAACTGAATTAAAGCATGGGCAGCATTTGATGCAGCAATTAATTAAACAGAGGTCTGAGAAAACACAGGCAAGTATAAAATGCTGCTGTTCAATTCTAGAAATATTTTCACCATTCAACATTCTAAACCCCAGCAGTAACATGCAGCAAAAGCAGTGCTCCAGACAGAGCTGGGTTTCATAAACCTGGGTAAAAAGTGGTGCTAACCTCACTTCTAATACACCAAATTGTGCAGACACAGAAGCTGTACCAGGTGTAAATAATTTTAATTTTTGGGTGAACTATTCCTTTAAGGTGATTGTGATCCTTTTGTCAAAATGTTTACCAGTCCTTCTTGACCAGCAACAGCACTTTACATGGTAGTTGAAAGCATCATGTGGATAGTGTGACCATTTACATCAAGCACATGAGCAACATCCAAAACCAATAGACCAGATTTAGCACAACATGCTTACAAAATATTTAGCAAATATTTAATACAAATGTTAATAAAGTGCAAAGAAGCCAATTTTCAAAGGACAGATTTTGGAAAAATCTTGTATTCAGAAAACAGTAAATATGTGTATTACTTATGCATCTTTTAAAGGCACCTGTAAATCAGTCAATTGACGACATGCAGAGAAGAATGAAGGAGCTTCAGGATGAGAACAAACAGCTCAGAGAGGAGCTTGAAAACTGCAGAAGACAAATGAATGCACATCGATCCATGGAGTCACTTCTTGCAGGTATTTACATTTATTAACTTAACAAATTCATTTATAATCTAACAAATGTTATAAAACAAGAAACTGCAATCGATCAGTGCTTCCCACACATAGAATTTACCTGGACAGGCCCCTCGCTCTACACGTTTCATACTGCTCATTCTGACAGACAATCTCCAGTGTTTCCCATGATTTATTTGAGGCGGGCCACAACAATACACCGCATGTGGTAACACTATATTTAGCAACTTTCAAAGCCTTTTGGCAGCTTTTTTTAAATAACAGGTACATATTAACAAACCTAGCTAGATTTTTAAACCACCACATATAGTCGCCTATTAGTGTACGTGAGCGTTCATAGAGTAGAACAGATCTTAAAGGGATAGTTCACCCAAAAATGAAAATTTGATGTTTATCTGCTTACCCCCAGGGCATCCAAGATGTAGGTGACTTTGTTTCTTCAGAAGAACACACACGAAGATTTTTAATGAAAACCGGTGCAGTCTGCCAGCCAAATAATGGAAGTAGATGGGCACCAAACCTTTAAAAGTAAACTAAAACATGCACAGACAAATCCAAATTACACCCTGCGGCTCGTGACAATACATTGATGTCCTTATAATATAATATATAATATTTATATCATTTTTTACCTTTGATACACAGCTACGTCCATCTGTCCTGAGCACAAGCTCATCATCCGGCTCATTTACATGTGAACGCGCTCTGGAGTAGTATACGCAAAGGCTCGAAGTGGAAATCGGTGAAAAGTCCCGGATGAGTTTGCGCAAGCAAACGTAATATTTAGCGCAAGTAATTACCATTTTGAATAGCCGCTATACCCACAATCTCTGTGCACTGTGTAAACAATGAGTGTTGGATACATGCGACAAACCGCTTCCGGTGTTGGCATATACTACACCAGAGTGCGTACACATGTAACGTGCCTGATGCTAAACTCGTGCTCATGACAGATGGACGTGGCTGTGTATCAAAGGTAAAAAATTATATAAATACTGTTCAGTTTCTCGCAAAAACCGATTGTTTCGTGTCTTAGGACATCAATGTATCGTCACGAGTCGCAGGGTGTAATTTAGATTTGTCTGTGCATGTTTTTGTTTACTTTTAAAGGTTTGGTGCCCATCTACTTCCATTATTTGGCTGACAGACTGCACCGCTTTGAGTTAAAAATCTTTGTTTGTGTTCTGCTGAGGAAACAAAGTCACCTACATCTTGGATGCCCAGGGGGTAAGCAGATAAACATCAACTTTTCATTTTTGGGTGAACTATCCCTTTAAGTGCTAAAACTCGTCTAAACGCAAACTTGACGTCATAAATATTCAATTTAATACATGACTTCACCTGCAGCCTGAAGTACACTTACATTTATTCATTTAGCAGATGCTTTTTTCCAAATCAACTTACAGTTTACCAGTGATACACTGGGAGCAATTGGGGGTTAATGTGTCTTGCTCAAGGACACCTCAGTTGTTTCCTGTTAGTACTGGGAATCAACGAGTCCAACTCTCTAACCACTAGACTACAACTGGCCTGAAGTATCACAAAATGATACTTGGAAGCACTGTAGATGGTACACACTTTTACATTTCTGAAAAGTATTGTTTACAATGTATTTACCTTTCAAAGTGCACTGTCATAACGTGTCAAAATCTTGTTGTAGAAATTCCTGGTCTTCTTGATGATATAAAAAGACTGAGGGAGTCACAACCTCGAACTGAGGCTGCGGTAATCAATAACTTCATTTATAAGAAAGTTTTGGTTTTCAAATTTGATTTGACAGGTGGTGGTCATGGGAGGTCGATTCGAAGGTTAAAACAGCCTTAGAGGGGGTAACGCCCCCGGTCGGTTGCCCACCGAACCGTTTATTTGTGCCCAAGGGACTACAGTCTGAGGTCATTCAGTGGGGACATTGTTCCATGTGGCTTGCCATCCAGGAGTCAATCGCACCACACATTTGGTTAAGCAACGATTTTGGTGGCCACTCATGGCTCGCGACGTTCGCAGTTTTGTTTTGGCTTGCTCAGTTTGTGCCACTGGTAAGACTTCTAACAGACCCCTGGATGGGCTCCTTCAACCGCTGCTGATCCCTTCGAGACCCTGGTCCCATATCACTCTAGATTTTGTGACCACCCTCCCAGGCTAACACGGTAGTTTTGACCGTGGTGGACCGGTTCTCGAAGGCGGTCCATTTTATTCCCTTGCCCAAAGATGTAGACGGGGAGACCACCTATTCGGTCAATCGTATTCTGGACTCTAGGCGGAGGGGACGCGGGTTCCAGTACTTGGTGGACTGGGAAGGTTACGGTCCGGAGGAGAGAAGTTGGGTGCTTGCCAGAGACATCTCTGGATCACTCTCTTATTGATGATTACAATCAACAGGTAAGGGAGTCTGGGAACGGCAGGCGGCGTTCCTAGGAGAGGGGGTACTGGCACGGTTCATGAATCCGCTGTGTTCTTCATGTCTCGTGTGTGTGTGTGTGTGTGTGTGTGTGTGTGTGTGTGTGTGTGTTATTGTGTTCTACGTCACCGCTCATCAGAGCATCTGCTGATCTCGTTACCCCCACCAGGTGTTGTGTATTGTCCCTTCTATAAAACCTCACCACTTTCTCTCCCGTTTGTCAGATCGTTGTTTGATGTCAGTGAGTCAGTCTCTTCAGTCTGTGTCGTCGTTGTGGATGTTGATCGTGGTCTCGTTTCTGGTTCGTGTCTTTGTTGTCTTCATCATCCCCGGATTACTCTGCACTGGATTTAGACTCACCTCTACTCATCACGCTGACTATCTCGTCCCTCCACCACCCATCCGAGAGACATAATCTAGTTTCATATCCTTGTCCGTTCATCCTTTCAATAAACCTGGTTTAACTCTGCATTGGCTTCCTCATCTCTTTGCACCCGTTACAGATACATCTATGCTGCCTTCAAAATTCGATCAGAACTTGTATTCGGATGTGACTTGTATGTGGATGCCTTCCAGCCTCCCAAGGCAGCATTTTAGAGCTTTCGGGTGCAGCCTAGGTGTTTATGTCTATGGAATATGGTGATGACATTGTAAATGTTGATTGGCTTGTGCAGTTGTTGTCCCAGGAACATCTTAAAAGATATTGGCTTCAGGATAACAAACACTTGGCAAAATCGGGATGAGCTCTAACATAATATTTCATTTTAGTTTTCAAATTCAAATATGGCTTTTGTATTAGGTATAAAATGTAATGAAAAATAAAATGTTCTCTCTGTTTAACTGATTGATTGTGGATGCCACTGATCTGAGGATAAATTTCATTTCTGTGAAAAAGAAAGCATGTGTGTGTGTGTGTGTGTGTGTGTGTTTGTTTGTAGTAGAGTAATTACACATGTATCCACATATTTCATAGAAATATAAATTAATGTTAGAAACTGTAAGTTGTTTGGTTGATGTATTTAAAGTTGGCTTTAAATTCAATTTATAAAAAAGGCGTGCGCTTTCCTTCTTATCAACAAAGCGCTCGGGCGCTTGCGCTCCGGAAGCGTCTGCCGTTGCTAAGCAACCATAACCTGCGCTCTCCATAAATACGTGGAAGTTTCAGCAAAGGATAAATGGATTTTCAGCATTAAAAATCGTTTGCAGTAGCTCTGTTATTATATTTATTTAAAAATGTTTATTCCTGTACAGCTATGATAAGCTGTTTCTCTGACTTGGCAGTGCTCTCAATGCATTAAGGGAAAGGATGAAGCTAATAGGTTAGTTCATGTCACATTACCTGCGGTGGGCCTAGGCTGGTTGGCTGGTTTTAGCTGGTCATAGCTGGAAGGCAGGCTGGTTTTAGAGGGGTTTTGGCCACTTTTCCAGGCTGGTCTTAGCTGGAAGGTAAGCTGGTTTTAGAGGGGTTTTGGCCACTTTTCCAGGCTGGTCTTAGCTGGAAGGTAGGCTGGTTTTAGAGGGGTTTTGGCCACTTTTCCAGGCTGGTCATAGCTGGAAGGTAGGCTGGTTTTAGAGGGGTTTTGGCCACTTTTCCAGGCTGGTCTTAGCTGGAAGGTAAGCTGGTTTTAGAGGGGTTTTGGCCACTTTTCCAGGTTGGTCTTAGCTGGGAAACAACCAGCTAAAACCAGCTAAGACCAGCCAACCAGCCTAGGCTGCTTTTAGCTGGGGGGGTTTTTCAGCAGGGCTGATGCTTTACTGGTAAGATACTTGTTGGATTTATTCAGCCCCTAGACAGTCTTACTTTAGCAGCGGCTCTTTTGGGGCGATGGAGAAATCACCCATTTTGGACAATGGTTGTCTAAATTTTGCCATATCTTGAAAATGTTGACAGCCACTGGATAGTGCTACATAAACAGATTTCTTTATCACCCCAGAGCTGAACTTGAGATATGCGTTTGTGTCACGGAAAAAACTATGTAACTTTATGTACAATAGGTCTGTTAAAAGATAGTGAGTTAAATCAAAAGTAAATATAAATGTTTGGCTTTTTATATTTATTTGAGTACATTTGGAAGAAAATTACAATAAGCAGCCCCTCGCATACAGAAAATTAGGACATATGTTGTGCTTATCTATTTTGGTTTCCAAAACGTCTAGGAAATAAAGGCAAGAAGTCCTAATATACATTCATAAAATAGGTTAGGCAAGTTTATGTATATGGCACATTTCATACACAGTGCTGATTCAAAGTGCGGTATAAGAGGAATTAAAATAATCATAAAAGGGAAAAAAATCACAACAATAAAAACTGAGAATTTAAGAACATTTAAAATTATTTAAAATTGATTTCAAATTAATTAAAAACAGTTAAGAATAAAACCGATTACACACAAAATGCAATGCAATCTGTTCGGACGTAGCACAGTTCTCATTCAATAAATGCACAACTGAACAGATGAGTTTTGAGTCTGCATTTAAATGTGGCTAATGTATTAGCACATCTGATCTCTTCTGGAAGCTGATTCCAACTGCGGGCGGCATAATAGCTAAAAGCGGCTTCCCCTTGCTTTGTGTGAACCCTTGATATTACTAACTGACTCGATCCTAGTGATCTGAGTTGTCTGTTAGGTTTATATTCAGTGAGCATATCTGCAATGTATGTAGGTCCTAGGCCATTGAGTGCTTTATAAATGAGTAGAAGTAATTTAAAATCTATCCTAAACATAACTGGAAGCCAGTGTAAGGACCTGAGGACTGGTGTGATATGCTTTGATTTTCTGGTTCTAGTCAGAATCCTGGCAGCAGCGTTCTGTATGAGCTGCAGCTGTCTAATGGTCTTCTTGGAAAGGCCAGTGAGGAGACCATTACAATAGTCCACCCTGCTGGTGATAAAGGCATGAAGGCTGGTTTCTCCAAGTCTTGACGGGAAACAAAACATCTAATAAAATTAAAAGTGAATGCAGAAAGCATAATTTATTGCTTCACCCCTGCTGAAAAAAAAAAACAGCTAAAAGCAGCTGGTTTAAGCTGGTCTTCCAGCCTGGCCAGGCTGGTTTGAGCTGGTGGTTTCCCAGCATGACCAGCTAAGACCAGGCTGGTTGACCGGTTAAAACCAGCCAACCAGCCTAGGCTGCTTTTAGCCATTTTTTTTTTCACCAGGGTCAAAAGGTTTCTCTGAGCATTATTGAAACGAAATTGCAATATAGCAATATTGATTCATATATCTTATCATAAAACCCCAGGAATATCCAGTTACCATCACCTAACCTTTATTACGACTATAATCAATCTACTGAAGAACATACTAAGCTTTACTAACAATTCATGTTTTCAGTGTTTGGCAGCACAGAAGTTGGGTGCAGTGCATCTCGAAGTGTATCCAGAATCTTCTGAAGCTCCTCTGTGGTCTCCTTTATTTTTGTCACAAATTTCATGGTCTCAGACTTCAGCTCTTCTGCCTGTTGAGTGTTTGAAGGCAGCAGGTTTGTTGTGTCGCTGTTATTTGATGTCTGGTCAGTCGACCCAGCGGTTTGGCTGCTGGTGGCTGATTCTCGTTGACTCTCTCTTAAAGCGTAATCTTGGCGGATGTTGTGGATTTCTCTAGAGTCGAGAAAAACAAAGAAGACATCCACAGCTACAAAAAGTGCAGACAAAACTCCAGTAGCTGCTTCAGCCACACGAAGGGCTCTTCCAGCCTGAGCTGCAACCTTCCCAACATTTACGACTTCAATTACACGGAGCATCTCCGGAATTCCTCCCAATCCTCGTCCAAGTTGAGTTCCAGCATTTGCCCCAGGTTGTGCATTGGAAAATGAGCCATCGCTTGTGGAAAACTGTCTTTCTAAAGTTTCCACGGCTATTTGGATGTTTTGGATGCAGCTGACTGTGGAGGTGATTTTTTCCTGGAACTCTTTTATGAGCATTTTGATCTTTTGCCGGTTTGTTTTCTGGTTAACCATGTTTGTTATATTGCTGGCCCCAGCTGTTACTCCTCCAGCTACTGCTGTACTGATTCCCACCCCTGTTACTATCAGAGACGCTCCGAGAGTGAACGGTGAGAGAACAAGTCCAACTACAGATGTGATTCCTCCAGCCAGTCCTATGACACCTCCTGTGAGACTGCTTACAGTTGTGTTGAAATGGACTCTTTCCAAATTTTCAGCCAGGGCTCTCAGTTCCTCTAGTGTCCTATAAAGTGTCGTAATAGTTTGCATATTCTAGAAAAAAAGAAATTTTTCTAATTTACCCCATTTTGTTTAAAACCAGTACCAATGTGCATTTTTTATAGCAAATTTATTATTTATTATAAATATTTTTTAAGGTAACTCACCCTTTGACGAAGATAATTAATGATAAAAGGTCTAGTCAAGATCCCGCTAACGGACGGGCGATTCGCTGGATTGAGCTGAAGTATGTCTCCTACCAGCTGACGAAGGTCCTCTGAGAAGGTCTCAGGAAGTGCTTCATAGGAGGATGTAAGTATCTTTTGAACAGTCTCAACTGTCAATGTTGCAGGAAACTAAATGGGGACAAAAACTAGGGAAATCAAAATTTTTCATTTATCAACAGGATCAAACAAAAGCATAAAAGTATTCCCACTGAGGCAAAACAATTGGGCAAACGCATTTGGAAATCAGTATAGAAAGAGGGGATGCACCGATGTATTGGCCACTGATATTTATCCACCAATTTTGGATTGTTTTTTAAAACCATTGGCATATCAAAATTGCATAATTCATTCATCTTTCTCTCTGCCAAATAATAAGATTTGTTTGTCAAAACAAAATAAAATCTGTACAAAATCATTTGTCAGGCAAATTAGTTCGGCCTATTCAAATGTGACACTGACGCATCCAACAGTGCACCTGCAGCATGTCTGTCAACAGATAAAAAGGAATACAACTATATAGGCTACCTAAAAAAGGAATATAAAGGCCAATACGTGATGTTTTGTTAACAAATTTTGGGAGGAGCACGCGCAGATAATTAACACGGCCAATTCACCATCAGCAATCACACTCCCTATCAAATCACTACAGTCCCTTTAAATAGCCAAGCAGTCCTACCTTCACTTATCTCTGATTTTCAGCATCCCTCCCCCCCCCTTTTATTTTTCTCTTCACCTCCAGCTAGGGGGGAGCGCTATTGGGTTCGGGCCAAATGCCGAGCTCGGACCCCTCTCCCTGGGCAGGGGGAGTGCCCCGGGCTCGGGAATGACTACCGAGCTCGGAGCCCTCTCCCGGACAGCACGCCAAACACGCTTAACTTTTACGCCATTTATTATATGTAAGAGCGAACAAAATATATTTCACTGTGATCATTAACATTAACAAAAGAAAAGAAAAAATTGTGCTGTGTTTCAGATCATTGTTAGGTGCTCTGAAGTTCATGGAAAGGAAACCAAGGCTTTTCTTAATTTTTTCATAAATTACGGGGTAACTGTTGCAATGATCTCATTGACGCCTCACATACCATATTTTTCTAACTTGAAGTTGCAGCCTGTTCATTATCAAAATGAAATACAGTTAAAGTACTTTGATGTCTTTCTGCACCTTGAATGTGTAAGTAGCACTGCACTTTTATGGAGGGACAAACTGCTCAGATGAATGAAGGTCTTATGGGCGTGGTACGATATGATGGTATGACAGAATTTTCATTTTGAAAGAAACTAACCCTTTAAATGTTTAACTAATGAACTGATGCCAATTTTAGTTGACACTGCATTGGTATTTCTTAACACATTATATTAAATTCCCTGCAATATATTACAAAATCGTTGTTTTAACTTCTTGTAATTGTTTCAATCTGATGAAAGGAAAATCTTACCGCACATTTCAGCATACATAGCTCATAGATGAGACATCCCAGCCCCCATATTTCACTGTAAAAGTTATTAACAGCATGGTATAAGTATTCTGTTTGAAAAATACAAATATATTCTATAGGCAGTCATAACTGCAGTTTGAAAATGTTTTATTACGTTTTTTCCTCATAAGGTTTGTGATTCAAAATCTCAGGTGCAACATATGAAGGTTTATTTTCTTCAGTTTGCTGTTCGGTGGACCTGATAGAAACAGGGAAGATATGGTGCAGAATCCAGATCACAAAGTATACATGTATATGATTTATGCTGTTTTTTTTATTATGCATTGAAGAGTTTCTGACAAGCAATGTTTTGAAATATAGGAGAAAACAATACCCTTGATGGACAACTCCAAACTCTCCAAGACGGATGGTTCCAAATGTAGTGAAGAATATACTCTATAATAAGAAAACAGGTATATTTTTTTAACTTTTATTATACATTTTTTATATTTTGTAGAATTTTTTTGTTGTCTCGAGGATAATGTATTAACAGCAATGTATTAAAAACTAAAGACAACATTTTTGTTGGTCATTTTCACAGAACCCTGTGAACGGGAATCATTTTGACGCTGTATTCTGCTTCCAGGCCAGTAGTTGGCAACATCATTTTGTCAATAATCACTAGCAAAAATGTAATGGAAAATGACCTGACATTTACATGGGAATGGTAACAACATCATTTTCCAAACCCTTCTCTTTGGAAAACGTTTTCAAAAGCTTGTGTTTTCAAGCGCCGAAACGCTGCTGTTTTGTAAATGAAAGGCCAAAACAGATAAAAAGTTCTCTTTCATCATCTCGTTTTCAAGATCCACCTATGGGAAGGGCATCCGTACCTGACCTCTGCAAGTCAAATAACGACATCAAATGATGTTGATATTTGGTTGTTTTTAGGTTGCGTTGGAAAGTGACCAAAATCCAACGTCGAGCCAACATCTTAAACCAACGTCATATTGACGTCAAATACTGACATTTATTCGTAAGGTATGGCAACCAAAATCTAACGTCTGATAGACGTCATAGTGGTAACGTCCACACAACGTCAAGCTGTAACATCAGACGTTGATATTTGGTTGTTTTTAGGTTGCCTGTGCAGAGGTGGTGAATTGGTCACCTCAATTCACTCGATGGTTTATCAGTAACCCTCCATCACCCCATCTCATCACTCCGAGTTCTCGCTACTCCTATTGGGGTAATGTACTCTGGGTCGGGCCACTCCCGAGCTCGGAGCCCTTCACCGGACAGCACGCCAAACATGCACTACTATTCTCCGGCTGATTATATGTAAGCGTGAACTCGTGAACTGATAGATTAAACTCTTGCCGTATCCAGTCGGCAAAACAGCAAAAACGTCCTTCTTGCAAAGGAACGATTCGAGTTTTCGGTTTTCTGTTCCTCTTTTATATGGAAAGCCAAGTCTAACTCGTTCATTGCAGCGGCCAAAGCCGTTTCAAACAACTTGTTGTTCATCTGTAGCGACCGCAATCTTTCAAAGTTTACTATATGATTCGGACGTTGCAGTGCTGTCATCATCAGCTTAGCTCGCCTCTGGCCCGCCTACATCAGATACACCGATTTGATTGGTTCCCACAATTGCTTACGTATTGCAGTAACCTGCATCATTGCTCGATGCCAGAGTGTCTTGCAGAGACAGTTCAAATTGTGCTCTCGCGAGACCTCTGGATTTCCAGGGTACTGGATTCGCTAATTAGCACAGTTTTTCAACCAGGATGACAGAGATTGGACCAAGTCCTTTCTTTCAAGTCACTAAGTCTCAAGGCAAATCCCAAGTCCTCAAAAGGTTAAAGTTAATGCGATAATGAAGTGGCTAACTGAATGATGATTGTGCATTGGTGACGAACATCTGCTGTTATTAAAAATTACAGAGGATCAGATGTTGATGTTTTATTGGTTAAAATGTCACCATCATATTTGCTTTAGTTGGGCTCTTTACCCTTGGGATAGATCTCTCTCTGTTACAATGCATGTGGTGTTGTAAAGCAGTCAGACCAAATCTGTACAGTGAGCAGCTAATGGTTGTTTTTATATGGTGGGATGGTCATCAACAGCTAATTTGAACACAATAATAATAAATAATAAAAAATAACTTTCTTTTCTTCTTATGTTAAGGTTTTGCACTATCAAATCTGTAAAACTACAGCAGGTTAAGCACCTCTAGCGTTCTTCTAACAGTTATAGTGAATAAATTTAAAACCTGTATAATGCATAAAACATTTTTTAGCATCTGTACTACTTATACACACACAGACATCATGTGCACTGCAGTATGAATAAATATTGTCACCACTGTTGAGGAGCGTATGATAAGTGTTCATGTCTTAAAGCCTGAGCTGATTCAGTTTTTTTCTTCCAATATTGAATATTGATTTTTTTTTTTCTGTAGTTCTACAATAGCTACATGTCATTCAATAAATCAAAGAGAGAGAGACCACTTTGTGATGCTTATCCAAATTAGTTATATGAAGAGAGTGTGAGCTAATCTGCTGTTGCAAGCTTTCGATTCAGCAATGCACAAATGTTTGCTGTAAAACAGTATTGAAATTACTTTAAATTATTCCAAGAGTCAAGAAACAAACTAAAGCAAACCTTACTACAATTATGGTGTCGTTGTGTTTTTCTTTTCTTTTCTTGACCAATAAAACATCAACATCTAAACCTCTTATTATTCTCAATAAGAGATTCTGCAGACATGAAATAAAGTCAGTCTGGTTAGGAATGAGTGAAGCTTGTGATGCTGTTTGTGGAGAGGTTTAATCAGATTTTGAGAGATGAATTTTTTTTTTCAGTTGATTCAAGTCAGTTGTAGTTCTTGTGTTTCTCCTTTCTTCAGTGATGCTGCTTGTTAACAGCAGGTGTTCATCACTAACACAATCATCATTCAGTTAGCTCATTAAAAGATAACTATTGCCAAAATGCAACCTGGGCTGTTTTTTTTTTTTTTTTTTTACTGTCATTACATGTTCTCAATGCTCGAGTTCATGTGTAGAGACCCAGGCGATACTTCGAGCAAAGTTTTATGGTGTGTCGAGCCTTCTTAGTGTTGTAAAAATATCGTTTTTGATGCGCTCAAAGTTATGCCCCTAGTATTCCCATTCACCGGCCATTGACCACTAAACGAAATCATGGCAATCTAAAAAACGGCTTGTTTGTCGTAATTATGCTTTTAGATATAAGTTTGTCTTGTTTACAGTAATAAAAAAACAGCCCAGGTTGCATTTTGACAATAGTTATCCTTTAAGTTGAACTCATAGGCTTGGGATTTCACTTGAGACTCAAAAGGAATGACTTGGTCCAATCTCTGTCCTCCTGTCTGAAAAACTGTGCTAATTAGCAAATCTGCGCGTTGGAAAGTGACCAAAATCCAACGTCGAGCCAACATTTTAAGCATTGGACATTGACGTCGGCCTGACGCTGGGTTCTGACGTCAACCCAATTTTCATTTCCAATCAAAATGCAATGTCCCCACGACATTGGGGTACACCGTCAATCTGTCATCATTTTGACGTCCTGTGCCTGCTTGGCACTGTATTGTTTGCTGCTGCCTATATTAATTAGATTAATTAGATTTTTTTGAGCACTTGAACACCTTGTTTCTATGTAGATGATATGTATAGATTAACTGCATTTAATCTGTACCTCAGGTTGCAGGTTCTTATGCAGGATCTGTTGATCGTGCAGGTACTTTAAAGCCATGCAGATCTTTACAATCCAGTCCAGAATCTGTAAATCAGTAAAATGTAAATGTACAAATTTTATTTTGTTAAACATGCAAAAGTTTTCTCCACTGCAAGAGGTTAAAACTGATTTGGAATGGCACACTCCTATCTACGTAAAGTCTAACTACTGAAAGTGTACTGTATATTATTAAGGGCAAAGCACCGAAGGTGCGTAGGCACCTATTGTATCCGTTAGAATTCTTATTATTATTCTGCTTCTTCTTCTGCTTCTTCTTCCGCTCAAGTCTATGGCAGCCCATAGAACCGTTTGTGGGAAAGTTGTGTAATTTGGCACACAGATAGAGGGCAGTCCCAACATTAACAGCAAATTAGCAAATTAGCAAATTAACATAGCAAATTTTGAGTCTCTAACTCAAAATCTCTAGCGCCACCACTTGTCCAAAGTTTCACTTTCTTTATGCTAATAACTTTTGAACCATTAGGCACAAATACAAAATAATTTTTTTTCTCTGAAACTTTGGCTCATGCCGAGTCGATTGAAGACCAAAATTCAAATATCGTAAGGTTGTTTTTATTTCTATTTTTAATAGTTTGTAAAACATACTTTTTCAAACTCATCCAAGACGGTTTGTCTGACTTTGACAAAAATTGGCTCAGATCATCTTCAGACCATGCTGGCAAAAAGTTATGGAATTCAAATTGATTAGTCAAACCGTTCTTGAATAATGCACAAACGAATTCTACGAAAGGCAAGCAAAAATGGATGTGAGGCCATATCTCTGCAACGGTATGTCGTATTGAGACCAAACTTGGTGTGTGTTATAACAAGCATGACCTGATGTAACACATGGACTCGACGACAACGTTGAAGATTCAAACGCGAGCTCGGCAATGGCAGTTACACCTGAGGCTACCTGCAGTGTTTCATCACAGTACCACCTAGTGTTCAGGAGATACAAAAAAATAGCTTTTTTTTTGCTTTCAACTTCTTAATGGTTTGGCCAAAAATCTCAAAACTGGTCTCTTTAGATTCAGTGCATCATGCCGTGTTGAATCATATCCAGTTTTGCCATGTCGGCCATTTTGAATTTTGTAGTAAAATGCTATATTTTATGAACGCACTGATGTATTGTTACAAAACTCTGTATAGGCCATCAGCACGATACCCTGAAGGAGCCCAGGAAGTTTCAAGCCAGCACCACCTAGTGGTAAAATCAAATATTCACATACTTATAACTTTGGCTGTGGTTGACTTATTTTCCAACTTTTTTGAAACCTAACATGCCTTATGGTTTGTGCAACGTTACTTTTTACCGTATATAAAAAAAAACCATTTGCCAATATTTTAGAAACTGTTACTCCAATCGACACGAAACCTCCGTAGGAAATTCGGAAACATAGCGTGCTGGCAAAATGTTAACGCGCAATTACCAAAATTTTGATACGCAAAACACTGTAAACAAAGTCTGGCATCGATCATTTTTTTTTCTGATCTCTTTAATATATAAAATATCTATAACTCCAAAACAAAATTTGATATTTTAATTAAATTTTACACACATACGTATGAGCAAAATGGTGGGATTGTGCCTCTTGGTGGTGCTATAATTAAACAAAACATGAAATTGCCATTGACTTTGAGTATTATAATAAAAAATGCTACATTTTACAAATGCATTGGTATATCATGACGAATGTTTGTATTTACCATCGAGACATGACCTGAGAGTACTTGCTGGTTTACTGCTTGCAGCTATATTTAGATACTTTTACTGGTTATGTGGGAAGCTGGTTGCTCAGGTGCTGTCTGACATACATGTCTTTATAGGGTTGGGTTGGGTTGTTTTAAAAGGTTCTATAGATCATGGTTGATCAATTTGTTCCAACCTCCAACACACCTTTCTGGAAGTTTGCTTGTATATTTAAGTAATGCTGAAGATCCCAATGCCTGTAGTAATAAGTTAGCATTTCCAAGAATCTACAATCAT
Organism: Garra rufa; assembly: GCF_049309525.1. NCBI lineage: Eukaryota > Metazoa > Chordata > Actinopteri > Cypriniformes > Cyprinidae > Garra > Garra rufa. Next base: position 89,790,909 of record NC_133361.1, read on the forward strand.
ACCTCATTCTCAGAAAACATAGCATTTCCATTCTTTTTGTTTTTGATTTTCTGAGCGAGATCTCCGCCTTCACAGTGCTCCAGGACAAGATACACACAGTCAGAATCTGAAAACAGATTTATTACTGTTTAAAATAATTTAATGCAACAAATGAATGTAAAATGAAAAGAATAATCAGGGTTCGAATTATGGGGGAGCTAAGGGGAGCTCGGCTCCCCTGAAAAGGACCTGGGCTCCCCTGAAAGCCTACTTTGAGACATTTAGGGGGAGCTCTAAAACACTTTCCATTTTTTGTGTCGCATATAGATTTTGATTTTCTGTACATTAAGGTTCCTGAAATAAATGATGATATTAAAAATTTGTCAATGTTGTGTGTTTATTCGCTCATTACATTACTTTTTCCGAACCATATTTTCCGCTGTCTCCTTCTGTGACCATCCATGCGTGGCGGCGTTTACGTTACCACTTGAACTTCTCACTGAGTTGGTATTTGAATGTTAGCTTAACTTCAAGTTCAAAACATACTTTATTCGTTTTTTTGGAACACTCTGAGGATACTAATAAGAATTTCAAAAAGAAAGCAGCCAAAACTCAGTCAATTTGGATTTACAAAACAAACGAAGAGGAGTGATGACAGCGCACCAGCTACTATTTTTTTTATGATTGTTATATGAGTTATTCTGTTTTCATCATGATTTGCATGATGTAGGCCTGGTTGATTCAGAACCGTGGACAGAGCTGTTTGCCCTAACACTGACAGCACTGACTGACGCTTGCGTTTTGAAGTAAACGGTTTACTAAGTAAACAATAGGTTTACTGTAAAATGCCCGAACATGCACCAAAAGCGTTAAAGTCAGTCAGGCAGGATCGGAAAATAGGGCTCCCCCGAAAGCCACTTTGTAATTCGAACCCTAAGAATAATTTTAGAATTTTCTCTAAACCTTTGATAAATTCCTTGTGCTGGACGATGTGTGGGTGACTGAGATGAGGGAGAAATGTAGATTCATCCTAAAAACAAACAGAAACACATTGAGTCACATTTATTTATAGCACTTTATACAGTCCCTGCTGAAAAAAACAGCATATGCTGGTTAGGTAAGTTTTGGAGCTGGGATGCTGGTTTTAGCTGGTTTATGCTGGTCCTTTGCTGGTTTATGCTGGCCATTTGCTGGTTTATGCTGGTCCTTTGCTGGTTTATGCTGGCCATTTGCTGGTTAATGCGGGTCCTTTGCTGGTTTATGTTGGTCCTTTGCTGGTTTATGCTGGTCAAGGACCAGCATAAACCAGCAAAGGACCAGTATAAACCAGCTAAAACCAGCATCCCAAAACCTAATCAGCATATGCTGTTTTTTTCAGCAGTGGTACAAATTGTTTTAAAGGAGCTTTACAGCAATGAAGAGCAAAATAACAGTTACTGGTTGTTTAAAGGGATCATGCACTACGAAACCAAAATTCCCTTGATCTTTTGACATATAGGATGGTTTTCAGAACTTAAAACTTGTCGTTAGTCTAAAACCAGCTTATATTGCAGGCAGTTTGCCAAAAAGACAGCTTGTAGAATAATTCCTGAGAAGCTGAACACCTGTTTCTACATCACTGCCTGTTTAGCCCCGCTCACAGATTCGCGTGTGTAGTGTTTACTAGAGAGGCAAATGCGCACGTCTATGCAAAAAAGTAACAATAAAGACGGCTTAACAAGGATAACAAGGCGCTGTGCATTTCCAACGTTTGGAAAAGAGATGAACCATTTTAAATGAAGATCCAGACCGCGTCTGTAAGAACTCAAGAAGCACAATTCAAAGCTGAATTTACAAAATTTACAAAAAATAAAATAAAATAAAAATCCTGTGCCGACTATATTTAACAGTACAAAATAAAAAACAAAGGCAGTTCATTATACCTTTAAAGGGTTAGTTTACCCCAAACTAAAAATGATTCCATGATTTACTCACCCTCCAGCCATCCTAGGTGTATATGATTTCTACACAATCTGAGTTATATTACAAAAATGTCCAGTGGCAGTGAATGGGGCACCGCTAAACACAGTGCGAAACACAACTCAGTACTCAGCAATCTGAGAAGGATTTTGGTGGGTGTTATATAGTGTGTGTAATTAGCGCAATGGATTATGGGAAATGTAGTCCGGGGTGACATGCAACAGTTTGTTTAACAGTTTTACTAAATTATGGGGTAATTTTCATTTGTGGGTGAACTATCATTTTAGGTATTAATATTCATGTGTGGGCCTTTCTCCCCATTTATCTCTCAGATCTCATCACAATCAAACTGTCTAACTTACCTGGTTAGCGCTCAACTTTTTAATGACAAACTGATCACCACCTTCATTTTTCACCAGGATCTTATTCTCCACGTGACTCACTAGTGAGTAGCCATGTTCATTTAGAGCTGACAGACTGTTGCCCATTGCTGAAAATATCTGCAAAACAAAATGTTTAAGAAGGGAATACATTTATGTGTATTCAAGGTAACCAAATATTCACTTTCTGGGGAAACTGTGTAATGTTTATATAAAATATCCAAGATACAAGGGTAAATAATTAAGCAGATACTTTCGATATGAGAAATGGAAACAAGATAATCAATTTAAAGAGCACGGTTTCCTGTTTGTTTCCTGAGAACATGTTGATAATTTTCATGATTTGTTATTGCAGCTGTTTTTCTTTTGACAAATCAAGTAAGATAATTAATGTTGTTTAGAAAACCATAATATTAAAATATATTATAGTTTCTGTAGATAAAACTAAACTTTTGCTGAGATAACTGAATTTTTATTAACTAAAAATGTTAAGGCAACCAGGTTACTTACTTTTTAAGCTAAATTAACAATAATTTTGAACAGTCTATGTAACAACAATCTTTCTGAACTCAGATGTTTTTGAATCAAAGAAAGATGTTTTTGAATAAAAAAAAGCAGTTCAAGTATTTTAAGTATTTGTGAAATGACTCCTTAATAGCTCTTTTTGGACTGATTTTCCTGACCTGAAAAATGCAACTGTATTTTTTTCCTCTGAACAGAAGATGTCAATAAATGCAATTGTCAAGTTTCATTTTGACAGATATTCAGGAGGGGTGAAAACATTATAGGTTAGAGGTTTTCAAACAAATCATGTTTTATACCAGCATGCTTCTTAAAATTAATTTAGTATAAAATATCTATTGGTGACAAATGCAGTTGTCAATGTCTTACTTAAAAACACCTCGCTACCATTGGGTATAACATTTTTGTTTTCATTAATTTATTAACAAAATGTTTTTGTTTTTTTTCAAGCAGATTAAAAAGGTAAATCAGTCACATAATGGAAGCACTGCTTTTGTCTGTCCAGCTGAATCTCTATATGTAAATAATAACGGAGCATAAGTTTTATTTTGAATGATTCTCCTTCAGCAAACATCCATAAATGAACAATGTAATTAAGAAGACTCACTGTTTCAGCTCACTTTGTGGAACACCTTTGCTTTGAATCAGCTTTGCTTTTGTTTCTAACAGTATTTCTCCTCTTCACCAATTATTCACAATCCTCATGATTCCATTGAGAGCTGAAGATTTTCCCAGTCATATCTGTAGATAAAAAAAAAAAAAATTTCATCTGTCATTCAGCTTTTGAAATTGAGACTGTAAGACAATATGTTCACAGCCTGCTGATGTGTCATATACTATTTGTGTGATGGCATGTTTTTACTTTCGCTTTCTCTAAAGAGAAAGTGTCGTGTTACTCACTTGTTTATTCTTCACCAGGTATTTTGCTGTATCCTGGTCAAGAAAGAAATCAAGCTCTGGTTACCAAAAGGGGACGAATAGGTATCTACAGTAACAGCGATTAACTTTCCACTATGCTACCTCCTACAGAATGTAGGAACTGCAAAGATCTCATGATGGATCACCATAGCAAGACACCTGCTCGAAAACAGTTCTATTCCAATATATGGCAGGCCAAAAGGTTCAAAAATAGGCCTAGCAATCTTATGAATGCAATGGGTTTTGTTTCACTAAAAAGTGCAATTGGTCTTTATACCTAATCCAAATATCTTATGCTTCTCTGTTTTTACATTGTAGACACTCCATTGGTGTGAACCCTAAGACAAACAATGCAATGAATGTTTGTGATGACACCGTATGATGTTCTGTTCCGCCCAGCACTGGTCAAGCAGTGGTAATAATTATTATTTTTTTTTTTTTACTTTTATTTTTATTGAAAACACAGAACAAGAGGTCATCATGGGCATTACAAAGTCAAGACATTAAAATGTCCATACATTCTTTGAAGTACAGTCTCACACCTATCCTCAATGGCATGTGTACACAATCCATTTATCCCAATACTTAATATATTTATCCAAATTAAGTCTAACAGTAAATGTAAGTCTCTCCATACAATATATTTCGTTAATAATTCCCAACCACTGGTCTCTTGTTGGAGGGTCAGCCTGAAACCATTTACGTTTTATGGATATCCGACTGCTTGCAAAAAATATTTTTATTAAGTATCTATCACTGTCTAGAACTGTTTTAGGTATTTCTCCTAGGTACAGTGTTATGAATGAAAAATTCAACTCTACCCCTAATATTTTCCCAATTTCAGCTGCTACTTCATGCCAATAAAATTGTATTTTTGGGCATGCCCAAAAGACATGAAAATGATTAGCCATTGAGGTTCCACATTGCCTCCAACAAAGACCCAGACTCTGTTCACCTGTGCATATTGCTGTTAATTTGGGAGTTATAAAGAATCTTATTAAATTCTTCCATCCAAACTCCCGCCAGGATCTTGAGTTTGTAGTGTTTACCTGTGTAACACATATATCTGTCCAGACTTCCTCCGTTATTTGGGAGTCTGATTCTTTCTCCCATTTCTGTTTTATATAATTTGAAGAATGTTTTTTGCTGGTTTGTATATATCCATATAATTTTGATATCAACCTCCTATTGTGTTCTTTTAAATATGCATTAATAAATGTTGTGATCAAATTGTCATCGCTTGTTGCTATGCATTTCGTCGCCTTAGAATTATAAGGTTCTATCTGACATTTTTGTCAAAATTGAGTTATTCACATATTCTTATTCTGTGACAACTTATTTACATTATGTGATGTTTTTTTTTTAAAGTTGTGTACATTTTAGGGTTTTTTATTTAGAAAAGAAAAAGGTTCTATCTACAAAGTCGAACTATAACTTGGTTCTATAAGGTTCTATCTGTGAGCCAATCAGCACTTCGAATGCAAACAAGAGGACCAATCAGGATCAACTTTCTTTGTCATGTCGCCGGACTGCGCCATAACAGCAGGAAAGATTAAACGTAAAACAACAATTGCACGTCTGTAGAATCAATGAGTGCAATTCACATTTATTCCTCAAAGTGGCACTGTTTAAAACATAATGATGGCGTGATTTTTTTTACTTATAATTACCGCTACCGGCATTATATACATTACCGGCATAAAACAAATAATATTATCTGCAACTGGCTTGAATGGCTTTACTGCAGAGCAACTGCATAATGTAAAGTACATAATGAAATATAAGTGTCACTGTCGTTTGATGGTGAATGTGGTCAATAGCGATCAAACTGTTGTTATTAAAGATGTTGAAATAGTTAGTTTTGCGAATATGGTTGAATATGGCTTTTTGTGGAATAAAGTCCTGGTCAGATGGATTAGAGTAGCTGATTTTTTTAACTGTTTCTGCAATAATGTTCTTAATTACCCACTATAATTATAAAATTAACAAAATATTCAGCACTGCCTTTTATGCCTAACTTAAACAAAAAAAATATATTTGTCCTAAAATATTAAATAAATGTGATAAAGAAAGCATTAAAGCATTAAATTCTCATACATGTTGACACATTGTTACAACAGTAATTTATGTTTAAAACAAATTATGAGTAAACTACTTTTAGTTCTTGAAAATTGTTGCTTTAATTAATGTTTTACAAGATAGAACCTTATAATTCCAAGCAGAAAACGACTTTTTAGAATTAGAAGGTTCTATCTGCATTTGACCTGTTCCCAAAATCCCCATTTAAAAATTTGAGAGGATTTTGATATTGTACATTTCAAATACATTTAGGATCTCTGTCATTCTCATGTAGGAAAGCGACTTGTTCCCCATATCATTTTTGCGGTAACACTTTACAATAAGGTTCATTAGTTAAACATTAGTTAATGTATTAACTAACATGAACTAACCATGAGCAATACATTTGTTACTGTATTTACTAATCTTTATTAACGTTAGTTAACGAAAATACAGTTGTTCATTGTTTGTTCATGTTAATTCACACTGCATTAACTAATGTTAAGAAGATTTCAGTAATGTATTAGTAAATGTTGAAATTAACATTAACAAAGATTAATAAATGCTGTATAAGTGCTGTTCATTATTAGTTCATGTTAACTAATGTGGTTAACTAATGTTAACTAAAGAACCTTATTGTAAAGTGTTACCATTTTTGCTATATAGAATGCTAAATCTTTGAAGCTCAATATCTCAAAACCACTCGGAACGCAGATAGAACCTTATAATTCCAAGGTGACGATTTGACTTTTTTATTAAAATAATCTCTAACTTGCAAGTATCTATAAAAATCCTGCTTTTCTAATCCAAATGTCCTGGAAACTTAATAAATTTCCATTAGAGGTGATTGAGCAATAAGATGTAATTCCTCTCCAGACCCATTGTTTAAATCTCTCATCTAACCTAGCAGGTTCAAAATCTGGATCATATGCTATCCACTTTAATAACCCAGTCTGTTTTTCTAAATGTGTTTTCCTCAAGACCCTAAACCACACTCAAAAAAATGATTCTTTAAACTAACTCAATTCAATTATGGACAGTGGTTCCAAACAACCAAATTGTTTTTTATTAACATATAAGGATTTTTTTCAATCTATTCAAAATTATTCTGTTAAGACAACACAATTGAATTAGGAAAATCAATGTGAAATAGTAATGTCCAACCAAATCAATGTAATCAATGTCCTTTAACTTAAAACCATTAAGTTTAGTCAGCTTGTTTTGGTTTACTAAAAAATAGGCCAAACAGCTCATAGTTTATTCATGTCGCAATGCATGATGGGAGTCATGGATGAGTTCTGATTGGCTACAACATGTTTTTTTGGTGGTCACTGTTGTTGTGATTCTCACACTGATTCTTCATGTCTGTGTGTCTAAAAGCAAAAAATCTTTTTTTTTCTTTCTTCATCTGTCTTATAAAGCCAAAACTGACAGATATTTTATTCACAGTTCTATTGAAATCTGTAAGGAAAACCTAAGTCAAGTATATGATGATAGCTATTTTAAGTACAGTCAATGCTACTTGGTGACTTTTGTACGGTGGCCGAGAAGTGCAAAACACAGCAACAAATCGCAACACAAAAAAACAAATCTGAACACCAAATAACAAATCCAGAATCAAAATTACAAATTAGAAAACACAATATCAAATCTAAAAACAAAACACAAACCATAAAACACAATAACAACTCCGGAAACAAAATATCAAGTCGGAAATCACAACGACAAACAAGAAAACAAAATGACAAGTCAGAAAACACAACGACAAATCCGTCAAAATGGAAAAGGTAGGTATTTTGTGTGACCGGCGTAGTCGCTGCTGATTGGACGGAACTCCTGTCTATCAAGACAAAACGCTCGATCGTCACGTGATTCACGAAGCCTCAAATAGTTCAAGGAAGTTCATAGCGGAATACATTGAGTTAGAACTGCGATTTTTTTGGTATTTAGTGACAATAAAATAATTTATTGACATTATTTATAAAATAATGTATACACGTATACGTAATATACATATGTAGTTGAATAAGTGTTGTTTTTAAAAGATAAAATCCGCTAATATTTGAGGTGTAATGTGGTCAGCTATCCTCAACTACCTTATTAACATATTTTAGGCTGAAGTTACCATGGTAAAAGTCCGTGTTTGCTATGTAATAATAATAATAATAATAATAATAATAAATTTTATTTGGTGGCGCCTTTCAGGACACCCAAGGACACCTTACAGCAGAAACACATGCAATAAAACACCAATACATAAAAATTACAGAGAAAAAATAAAAATAAAAATAATAATAATAATAATAAATAAAATTACAATGAATAAGCAGATTTGAAGAGGTAAGTTTTAAGTTGTGATTTAAAAATGTTAATAGAATCCAACTGACGAATATGAATGGGTAGTGCGTTCCAGAGTTTGGGGGCAGTGTAACGGAAGGCCCTGGCTCCCATTTTAACCATTTTAACTGAAGGAATAGACAAAAGACCAGAAGAAGAGGAACGGAGGGCACGAGAAGGAGTGTATGGGTGAAGCAAATCAGACAGATATGTGGGAGCAAGGTAACGAAGTGACTTAAAGGTGAGAAGGAGAAGTTTGTATTGAATTCTTTGAGTTATTGGGAGCCAGTGAAGTTGAATGAGAATCGGTGTAATATGTTCAATTGATTTTGTGCGAGTAATGATTCTTGCAGCACAGTTATGAACATTTTGAAGTCGTTGAAGAAGCTTTTGGGGTAAACCGAGAAGAAGGGCATTACAATAGTCGAGACGTGAGGTAACGAGGGCATGAACAAGAACTTGAGTTGAATGCTGAGTGAGTGATGGGCGGAGTCTCGAAATATTGCGTAAATGAAAAAAAGCTATGCGAACTATATTGTTAATATGTGAGGAAAAAGAAAGAGTAGAGTCCAGTATTACACCTAAACTTTTGACCTGAGAGGAAACGGAGACCAGACAATCTTCAATGCTTATACTTATAGGTGGGGATTTGGAAAGTGTAGAATTTGAACCAATGAGAAGAACTTCACTTTTATTGCCATTTAATTTGAGTTTGTTATTTGTCATCCAAGATGTAATGGCCTGTAAACAATCAGTAAGTGCAGTAGGGCAAGATGAAATACTAGGTTTTGTGGAAATGTAGGGGTGAGCGGGGCACAACCTAACGCGGGGTTAATTGTAACACGTGTGGTTTAAATATTTCCACACATGCTAGCATAACCAAATTTACGGTGTTTACTAGTTGCCATAGCAACACTATGCGGAGAAAAAAAGAGCGCCAGAATTCAAAAGCCTTTTGAAGATATCGCTGAATATTTATTTTACCATAGTAAAAGTACATTTCTGGCTGGAGTAAACTTTTCATTTCTGTTTTTAGTATTCATTTAAAGTTAGACAAAACTGATATTATTTTAATCTCCAATTTGTTATTTATCATTTTAGATTTATTTATCATTTAGTTTATTAATGCTTCGCAAACCAGCAGAAGACACTAACCTGTATTAAACTCCAGTCGCGCAGCTGGGGAAAGATGTAACACTGTGTTACAATATGCCCCACTGTTATTAAACTATGCTATTCTGTGACATTAGCGGTGCAGTTTACACGATTTACTTCTAAGTATTTTGATAAGATACCTCAAGAAACAGGTGAATAAAGGCTGACAATCAATGTTTAATGTTAAGAAGTTATTATTTCAAGTAATGTAAAGCATTTTGGCTCGTTTATGTGTGGTGTTCTATGAGAGCTGTGTGTGGAGGAGTGGAGTGTTCTTCTGAATGTCTAAATGTCTTTCATCTATTTGTCCACATTGTTTTGAACTAGTGTACAGCTGTGTGTTGCAATCAGAGCCGTTCAAAGCATTGTTGCGATGTGTTCATTTTCAAACTCCAAAATTCGATTATTTTTATTTTTTTTAAAAACGTCATTACTTCATTTGAAAAAGTTAACACATGTATTTTACTGACAAAATATTTTAGTTTGTTGTGTATATTTATTTAATTCGATCAGATAACATTTTAAGCTGTCATTTGGTCGTGTTACAACGTGCCCCTCAGATGTTACAATGTACCCCACCTACGGGGCATGTTGTCACGTTTCACTTCCTTTCTATTGAGGCAAATAACGAAAAACGTATACACTGTAAATATGAAACAAAGCGATATATTTGTACTAGACAAGTGTGAAAATAACGTGGATAAAAAAATTGCACTCTGAACCCCATGTGGATTTACATAAACCGCGAAATTCAAAAAGTGTTAGGTTGTGCCCCGCTCTCCCCTACATTTGAATGTCATCAGCGTAACAGTGAAAGCAAATTCCAAAATGCTGGAAAATATTACCAAGGGGAAGGATGTAAATAATAAACAAAAGAAGACCTAACACTGAACCTTGAGGAACTCCATGATGTAATGGAGATAAGGATGATTTGATATTTTTCATTTGTACAAATTGTTTCCTGTCGCTGAGATATAAAGTAAACCATTTTAGGGCAGTACCAGTGACCCCAATGTCAGCCAAACGCTCGAGTAACGACATTGTGGTCTGTTACTAAGGTAACTTCAGCCTCTCTATATAAATATAATTATATAAATATGATATAAATATATATATGTGTGTGTGTGTGTGTGTGTGTGGGTGGGTGTTCTTACATCTTTTACGTTAATCAAGTGCAATCACATCTTCATGTTCATTGTCGTTTTACTGATCTCATGGTAAATGTTAAGTTTGTTGTCTTACAAGTATATATATTTTAAGATTGAGTGAAAATGAATCTTGTTTAATGTATTTAATCTTGTGCACCCCTCAATTATTAATATCTAAAATATATATTTGTGGTATATTTTAATTGAAAACAACTTAAAACATTTTTATACATTTTATCATATTTTTTATGTATGTTGACTTTTGTTATGCACTCATTTACAGCAATCAATTTAGACATTTATAATAAACTATAAAGAATGTTGTCCTTGAACAGTCTCCACTACAGTTTGCTGTGCTCCAGTCACATAAAGCAGAGTGAATTCCCTACTGATCTAGAGAGGAGAAAAAAAAATGATGCATCAAGTTTTGTTAAATTTGCATTTATTTTTTAATGGCACTTTTTAGTATACACATTGTTTCTAGCAGCTTTACAGAAAATGAATGTATCTACATTACAAATAAGAGTTCTGTTAACAAGTGTATCAGTTTTAAATTATGTTAATATGGCAGAAATTTTCTGAAATTAAGCTATACAAATCATGCAGTTAATTAACGTCATGTAATAAGAAACAATGAACAAATTAAAGCATGATGTAATCATGATGATTACAATGCAAGGACAATTTATCAGTTTTGTATGTTTATTTAGAGTCTGCTTCATCTGAAGTCCTCTCAAGGGTTGGCATCATCTCTTCACAGGTGCTGGTCATCTGAAGTCTTCATAAAAAACTGGATATATTCAGCAGGAGCAATCTATAGATTACATTAACAAATTGTGATGTAATCATACTTGGGAGCTGACACTTTTTTACTTCAGGTGGTTCTTGTTCTGAAAGCAGGATAGAAAAGGAGAATAACAGGAGAAATGGTTAAGTGATGCTCCCTCAAATTTCACTCCAGTGGCATCACTGATCCTTCACACAATAGTTCTTTAGTGGCTATAAAAATATAATAAATATAGTAATAATGTGCTTACAATGATTACTGCTATGATACAATATACACAGTATACATTTTTTGAAAAAATTGGCCTACCATGAGTCCGAAATGAAAACTGCTCGCCTATTTTAACATTTTCATTCTCACTTAGGTCAATCAATAAGTACAGATCTATTAAATAACTCCCCACCTGAAAAAATCCCGTTTAAAAGCCTTAATTACACAACGATGGATAAAACGGCAGGAAGAGAATGCATAACATCCCGTAAATCTACTAATTAAGTGAGAAATATTCTATTAATAATCTGTTTTAATGCACAAGTTAAATTGATTAGCTGTGCTGATAGTATACAATTCTATATAAATACAAATGTCTTACCGTTTAAAAGTTGATCATTACGGTCACAGCGGTCTCTTCTGCTGCATCTCTACATCTCTTCTAGAACTGTACTTCCTGTATGTCTTGATTGACAGGAGTTCCGTCCAATCAGCAGCGACTACGCCGGTCACACAAAATACCTACCTTTTCCATTTTGACGGATTTGCCGTTGTGTTTTCTGAGTTGTCGTTTTGTTTTCTTGTTTGTCGTTGTGATTTCCGACTTGATATTTTGTTTCCGGAGTTGTTATTGTGTTTTATGGTTTGCCGTTTTGTTTTTAGATTTGATATTGTGTTTTCTAATTTGTAATTTTGATTCTGGATTTGTTATTTGGTGTTCAGATTTGTTTTTTGTCTTGCGATTTGTTGTTGTGTTTTGCACTTCTTGGCCACCGTAGAAATGTTTTATTTCGGAGAAATACGTCATTATTTGATAGTAAAAGAAATATGAAATTTGTGAGGTGTTTAAGTTCGTGGGAAGCGTGTCTGTGCTATCACTCTGATTGAAACTTTTGTTCATTGTAAGAAAACATTTATTTTGTGCTAAACACAGTCAAATATTAATGGAGATCCTATGAGTGTGTGTATATTTTAAGTATGTGTGTGTGCAAATTTTTGGCTAAGAGAATCTGTTTCACAGTTTTGTTTTTTAATTTCGAGAAACAAGGGAACATTTTTATTTTCTTTATGCATTTATTTTTTTATGCTTCACGTTTTTGTTAATACTGTTTTGAATTTATGACAAATGTTTTATTTGTGGAAAAAAGTTAATGATTTGTTGATCATGTGAATATGAAAATGTGTTTGAGTTAAAGATTTTCTTTGATGCATTTTTTTTTAAATTGTCACACAACACAGAGCAGAAGGCAAAGAGGATCATGCATTTAATAAAATGCATGGTCATTTCAATTTTGTCAATATTAAAATGAATGGAATTTTCTGTGGGCAGTATTTTACCTAATGAAAAATGTTGGATTATGCAACAGACATTACTTAATTTTGTGTATTTATGCAGTTAATAAACCGAACCCCCCTGGGCAATGAATTAAAAAAACAAAGATAAAGACAAGCCTATATGTATTTAAAGCCCTAACCTGTAAGACCTCTGTTTAAGTTTGGAACACAAATTAAGATATTTTTGATGATTTCTGAGCCTACACAGATAGGAAGGGTACTACCACATTCAAGGTCCGAAAAGGTATCAAGAACATGGACAAAATAGTCCACATGATACAGCAAAATCTCCAGTGTTAAAATCCTGGTGTTAAGGACTTTTAGAGTAAAGAGTTAAATTTGTGGTGTTGAATTTTAGAGGATTAACACTTGTTAGTGTAAATAGCGCCCTCTGCCCGGTGTAAATACTAGGGCTGGGAGTCGATTCCAAAAAGAATCGATTCCTCGATTCCGAGGCGTTGGGAATCGAGAGTCGATTCCAAAGCTTGGAATCGATTCCGTCAAGGGAATCGACTCTTTAAGATTTTTAAGATTTTTTAAAGCACACAATCCGCCCAGTAAAGTTAATGTCAGCTCAATAACATAGTTAACTGTGAATAAAAAAGATTAAAAAACAAAGATGGGTCCAGATTGACAAACAATGTCATCATCAGAAACTTCTACAACGTTATGGCTTATATAGGATAAGGAGTTTTTGGTATTTCTGCATCGTGTAGGAAATCAGCACGGATACTGACATGACCAATGAAATCTTTACAATCGGTTGCTGGGCGGGGTTTGCTCTTAACTGGTTGCGGTTAGGCAAAGAAAATCTCGACTCACTCACACAAAGAAGAATGCCACCAACACCAAGGTCAACATCAGCAGTCTGGCGATATTTTAGTTTAGAATCTTCAAAAAATGAAGTCAAATGCCAAATTTGCGATAAAAAGTTAGCATATAACAAAACAACATCACCGATGATTAAGCATCTTAGGGCTGTTCACAGAAAGGAGGTGACAGAGGAGGATCAGGTAACAGTTAGCTCATCTGACGCACCATTTTAGGTCAGATACATGGGATAGTTCACCCAAAAATTTGTTTACTCATCTTCAGGGCATTCAAGATAAAGCATATCAAGGATGACAGAATTAATACCCGTGGCTTCTGAAAGTATATTGTTACGGGGAATTCAGGTTCTTTTCCACGAACTAACGTTAATTCAGTTTGTTTCAGTGAACGGGTTCAATTAACAATTTCGTTTAGTAATCACGTAATAATATGCAGTTATATTATTACATCACCCAATAATAATGTGCACTGTTAAGTGTGTAATATACATTTAATTAACGAGTATCAGTTCACCTTTTTACATTGTTTAATGTAAAAAAAAAACATTTCGACGCTTCATTCAAGTGCTCGGTTCAATGTAACGTTACTGTTGAAGTAACTGAAACGCAGAATAAGTTGGCAAAAACCTGGCATTAAAAAATCATATACGCTGGTATTTAGGCTAATTTCGAGTCGACTGTCAGGCCACAAACTGTTTCAGTCCAATTTGGTGAACTGATTCAACTAGCTTCCCAAAAGAACCGGTTAAAAAGAAAGATTAATTTGTGAAACTGACATCATCATTTGCCTGAGGGCTGTGGATTAGGCCTACATCATGTAATAATGTAAGTGAAGTTGACTTTTTTACACAGACGGCCATTTTTGGTTTATAAGACCTCAATATATTGTCAGGAGTGACAGGCATTAATTTGCGTTTTTTGATAGGCTTTTTTCCTCAAAAAAAAAAAAAAAAAAAACAGTAGCTGCTGACATGCATTTTCATGAATCACCAACAACCACGGTTTCTAATAAAAAAAGTTACATCTTGAATGGCCTGTGTGTGAGTAAATTAACAGCAAATTTACATTTTTGAGTGGACTTAAGCAGATCAGTTTAAAGATTTAAAAGACAGATTTAGGTAGCCTTGTTAACTCTAGAAGGATCTTATTTTTCCAAATCGCAATTCCCTGCAAAAAAAAAAAAAAAAAAAAAAGGATGAGGAAGGATGATGCATATGAAGTGGCATTTAAATGTATTTACACAATGTTTATTGCAGCTCAGGGGGACATGGAATACTTTAACCTTCAGTTAAAAATACATAAATAATGTTTTGATAACATCACATACTGATATTTGAAATGATTTAAAAATGAAAATATACTTTAAATATGAAATTGAATCCACCAGTAGGTGGCAGCAAGTCACTGTTAAGTGTGTCATTGCGATTGAACCGAATAATTTAAAGGGTTGATTCATTCAGGATCGAAACTGTCATGTTTCTCAGACGCAAAGCAATGCTGTGACTGTGTTTGGAATGATTTTTGTTGGCAAAATAGAGCAGAAACAGGAAATATGGTGTCTAAAAAACATGTCTCTTAATATTAACTTCTTGTTTATTGAACTTTTGCATAAAATCAATATCACATTTGTAATTATGATTTTTGGAGAAAAAAGTGATATTATGTGATATCAAGAATGCAAAATGATATAAATATAAACATTTTCTGACCCAATATCTTGAATTTTGTGATCATTCTAAATGCATTTTAATGGATTGAATCATGCTGTGAAAGAATGCACTCTGCATGTGCACTAGTTTAACCTAGCTTACTAGACTTTATCATGTGATGTATGTGTGCACAGTGTAGATGTGTTTTGTTTTCTTTTCATGATATACTAGAGGGGTGTTCCATAAAACAAATTTACCAAATAAGCCAGGCTTATTTTAGTTAGTCTGACTTATTGTCACTTGATTTGGCTCAAAATAAGTCAGACTAACTGAAATAAGCCTGACTTATTTGGTAAACTTGTTTTATGGAACACCCCACTGATAGTGTCAAATCGCACATTGTTAAAACAACAGTTATGATGTTATCGCAGACAATATATATCGCACACCCCTAGAAAAGCTGTAGCAAAGTGAGTCTTTAGTTGGGGTTATTTTGTTCCTCAAGACTTTGCTTAAAATGTAATTCTTTTATCTGACTCATTTTCTTTTCTTTAACATTGCAGCTCATAGTCTTCCCAAACAAAAAATGGATCAAAAGCTAATCGAGTTTATAATTAAGGATATGCAGCCACTATCTGTTGTGGAAGATGAAGGTTTTCAAGCATTGGTGAATACACTTGACCCAAAGTACAGGATTCCTTGCAGACAAACAACAAAACAGCTAATCCAGGAAAGATATACAAAAGAGAGGCAAGCTCTAAAGGACCAGCTCACCGTACGTCTGAATTACTATTTCTATTTTCCTGTTTGTCATTATTTCCCCTATATTTAAATATGCTGTTTTGTTTTGTATTTTATTAATATTATATTAATATGATTATATTAATTGATATTAATACCATATGTGACACCGTACTGCAAAACCAGTCATAAGTAGCAGGGATGAATTTGTAGCAGTATACTATAACCAACAATACATTGTATGGGCCAAAATGATAAATTTTTCTTTTATGCCAAAAATCATTAGGATATTAAGTAAAGATCATGTTCCATGAAGATATTTTGTAAATTTCCTGCCGTAAATATATCAAAATGTAATTTTTGATTAGTAATATGCATTGCTAAGAACTTTATTTGGACAACTTTAAAAGCGATTTTCTCAAAATTATAAAAAAAAAAAATTTGCACCCTCAGATTCCACATTTTCAAATAGTTGTATCTTAGCCAAATATTGTCCTATCCTAACAAACCTGCCCTATCCATACATCAATGGAAAGCTTATTTGCAAATGGGAATGGAAAGCTTTCAGATTATGTATCTCAATATAATAAAAAATGTACCCTTATGACTGGTTTTGTAGTGCAGGGTCACTTACTGAGCAATGATCATTATTTATTAATATGACAAATAACATTGGCAGTCCGCTTTGGCAAAAAAAAAATAAAAATAATAATAATTCCTAAAAGTCTCCTAAATATGCTAATGATTATTATGATTGTTTCATCATATAATCATTTTTATGAACAAGATATAGCCATTAAGTTTCTGGGTCAAAGTGTCTTAAAATGATGGAACAGATTGAATAATAACATATCTTTACATTAATTTCTTTTCAGGCTATAAAATGTGTTTGTCTTACAACAGACCTATGGACTTCTGTTGCCATGGAATCATATATTTCTGTGACAGCACATTACATTACTGATGATTTCTCACTAGAGTCCAAATTACTGGAAGTTGAAAGGTAAGATGTTTTTGCATTTGTAAATTTCTTTCTGCAATCTAAAATCCAAATGCAGGGATAGGCAACGTCAGTCCTGGGGGGTGTTCCATAAACCAAGTTTACCAAATAAGTCAGGCTTATTTCAGTTAGTCTGACTTATTTTGAGCCAAATCAAGTGACAATAAGTCAGACTAACTGAAATAAGCCTGACTTATTTGGTAAACTTGGTTTATGGAACACCCCCCTGGAGGGGTGCTGTCCTGCAGAGTTTGGCTCCAACCTAAATCAAAAACACCTGAACAAGCTAATCAAGGTCAGAATTACTAGGGCCACAGGCAGGTGAGGTTTTTTTTTTTTCCCCCAGGGTTGAAGCTAAACTCTGCAGGACATCGGCACTCTAGTACTGACGTTGCCTGTTCCTGATCCAGAATAAACTACAGTGTATCCTAAATGAGCCTTGTTTTGGCTTACATTTAACACATTTGAGTGGCCCATCCTTTAAAGGAACACTTGACCAATGGTGTTAATTTGGGGTGGGACCACTGACGGGACTATAAACTGTTGCAATCCGAATTAAGAAATTATTCAGCATCGATTCGGAGACTTTCCGAACACATCGAACAGCAGATGGCATTGCTTGCTTTAGAAACGGTGGTGCTCTGCTTGATTCTAAATCCTTACATGTAGTTGAACCTAAAATAAATATTCATACAATTCAAAAAGGTTGAAGCGAATTTACAAGGGTGTTCACAGTGGGCTGTGTTTACATTAATCTCACGACATAAAAGGATTCTGAATCTGAGCCAAGATTAAATTACATGACTCAGATGAACGCACAAGTACTTTTCAGCACGCTTCTTTGTGAGCATTTGAGTCTGCGGATAAAAACTATATTAGAGTGCCATCTGCTGTTAAAATCTAAGCTCAATCGATTCCAAAGAGAATAACGATGCATTCGGAAGATCTCAGATTCGATCCACAAATCAATTTATCGTCCCATCCCTAATCTCTATAATGGCTGGATTTCTCATTGCTCAGGGGTAGTGTTTATGTGTAAAATAATTTACTTAATTGTTAAAGATTACTTAATTAGTTGTTAAAGATGTTATCTTTGAAATGTATAGTCTTTTAAGCCAGCATAAACGCTATTTAGAAATGGGTATGTTTGCTGCACCCTGATGACAGATTATTTCCTGATTGAGCAAAATCAACATATTTTAGACTCAAGATTTTACTAGAACAGTTTGCAGTTTTTATGTGTATGTTGATGGATTCATGTGTAATTTAACCAACGTTTAAATCATTAACTGCTTAAATGCATTCTGTAAACAAAATCATTGTTGAAACATTTGCAGTTCGACTACTGTACATTTAAAAACAATATTACAACACAACATTATTACATAAACACAGTGAATAACTGTAAAAGGTAAATTAAGATATATGCACTTACAGTGTGTTACAAAGCATAAATCTTTATTCAGATTTCAGAACTTTGATATTTTGCTGATCTGATGTTCGCTACTTTAATATGTAACTTTTAATGAATAAATAAATAAATGTTAAATAATTTTAACATTTACAAGCTTAGGGTGCTTACATTGTAAGAATGTGCAGGGAGAGTTTAGATATAAACACAGTGTCTCATTAGGCAATGTTTTCTCATTCAAATTAAATAACATTCTATATAGTATACTAGGGAATACCAACAACTGGTAGCTTCACTAATTATGATGCCATGAGCTATCCAGTTTCCTATATAGATTAGTGAGTGGGACTGTATTTAGTACAATTGTTGGCAGATGGGAAACAGTCAAGTAACTGTGCATAATGAGCTTATGAGTATATATTATTTGTTTTTTAGATTTGAAGGAAGACACACAGCAGATGGCATAGCTGCCCACCTCCGCAATATTCTGTTGGAGTGGGGACTTCAGGACAAAGTTTTTTGTGTTACATTTGTGTTCAATGAGTAACATGGACCTGCCCATGTTTTTTCCCCAGGACTGGACTGCGATGGCTGATGCCATTGAGGTGACTATAATTTGTATCACTATGTATTGTGCAGATAGCTTTGTTTCCCTTACAAAACAAACATACACAGGAATGGCAAAATATAATGCACAGGGATGTGACGAGATCTCGCAAGATCTGATGTGTCCTGCAAGATCTGACTGGTCTCGCCAGAATTTTGCATGTATTTTAGTTCTTAAGTGTAATTTAGTTTAGATTTCTAATCCTTTTTTCCTTCAGAATCTCTATAAAAGAAAATTATTATTCAATTCATCCAGAAACATGTAGCTTTAGTTTACATGTTTATTACTGCATATAATTCATTGAAATAGAAGTTTAATTTCATAAAGTACAAGTTCATATCAAAATGCACCTACATTTTTTTGCATTTTGTGTTTTTTAGTTGAATAAAATACTATTTTCCCCTATATATTTCATAATTGAAGATTTCTTTTAAAAAGTTTAAAAATCTTGTCCCGTCTCGTTCTCATGAACCCAGTCTTGTGTCTCAGACCCAGAGAGTAAATATAAGAATTACTTATTTCATTTTTGCTTTATATTAATATAAGGCTAATATCTGTTAGTTCCCTCTCAGTCGGTCTCTACGACGTCACATCGGAGACCGACGAATTGGGATATCGCTTTAGAGATACCAATCCTCTTCGTGTGTAAACTAAACGAGCCAATGCACATTGGCATGCATGATTGCATCCAGCTGTCGCTGATCACAGCGTGAGCATAAATACACAGCAGGTGCAATGCATAGACAGCATTTCGCATCGGAGCCGATCTTGTTCATGAGAGACGCAACGAGCCATTTTCTTCAAGAACTCTTCACTGCGGTGTTGGCGGTACGGCGCGTCAGCGGTGGTGGTCTCCTGTGGGTGGAAAAAGCGCGCAGTCAAGGATTGCACTACCTGCCTTCTGTGTCGCAGCGGCCATCTCCCCTGTGTGCTTCAGCACTGAGCAGTTTCTAAAAGAGTATCACGGGTGAACGTCTTTTTAAAGACGAGGTGTTTGAAATACAATGCCGTTTCACCCGTGCGTTTCTGGATGCGGTCGTTACCTGGCGCCAGGTTATGGTCACGATCGCTGTCTGACGTGTCTGGGTATTGAGCACGCTCAGGCGGCGTTTGTGGATGAGTCATGCTGTCATTGCGGCGGCATGTCCATCACGGAGCTGCGGACCAGACTCCGCTTCCTGCAAAGGGGCGGGGTGCCAGTTCCTCTGCCCAGATCTACCGTTCCCCCCGGCAAACGCCGGGGGGACTCTACCTCTGGCAGAGGGCTGACTGGTCTGACGGTGACGGTGGGGAATTTCCCGGCGGATGATCCGCTGGGGGTTCCTCCTTCCACCGACAGTCCGTTCCATCTGGAGCTCCCAGAAGACTGTTCGGGTCCTCCTCGTGAGGTACCGCTCATTACTTTTGGGGCTCCCCCTGACGACCGGATGTCAATCGCTGCATCGGGGGGTGAGCCAGACTTCTCGGGGGAGGACGATTCCGGATCGCTGCCGTCCACTGGGCGGTCAGCGGTGCCGGATACCGACCCCGAGATGATGGCTATGCTTTCCCGGGCCGCCGAGAGGGTAGGGCTTGAATGGAACCCTCCATCACGTCCCGACCCCTCTCGGCTGGATGACTGGTATCTTGGGGTGGCCCGCGCTGGTTCTCAGCGTCCCACCCCAGTGCCCTTCTTCCCGGAGGTGCATGATGAGCTTACTGGGACGTGGACGGCACCTTTTACTGCCAGAAACCGCTCCAGTGGCACGTCCTCCCTCACCACCCTTGATGGCGGACCAGCGCGGGGGTACGCGGCTGTCCCGCCGGTGGAGCGTGCGGTGGCGATGCAATTGTGTCCCGGCGCCGCTTCCACTTGGCGGGGCAACCCGTTGCTCCCCTCCCGGGCCTGTAGGCACTCGTCGGCTCTGATCGGCAGTGCCTACACGGCTTGTGGCGCTGCTGGCTCCGCCCTACACGCTATGGCGTTGTTACAGGTCCATCAGGCCCAGGCACTGAAGGACCTGTACGAGGGTGGTCACGACCCGGAAGTTCTACGTGAACTCCGTATCGCTACGGACCTCGCGCTACGAGCGACGAAGGTTACGGCGCGGTCTCTGGGTCGTGCGATGTCCACGATGGTGGTCCAGGAACGCCATCTCTGGCTGTGTCTGGCCGACATGAGGGAAGCAGACAAGGTCAGGTTCCTGAATGCCCCCGTGTCCCAGACCGGCCTCTTCGGCGACGCGGTCGAAAACTTCGCCCAGCAGTTTTCGGCCGCCCAGAAGCAGACTGAGGCCATCAGTCATATCCTGCCCCGGCGTGCTCCCGCTGCTGCCTCCACCCAGCCGCCGGCGGCACCTCGGTCTGCTCGTCGCCGAGGGCGGCCCCCTGCCTCCGCCCCCGCTCCACAGCAGCCTGCGCAGCAGCCTTCACGGCGGCGCCGTGGAGCCGGTCCCAGGGCGGCCGCCCCGCCCGTCCAGGCTCCCACCAAGACCAGTGGGAAACGCAAGAACAAGCGTCCCTGAGACGGGCGACCCAGAGATGGAGGAAGCTGCTCTTCGGGAGATGGTGATCGCACCACTCCCTCCCCCGGAGGAGGGCCGGGCGGAGAATCTTTTGTTTCCTTTAAAAAAGTTTCTTTTAAGAAACCCGTCATCGGCCTCACGGTCGGTGACACCCAAATTTTCAATAAAAGAGCAGTTTCTACTATCTCTGGGTCCCCAGAGGGGACAGCGGGTGTTGCACGGGTTAGCCCCGGGCTTCACCCCCTCTCCCCTCCCGCCAGCAAATGGCGCTGGGCGGTTGGAGAGTGCGGTAAGACGGACTACTCACGCACCAGCTGCCAGAACGCAGGTAAATGTCTTGCACACACCACACACAGACACTCTGACCCCGCTTCGGACCGGCATAGAAACGCCCGAGCGGGGTCCCTGCGTTCCACCTCGCTGCCCCCCCGCGGGTACGTCAGTGGTCCCGCTGGTCCCTCTTGTACGTTGGCTGGGGGCCTGGAGAGGGCTTCCCAGTCCGTCTTGCTGGCTCCTCCGGACCATCAGGCTCGGCTACGCGATTCAGTTCGCCCGGCGTCCGCCTCGGTTCAGGGGCATCCACTTCACTACAGTGAAAGTAGCAGATGCCCCTGTCCTACGGGCAGAGATTGCTACCTTGCTGGCGAAGAAAGCAATAGAGCCGGTCCCTCTAGCCGATATGAAGACAGGGTTTTACAGCCCCTACTTCATAGTACCCAAGAAAAGCGGCGGGTTACGACCGATCCTGGACCTGCGCATCTTGAATCGAGCTCTTCACAAGCTACCTTTCAGAATGCTCACACAAAAACACATCCTCAGATGTGTTCGTCCCCAGGATTGGTTCGCAGCGATCGACCTGAAGGACGCGTACTTTCATGTTTCGATCCTTCCGCGCCACAGACCATTTCTGCGGTTCGCGTTCGAAGGCAGAGCATATCAGTACAAGGTCCTGCCCTTTGGGCTGTCCCTCTCCCCCCGCGTCTTCACGAAAGTCGCGGAGGCGGCCCTTGTTCCCCTCAAGGAACAGGGCGTTCGTATCCTCAACTACCTCGACGACTGGCTGATACTAGCACACTCTCGAGAGCAGTTATGCGAACACAGGGACCTGGTGTTGGCACACCTCGCCCGCTTGGGCCTTCGGGTCAACTGGGAAAAGAGCAAACTCTCCCCCATGCAGAGGATCTCTTTTCTTGGTGTGGAACTGGACTCGGTCAGCCAAACAGCTCGCCTCACGCAAGAGCGGGCTCAGTCGGTGCTGAACTGCTTGAATACGTTCAAGAGCAGAGAAGTGGTCCCACTGAAACAGTTTCAGAGGCTCCTGGGGCATATGGCAGCAGCTACGGCAGTTTTACCGCTTGGCCTGCTCCATATGAGACCACTTCAGCACTGGCTTCGTGGCCGAGTCCCGAGGAGAGCGTGGCAGCGCGGCACTCTCCGGGTCAAAGTAACCTCGGCCTGTCGCCTAACCTTCACCCCGTGGTCAGACCTAGCTTTTCTTCGGGCAGGAGTTCCCTTAGAACAGGTCTCCAGGCACGCTGTGGTACACACGGATGCCTCCACCACGGGTTGGGGAGCCACGTACAACGGGCAGGCAGTGTCGGGGGTTTGGACGAGCCCCCAGCTACACTGGCACATCAACTGCCTAGAGCTGCTGGCAGTACGCCTTGCCTTGAACCGTCTCAAAGGGCGCCTTCGAGGCAAACACGTGCTGGTCCGTACGGACAACACTGCGACCGTTGCGTACATCAACCGACAAGGTGGTCTACGCTCCCGTCGCATGTCACAGCTCGCCCGTTCTCTCCTCCTCTGGAGTCAGAAGCATCTGAGGTCGCTTCGTGCCATTCACATTCCGGGTTTGCTCAACCGTGCAGCCGACGAGCTCTCACGAGCTGCGCTTCCCGGAGAGTGGAGACTCCATCCCCAGTCGGTCCAGCTGATCTGGAGACGTTTCGGGAAAGCTCAGGTAGACCTGTTTGCTTCTCCAGAGACGTCCCACTGCCAGCTCTTTTACTCCCTGACCGAGGGTACACTCGGCACGGACTCCCTGGCATGCAGCTGGCCACGGGGCCTTCGCAAGTATGCGTTTCCCCCAGTGAGCCTTCTCGCACAGACACTGTGCAAGGTCAGGGAGGACGAGGAGCAGGTCCTGTTAGTGGCGCCTTACTGGCCTACTCGGACCTGGTTCCCAGAACTGATGCTCCTCGCGACAGGCCCTCCCTGGCGGATTCCTCTGAGGAAGGATTTACTGACTCAGAGACGGGGCACCCTGTGGCACCCGCGTCCAGACCTCTGGAAACTACATGTCTGGTCCCTGGACGGGACGCGGAGGTTCTGAGTGATCTACCCCAAGGAGTGGTAGACACCATCACTTCGGCGAGAGCTGCATCCACGAGACATGCTTACGCCTTGAAGTGGAACCTGTTCGTCGAATGGGCTTTCTCAAGAAATGAGGATCCCCGAAGATGCTCGGTCGGAGTCGTGCTTACCTTTTTGCAGCAAGGGTTGGAGCGTAGGCTGTCACCCTCCACCCTTAAGGTCTATGTAGCCGCTATTTCTGCAAACCATGACCCCGTTGAAGGAAGGTCAGTAGGTAGGCACGACCTGGTCGTCAGGTTTCTCAGGGGAGCCAGGAGGTTAAATCCTCCTAGGCCCCCCTCCGTACCCTCTTGGGACCTGTCTCTGGTGCTCACAGCACTACAGCGGGTCCCCTTTGAGCCTTTACAGTCAGTCGAGCTGAAGTATCTCTCTATGAAGACTCTGCTTCTGCTGGCATTGGCCTCCATCAAGAGGGTAGGGGACCTGCAGGCGTTTTCGGTCGACGATTCGTGCCTTCAGTTCGGGCCGGCAGATTCCCAGGTAACCCTGAGGCCCCGGCCTGGCTACGTGCCCAAGGTTCCCACTACTCCCTTCAGGGACCAAGTGGTGAGCCTGCAAGCACTGCCCCCGGAGGAGGCAGACCCAGCCCTAGCTTTGCTTTGTCCCGTCCGAGCATTAAGATGCTACGTCGACCGGACGCAAAGCTTCAGGACCTCAGATCAGCTCTTTATTTGTCGCGGAGGACGGCAGAAGGGGAAGGCCGTCTCCAAGCAGAGGATGGCACACTGGATAGTGGATGCCATCGCCTTGGCTTATCAAGCTCAGGGCGTGCCCTGCCCGCTCAGGTTGCGAGCTCACTCTACTAGGAGTATTGCATCCTCCTGGGCGCTGGCTCGTGGCGCCTCGCTATCTGACATTTGTAGAGCTGCGGGTTGGGCGACCCCTAACACGTTCGCTAGGTTTTATAGCCTTCGTGTAGAGCCAGTCTCCTCCTGTGTTCTCACCTCAAACGGGTAGAAGCACTGAGAGGCACTGGCTCAGGTCGGCTTGCTATCTTCTCCAGAGTGTCCATGAAGACCCTGTCGAGTCCTCCTTCCTCGGCTCCAGATGTAGCGGAGCGTCTAGGCGCCAGGCCTCTCTCGATGAATCTTTAGAACCGATAGAAGGCTTAGGATACATGAGAGACTTAAGTGAATCCCATATGTCTTCCACGGTACCCACAGAGACCGTGTTTCCCCGGTAACCTTCTACCATCTTCACGAGGGTTCAATCACCTCCATTCTTCCATATGTCCTAATTGAGCCATATGCGTATTGCTCCGAACCTCCTGCGGGATGGGTGGGAGCTCTGCACGTTCCCAGTGCTCCAGCTTCACTAAGTAGGTAGTGCTATGTTATACAGTGACTGGTCTTTTCTGATCCGCCCTTGGCCTTAGCAAAAATTGGAGGCCAGGTGGCTTGCTCAGGACACTGGAGGGGGGCAGCAGCTGCGGCGCTTTGCTAGGGATCCCAATTCGTCGGTCTCCGACGTGACGTCGTAGAGACCGACTGAGAGGGAACGTCTTGGTTACGTATGTAACCCTCGTTCCCTGAAGGAGGGAACGGAGACGTCACGTCCCGTCGCCTCAGCTGCTGTACCACCGCTGTGCGGCCGGACCCAAGCTCGGCTCCTCAGCGAAATCCTGTCTATGCATTGCACCTGCTGTGTATTTATGCTCACGCTGTGATCAGCGACAGCTGGATGCAATCATGCATGCCAATGTGCATTGGCTCGTTTAGTTTACACACGAAGAGGATTGGTATCTCTAAAGCGATATCCCAATTCGTCGGTCTCCGACGTGACGTCTCCGTTCCCTCCTTCAGGGAACGAGGGTTACATACGTAACCAAGACGTGTTTATAACTAACAGATAACTAATATCTGTTAGTGTTAAATGTTCTGTTATGTTGGAGTTTTAAATGGTTTCCTGTATATATGATTTTTGGGGAGGATTTTTTTTATTTTGCTGAAGAGTGGGGAGCCTATGGTTAGATTGTCAGTTGGCCAAACACCACTAGAACTACAGTATTACATGAACTAACTTTTTTGATCCACTTCAAATGTTGATAAAAGACAAGAATGGCTATTGTTTTTGGTTTTAGGACAATTTTGATGAAAGGTTTTGATCCTCTTCACAAGTTGACTACTGTATACGTTTCTTTATTTTAACAAAGTAACTGCTGTGCACAGTGTCAGATAACAACACAGTTATAGTCTCTTTGCTACATACTTTAGTACTAATAATAATACTTAAGTGTGCTTGTGCTATTCCTTATTATTATTAATATATTCTAGTATATTAAAATAAACAATGCATAATTCTATATATCTTTAATATACTATTCAATAATTTAATATAGGCTATTAATCATTCATATATAAGAAAATACATGTCATTTGCATAAGGGTTATGTTTTTTTTCTCCATATAATCTTTATTTAATCTTAATTTTAAAGTTTATTTTATCAATTGATTTTGTATAGGTCCTGAAACCATTCCTGGAAGTGACTGAGGAGATGTCTGCCGAAACTCATGTCACATCCTCTAAGTTAATTGTTTTAGTACGCAACCTGCAGAAACTGACAACAAGTATGGCCAACCGTTTGGCACCAGAGTCTGTTGGTCAGAGGCTAGCTAGCACTTTGAACAAGAATTTGACCAAAAGGTGTGGAGACTATGAATCAACAAGGTTTGTATAGATTAATCTCGGAATATATCTCAATTAGGGGTGTAACAATACACATACTATTATTGAACCATTCGCATTAGATACCAAACGATTTGATTTGTTGGACTACTACATTTAAAATAAAAGAGCTAAAAGTGTGTGAAATATAATAATCACAGTGCCATTGTACTCAACAAGGCAGCCCAAACGATGTAACGTGATGTCTTCCCCTGCCACCCCCAAAAACACACTACTCCAGTAGGTAATGTTGAGGTAGTTCTTTAGAGTTTAATTAGCGTCAATTTGGCATCAATTGATTGAATTGACAACAACAAAACAGTACGACAAACTCACTTATAGTAAACATATAATGTTTAATTTATTAACAAAACAAATACACCATGCTATAGGTCTAATATAAAATAACAAATAACCTACACAAAGTTTAAATATAAAACACTGAAAATAATCAGTGAACATGGTGGAACCAAATAAATAAGATAAAAATATATATTAAAAAAATCTTTTTAAAGCAGGTGCTTTTGTATTTCATTTCGAAACTCAATTTTTCACCAACTTCTTGTTGTTTTAATAAATGTTAGTTTTAATAAATAAAACATTTTTAAAAATCAAGGAAATTTCTCTAGCATTTTGTTCTTTTTGCTGTATCGAAAATGTACCGAACCATGACACCACATAACTCAGTTTAATTATAATTGCCACATGTACAACTTTTAGATTCCTTGCAGTATCAATGCTGCTTGATCCGCGATTTAAAAAAGTAGCATTCAGCATGGAGACAAATGCTGACACAGCGGTTCGAGCGCTGACATCCGAGGCCAGCCAGCTGAATGCTTCGGAGTGCCACACAGAGGAAATGACTTCAGTTGGACCACATGCACATCAGACCAGGGCTAGTTGTGTGTGGTCTGATTTTGATTTGAAGGTTAGATTTACTCATCAGAATCTTGAATATACTGTAAGCATTAATAAATAAAGTTTTTTCTCTCCCTTTTTTAGATTGAGGGATCTAAAACGCTGGAGTAGTGTAAACGATAGGCATAACCATGCAAGTGTCATGCATTTTAAAATGAAAACGCACTAGTGTAAACAGGGCCTGAGGCTGTCGGTGTCTTTTACTGTGTTCTTTTGAAGAAAAAGCTACACTATTCTCAGTATCTGTCTCTCTCTCTCTGTATGTCTCATTCTCTCTCACAGGTGAGACAGCAAACCAACAAAAACATGGATATCGTCACAGAAGTGAAAATGTACCTCTCCCAGCCTAATGTCAACAGAATATCTTCAGCATTGCACTTCTGGCATGAACAAGGACAAAAGTTCCCAAACTTGCAAATTCTGACAAAAAAATACTTGGCCATAATGGCAACATCTGTGCCAAGTGAGCGTGTATTTTCGAAGTCTGGTGAGCTTATCTCAAAAAGACGCTCTTGTCTGAAGAGCTCTCAGGTGAAATATATGATGTTCTTACACTACAATATGTGATTGGTCTAGGCCTACAGAATGTGATGTTGGATCGATTTGTACCCTGCTCTGAGTGTTCCCTATCAGTCGGTCTCTTCGACGTCTCGTCGAGACCGACGAATTGGGATATCGCCTGGATAGACCAATCTACTTCGTGTGTATACAAACGAGCCAATGAATATTGGCATGCATGATTGCAGCCAGCTGCGGCTGATCATAGCGTGAGCATATAACGCGCAGCAGGTGCATGCATCATCAAGCTTTCGCTTCGGAGCTGGACCATTCTGTGTGGGACGAGTCAGAAGCAACACTTACCTCCTTTTCTTCTCTTTTGTGTTGGCGGCACGGCGCTTCAGCGGCGTGGTCTTCCGTGTCGAGTGGAAGCACACAGCTGGTTTCACCATCCACCTTCTGTGTTGCTGCGGCCATTTCCCCTGTGCGCCTCAGCACTAAAAGAGCAAATTCCTATAAGAAACAATTTCCTAAAGAGTGAATTTCTAAAGGAGCTTCACGGGTTGAGCGTCTTTTTAAAGACGAGGCGTCATGCCTTTCTCCCCGTGCGTTTCTGGATGCGGCCGTTTCCTGGCGCCGGGTGATGGCCACGCACACTGCCTCACGTGTCTGGGCTTTCAACACGCTGAGGCAGCGTTCGTGGATGAGTCATGTCCCCATTGTGGGAGAATGACCATCACGGAGCTGCGGACCAGACTCCGTTTCCTGCAAAGGGGCGGGGTTCCAGTTCCTCTGCCAAGAACGAACGTTCCTCCAGGCAAACGCCGGGGGGGCGTTGTCGCTGAAAGCAGAGGGCTGCCCGGTCTGTCGGTGAGGAACTCCCCGCCCATTCCATCGGCGGGGGCTCCTCCTTCCACCGACGCTCCGTCGCCACCGGGGCTCTCAGAGGAGCGGGTTGGACCTCCCTTAGGGGTACCACCCGTTACTTTTGGGGCCCCCCTCGACGAACAGATGTCAGTCGCGGCATCGGGGGGAGAGCCAGACCTCTCTGAGGAGGAGGACGGCACACTGTCGTCCACTGGGCGATCAGCGGTGCCCGATACTGACCCGGAGATGATGGCTATGCTTGCCCGGGCCGCCGAGAGGGTAGGGCTTGTATGGAATCCACCATCACGTCCCGACCCCTCTCGGCTGGATGATTGGTATCTCGGGGTGGCCCGCGCTGGTTCTCAGCGTCCCACCCCGGTGCCTTTTTTCCCGGAGGTGCATGAAGAGCTCACCCGAACGTGGACGGCACCTTTCACTGCCCGAAACCGCTCGAGTGGGACTTCCTCCCTCACCACCCTCGATGGCGGACCAGCGCGGGGATACACGGCGGTCCCGCCAGTGGAGCGTGCGGTTGCGATGCAACTGTGTCCGGGCGCCGCTTCCACTTGGCGGGGCAACAATCCGTCGCTCCCGTCCCGGGCCTGTAGGCACTCGTCGGCTCTGATCGGCAGTGCCTATGCGGCCTGCGGCTCCGCTGGTTCCGCCTTACACGCTATGGCGTTGTTACAGGTACATCAGGCTCAGGCACTGAAGGACCTGTACGAGGGTGGTCACGACCCAGAAGTTCTTCGTGAACTTCGTATCGCCACGGACCTCGCGCTACGTGCGACGAAGGTGACCGCGCGGTCTCTGGGTCGTGCGATGTCCACCATGGTGGTCCAGGAACGCCATCTCTGGCTGTGTCTGGCTGATATGAGGGACTGCGATAAGACCAGGTTCCTCGACGCTCCGGTGTCCCAGACCGGCCTCCACCCGTCCGCCGGCGGCACCCCAGACGCGTACTTTCATGTCTCAATCCTTCCGCGCCACAGACCTTTTCTGCGGTTCGCGTTCGAAGGCAGGGCATATCAGTACACGGTCCTGCCCTTCGGGCTGTCCCTCTCCCCCCGTGTCTTCACGAAGGTCACGGAGGCAGCCCTTGTTCCTCTCAGAGAACAAGGCATTCGCATCCTCAACTACCTCGACGACTGGCTCATTCTAGCACAGTCTCGGGACCAGCTATGCGAACACAGGGATCAGGTGCTCTCACACCTCAGCCGGTTGGGTCTTCGGGTCAACTGGGAAAAGAGCAAGCTCTCTCCAACACAGAGAATCTCTTTTCTCGGTATGGAACTGGACTCGGTCAGCCAGACAGCACGCCTCACGCAGGAACGTGCTCAGTCAGTGTTGAACTGCCTAGATACGTTCAAGAGCAGGTCAGCGGTCCCACTGAAACAATTTCAGAGGCTCCTGGGGCATATGGCAGCAGCAGCGGCAGTTACACCGCTGGGGCTACTTCATATGAGACCGCTTCAACACTGGCTTCATGGCCGAGTCCCGAGGAGAGCGTGGCTTCGCGGCTCTCACCGGGTTCAGATAACACCGGCTTGCCGCCAAACTTTCACCCCGTGGTCAGACCTCTCATTCCTACGGGCAGGAGTACCCATGGAACAGGTCTCCAGGCATGCTGTGGTACACACAGATGCCTCCACCACCGGGTGGGGAGCCACGTACGACGGACAGGCAGTTTCAGGGGTTTGGACGGGCCCCCAGCTGACTTGGCACATCAACTGCCTCGAGTTGCTTGCAGTACGTCTCGCCCTGCTCCGCCTCAAGGGGCACCTACGTGGCAAACACGTGCTGGTCCGTACGGACAATATTGCGACTGTTGCGTACATCAACCGGCAAGGCTGTCTACGCTCCCGTCGCATGTCGCAACTCGCCCGTCATCTCCTCTTGTGGAGTCAGAAGCATCTGAGGTCGCTTCGTGCCATTCACATTCCCGGGTTGCTCAACCGTGCGGCCGACGAGCTCTCACGTGCTGCGCTTCCCGGAGAGTGGAGACTCCACCCCCAGTCGGTTCAGCTAATTTGGAGATGCTTCGGCGAGGCTCAAGTAGATCTGTTCGCCTCCCCGGAGACAGCCCACTGCCAGCTCTTTTTCTCCCTGACCGAGGGCACACTCGGCACGGACGCACTGGCATGCAGCTGGCCGCGGGGCCTCCGCAAATATGCATTTCCCCCAGTGAGCCTTCTCGCACAGGTACTGTGCAAGATCAGGGAGGACGAGGAGCAGGTCCTTCTGGTAGCCCCCTATTGGCCCACTCGGACCTGGTTCCCCGAACTCATGCTCCTCGCGACAGCCCCTCCCTGGCAAATTCCTCTGAGGAAGGATCTTCTGACTCAGAGACGGGGCACCCTATGGCACCCGCGTCCAGACCTCTGGAAATTACATGTCTGGTCCCTGGACGGGACGCGGAGGTTCTAAGTGACCTACCCCAAGGGGTAGTTGACACTATCACTTCGGCGCGAGCGCAGTCTACTAGACATGCCTACGCCCTAAAATGGAACCTGTTCGTTGATTGGTGTTCCTCCTGTGGAGAGGACCCCCGAAGATGCCCGATCAGAGTTGTGCTCTCCTTTTTGCAGCAAGGGTTGGAGCGTAGGCTGTCCCCCTCAACCCTGAAAGTCTATGTGGCTGCTATCGCTGCCAACCACGACCTCATAGAAGGAAGGTCGGTAGGGAAGCACGACCTGGTCACCAGGTTTCTTAGGGGCGCCAGGAGGTTGAATCCCACTAGGCCCCCTTCCGTGCCCTCTTGGGACCTGTCGCTAGTGCTCACAGCACTGCAGCAGGCTCCCTTTGAGCCTTTGCAGTCAGTTGAGCTGAAGTTTCTCTCAATGAAAACTCTGCTCCTGCTTGCATTGGCTTCCATCAAGAGGGTAGGAGACCTGCACGCATTTTCGGTCAACGATTCGTGCCTAGAATTTGGCCCGGCGGATTCCCAGGTAACACTGAGGCCCCGGCCTGGTTATGTGCCCAAGGTTCCCACGACTCCCTTCCGGGACCAAGTGGTGAGCCTGCAAGCGCTGCCCTCGGAGGAGGCAGACCCAGCCCTGGCTTTGCTTTGTCCCGTCCGAGCACTAAGATGCTGCGTTGACCGGACACAAAGCTTCAGGACCTCAGACCAGCTCTTTGTGTGTCATGGAGGCAGGCAGAAGGGGAATGCCGTCTCCAAGCAGAGGATGGCCCACTAGATAGTGGATGCCATTACCCTGGCCTATCAGGTTCAGGGTGTGCCCTGCCCCCTCAGGCTGAGAGCACACTCGACTAGGAGTGTTGCATCCTCCTGGGCATTGGCTTGTGGCGCCTCGCTAAATGACATTTGTAGAGCGGCGGGCTGGGCGACCCCTAACACGTTCACGAGGTTCTATAGCCTTCGTGTAGACACAGTCTCCTCCTGTGTTCTCACCTCAAACGGGTAGGCACAGAGAGGCCTCGGGTCGGCTTGCTATACTGCTCCAGAGTAACCTAAGAGTAGCTCTGTCGAGCTCCTCCGCTGAGCTTGACAGCTGGCGTAGCGGAACGTCAGGCGTCAGGCCCTCACTCGATGAATCCTTCAGAACCGGTAGAGGGCTAGGCTCTACGTAGAGACTTAATTGCATCTCTTACAAGGTCCACATTGCGCCCCAGTGGCTATGTGTTTCCCCGGTAGTACTTCTACCAGTATATGAGGGTTCAATCACCTCCAATTTTCCATATAAACCTAATTGAGTATATATGTGTATTGCTCCGAACCTCCTGTCGGAAGGACGTGAGCTCCGCATATTCCCAGTGCTCCAGTCTCACTGAAAGGGATGGTGCTGAGTTATACAGTGACTGGCTCTCCTTGATGCGAGCCCCTGGCCAAAGCCAGTAACGGGACCCAGGGGGGCCCGCTCAGGACACTGGAAGGGGCAGCAGCCACGGCGCTTTGTTAGGGATCCCAATTCGTCGGTCTCGACGAGACGTCGAAGAGACCGACTGATAGGGAACGTCTCGGTTACGTATTGTAACCCTCGTTCCCTGAAGGAGGGAACGGAGACGTCTCGTCCCGTCGCCGTGGCTCCTGTACCACCGCTGTACGGCTGGGCCTGTCCCAGCTCCTCAGCGAAACCTTGATGATGCATGCAACTGCTGCGCGTTATATGCTCACGCTATGATCAGCCGCAGCTGGCTGCAATCATGCATGCCAATATTCATTGGCTCGTTTGTATACACACGAAGTAGATTGGTCTATCCAGGCGATATCCCAATTCGTCGGTCTCGACGAGACGTCTCCGTTCCCTCCTTCAGGGAACGAGGGTTACAATACGTAACCGAGACGTTATTTATTACAAAGTGTATATGTGTTATTAATACAAAGTGTATATGTGTAAAGTAAGTCTGTTCCTGAGCACAATGCTTTTAAAATTAACAGGAATGTGTTCAGTTTAGCATATTTAAAACTGTACAGTTCTATGATACTGGATGAAATATGTACCTCACAGTTTTGTGACATTTCAGAGGTTTTGTGTTTTAAATGCAAGATAAGCACTGCACTATATGTAAAAAGTACAGGACTGAGGATTTAATTGAAATTTTTTTTTTTTTTTTCAAATACTTAATTTATCGAAGTAAATGCAGCCAGGGCACGTGTTATTCTTTCCGACTTTAGGGGCACAGCCATAATAAAGCACGGGATGAAATACTAAAATACAGTGAGTAAGTCTGGTAAATCGTGAATTAGCTGTCATCTTCAATGTTCGTGCAGCCAGCCGCGCTGGAGAAACTGCGATGACCCGCGTCTGCTCGCGAATTGCTCTTGCAGTAGACAAGTTTGATGGCATAGGCTAGCTACACTGCTTCAAGTCAGATGCTGATTGATCTGCGCAAATCAAGCACAACTTTATGCGCTCTCCATACAGTGCGCCCATGCTCCTACAAATAGTTATCTATTAACGGTGCAATACCTCCTTTTTGCCTACAGGTATACAGTGTGAATAGCTTCCAGCTGTTACGTCAAAAGGCGACGGTCGTGTTCAGTATAGGCGCGGTGTAGTGTAAATCAAAAAGAATCGACAAAACAGCGAGGAATCGATTCCTGGAATCGATTCTTTCGATTCCAGAATCAGGAATCGGAATCGGAATCGATTCCAAAAATTCCAGAATCTAACAGCCCTAGTAAATACAGAGAGTTACCCGTATTAACACTGTTGAGTGTTATCAGTCACATCCGGGATATTTGCTCGTGTGCGCACCTCGCCCATCTGAAATATTTTTCACAGACGCCATTTTTTTTGCTCGCGATGCGGAGCATATGAGGACGAGAAACAGCTAAATACGTCGTTTAATCTTTTTTTTAAAGACATGTTTTGTCACTCGCGATACGGAACAGACCAGAGTGCTGTGGACATCACTACTAACTTTTTCTCAGAGATATTTTCTTTCACTCACGAAGCGGAGGAGACAGGTTCTATCAAGGAAACACCGAAAGTAAGTGTTTTATCTCAGTTGCGATATGTATTTTATAAGATAATACTTTATGATATTGATATTCATAACCTTATGCTGTTCGCGCCTAAATGAGCTTTAATGTTTCTCACAGATTTGAATTGGGATGCGGTGCTGACGCAGAGGTCGCTTTTAACAGAGAAACATAAGAAGTAAGTGTTTTACTTCATTTAAAATATGTATTTTATAATGTCATAATTATATTGATATTTATGTGTGGTGCACTTATAAACTTTTTCTCAGAGCTACATTTTCTTTCACTCCCAATGCAGAGCAGTTGGGGAAGTTGGTTTTGTCAAGGAAAACACAGGAAGTAAGTGTTTTACCTCACTTACATTATGTAAAGTATAATATTACTTTATGACAATGTTAATATGTTGTGTGCATCTAAACATTTCTCACAGATTTGAATTACTATGCGGTGCTGACGCAGAGGTCGCTTTTATAAAAGGGAAATGTAAGTATTAAGTGTTTTACCTCATTTAAAATATGCATTTTATAACATCACATTAATTAATAGTGATATTTAGTGATGTTTGTGCACTCTTAAACGTTTTTTCAGAGATATTTTCTTTCACTCATGTTGTGGAGCAGACGGGAAAGTTGGTTTTATCAAGAAAAACACAGAAAGTAAGTGTTTTATCTCATTTACATTATGTATTATATAGGATATTACTACTTTATTATGATAGTTGTATGCTGTTTGTGCCTAAACCAGCCTAAATGTTTCTCACAGATTTGAATTGCTATGCGGTGCTGACGTGAAGGTTGCTTTTAACAGGGAAACGTAAGTGTTTTACCTTATTTATAAATATATTTGTGAACGTCATATTGATTTATAGTGATATTTATGTGTTGTGCACTCCTAAACTTTTTCTCAGATAGATATTCTTTCTATTCTTTCTTTCACAATGATGTGCTTGAAGAGTATACTCTAAGTGGGATGAGAAGAGCTTTGTTAGGACACATGCTAGATAAATGGATAAGCCACAACTGCATATTTTAAGATTATTGATCATCATGCCTAATGTTTTGATTATTAAACAATAATATTAAAGAGTCTGATCTCCTTCCAAAAATATCTCAAATGTAAGTTTTTGGTATGTTTGCACTGTCATTTATTTATGAATTATGACTTTGTTGCATCGTAAGAAAGAATGGCATCTACAATAATACTAGTCTGTTTTGTTCTTATTCCGAGGACAATCTGCATTGTAAAATGCGCTATATAAATAATGGTGACTTGACTACTGTACTTGATACTTGTCTCTGATATTTCACCTGATAAATGGATGTGAATATTTTCGTTATTTAGTTTTCCAATTTTACTGGAGCACTTTTGTGATGCTGAAAATGTTCATTAGAATTAGACTTCTCATCTGAAATATCCGTCTGTCCTGACTTCCCTATCAGCCCGGAATTCCCACCCGCCCACCCTCTGTCATCCACACCCATGCCTGGGTGGCCGCCGCTGTCCCCTGACAGCCCCTCAGCTCATCCTCAGCCCAACACCTGTGCAGTGGGCTCGCCGCGGGGCTGCCAGCTTCCATCGGCGTCTCGGCTGGAGGATCCCTCAGCTCCGCCTCCAGCCTCCGAGTCCAGGACTCCGCCTCGGCCCTTCGACCCCGCGGTTCCACCACGGCTCTCGACGCCCTCCTCTCCACCGTCGCGTATGTTGCAGTCGGCTCTCGCACCTGGTCCGATGGGTCCGGCTCTGGCTCTGTCGCTCTCGGCTCGGGCTCTCCATCGTCGGTGGGCTCGGGCTGCAACTCCGCTTGTCGGGGTGATGTTGGGCTGGGTTCTGGGTCTGGAGTGGGGCTGGTGTCATCCTTCGCGGTCAACGAAGCTCTGCTGGACACCAGCACCCACTCGATGTAACGGGCGAGGCTCTCTCGAGGACCCTCCCCGGACAGCTGCGCTTTAGTGGCGATGTTAATTCCTGCACGGAAGAACGTGCACAGGCAGCGGTCCGGGTAATGCGTCATCGGCACGAGGTACATAAAGTCACTTATGTGGTCCTCAAGAGAGCGGTTCCCCTGCTCCAGCAGGATGATGCAGACGGCAGGGATATCCATAAGGGAAAAAAGGTTAAATAAAACAAACACTGATTCAAAAAAAACGGAAAAGAAACGCAGGGGAAGACGCCGTGAACTGTTTTGGTCGGTCTTTCTGTCAGGGGTGTGCGCAGGACGAGACGAGACGAGAGACAAGATTAACAATTAACAATATATTTTATATAATACTTCAAGAAGAACAATGCAGGAACAGGCAGGATCAGGCAGGAACAATTACACACACTACATCCAACGTTAAAGACCGACAAAAGACTAAACTCAAAGACAGACTTATAAAGGCAAACTAATTATCAAACACAGGTGACACAGATGACTAATGATTACAAGGACAGGTGTAACAGATGACGGTGACGAGGGCTAAACCAAATGACAACAGAATGGCAGGGGGAGACAATGGGTGAAACCAATGACAGACAGAACTGTGACAAAATGAAGTTTATCATGAATTAATATTTTATAAAGTAGGCTACATCAAATAAAATAGGCCTACAAGAAACATTTTTTATGAGGGACTATAATGCGATAGGAGCTCGCTCAAGTACTGAGGAGCTAAACCATTGAGGGCTTCATAAGTAATTAGTAAGATTTTAAAATCTATATGATGCTTTATAGGGAGCCAATGCATTTTGGGTTTACATAGGTGGTGTTTAGAAATCCTATGGGCTTTATAGTTCCAGACAAAGGGAACCAGGATAGAGTCCAGTTTAAAAAAAAAAAATTTGGGCAGAAATACAGGAATATTCTGCACTAGATGCAAAAATCTTAATTGCGTTTACCCCTACCCACAAGAGAAATAAGAAGTGTTCTCCAGAAATTGATCATGGATTTAAAGGTCCCATATTGGCAAAAATCGAAATTTCCTGGCTTTTTCCATGATAACTGAGGTCTAGGGGCTATGTACTTACTACCATATGTTTCAAAACAGTCAATCCACAGTAACCTGCACACAGCCTGCTTAAAGTAGCTGTTCATTTTCATGCGCCGCTGTGACTTCCGCAAAGATGTGACGTCCGATCTACTCAGTCACCGCCTTTAGTCACCACCCCGAGCACCAATCACGTCCCACTCTCCTTTTGTCAAACCCAGACAATATCGTGTCCATAACATTGCTAAGCAACAACAACAACACGAAAACAAGTGGAGAAAACCCTGTTCAGTCGATAGATGTCGAAACTACATCATTGCACAGGCTTCAGAACAACGTGAATATAAGAGACCAGAGGCACGTCAACTTCAGCCTCTTTCACACAGCGATTCCGGTAAATACACGGATAATGTTTGATTTGGTTCATTCACAGTTGTTTTCTGGAATCTGTGTGTGCTTTACACACAACCCATAAAGACATGTGACGTTTGGATGTGAGATGTAATGCGACGCGTACATTTAACTAAACTGAAACTAACCTGAACAAACTGTGCTTCAGTGCTGATAGTGCAGAGCTGGATAGTTCTTGATACTCTTCACGAGTCGCAGGGTAACGTGCATCACTACAACACTGCCTTTATGGTTCTGGCTTTTGTTCACACAGCGCTCGTTCCCGTAATTTTCCAGAATCAGCGCGCATTGTGAAAGGGGCTTTACTAAAGCAACCGTTATGTAGCTTACTGCATTCGGTGTTTGAAAAAGAAAAAACATTAATGATCATTCTGAAATATCCTGTTGAGTAGCAGGCTAGGCTCCTCTATGGCTCTGGGCTCGGCTAAAGCATACATGACCGTAGTTAACTGTGGTTGGCCTGGCTGTGCGTCACTCAGAAAACAACAGGCCAATCAGAAGAGAGGCTCATGAATATTAATTAGATGGGCCAAAATCGACCTGTTTTTGACAGAGCTCCTAAAAAAGGAGCTGTAAAAATATATTGAGATGGATTTGGGCACTTATACCGCAAATATATATTCTTAAGGACATCAACAACTAAAATAAACCTCCAGAAATGTGTACAATATGGGACCTTTAAGTTTAGACAACAGAGGTTGAAAATTGGCCTTAATTAAGTCAGAAAACTTTTTTGTCACCTCAATTCCTAGGTATGTGAATTGTTCTGAAGCAGTCTTAAAGGGCAAATGTTGAAGCCAAGAAGAATCTTTGATAGTGACTGGCATCAGCACACTCTTGTCCCAGTTAATTTTATATCCTGAAAATGTACCATAGTGATTAATCAAATTAGGAATATTTGCTCTTTAACCCATCGAATGCTACTATTGGGTTTAGAAATAAATAAAATTACATCATCTGCATATAATGCTAATTTATTATCAGTACTTCTAGTTTTATAGCCTTTAATTCCAGTATGTGTTCTAATAGCCTCTGCTAAAGGCTCAATCGCTAATGTGAACAAAAGTGGTGACAGTGAACACCCCTGTCTTGTACCTCTGTGTAATTCAAAACGAGAAGACATTTTTTGATTTGTGAGAATTCTTGCACACGGACTAGAATACAACATTTAATCCATGAAAGGAAATTATCTCCGAGATTAAACTTCTTCAATACTGCAAAAAGGTAAGGCCACTCAATTTGATCGAATGCCATCTCTGCATCCAATGACAGAATGGCTAGATCTTGCTGCGAGCCACTGGAAGAGTAAATTATGTTGAAAAGACACCTAAGATTAGAAGAAGAGTTACGTTTTGGAATGAAACCATTTTGATCTGGATGCAGTTTCTAATTACTTTATTTAGCCTGCAAGCCAACGTTTTTGCCAGAATTTCTTGATCCGAGTTTAGGAGAGAAATCGGTCTATAAGAACCTCTGGGTTCCTGCCTTTTTTAGGGACTACAGTAATAATTGCCTCATTTAGGGTGGATGGCAGAGACTGCTCTATAAATGCCTGTTTATAAACCCTATATAAATAAGGTGATAGTAATTCGTTGTATGCTTTATAGAATTCATTACAAAATCCATCTGGACCAGGAGTTTTACATCCTTTTAGAGATTTTATAGTACCTGATATTTCTTCAATAGTAATTTCCGCACCTAACTCCTCAACTTGCTCTTGATTTAATGAGGGTAGCTTTTGTTGGTCTAGAAACTGAGCAATAACTGTAGAATCTATATTTCCTTTAGATGAATACAGTGTCTCATAAAACATTTGAAACTTACTATTTATATCCCTAGAGGAAGTAAGTGATTCTCCTGTGTCTGATTTGATCTTATATATTGCTCGTTCAGATGCTGTTTTACGCAGTTGTCTAGCTAAAAGTTTTTTGAGGTTCATCACCAAATTCGAAGTATTTTTGTTTTACATACTGAAAAGATTTTGAAATTTTAGAACAGAGGATTTGATTCAATTTATATTTAAGTGCACAAATTTTTTTATATTTTTCAATACATGGATGTTGAGCATTTTCCATATCTAATTCGTGAATTTGAATTTCTAATATCTCTGATTCAGCCCTATTTCTCTTTCTCTGAAATGCTTGATAAGAAATAATTCACCCTCTAATGTATGCTTTAAATGTGTCCCATAACACCCCCGTAGAAATGTCCGCCTTGTCATTGAATTGAAAAAAGGTTTCTATATCCTGTTTTAAGTGATTAACAAAGACTTTGTTTGTAAGTAAATGAGAATTAAGCCTCCAGTTTCTTTGTGGTTTCTCCATATTATCTATTTTAATAGAAAAAGTCACAGGACTGTGATCGGAGATAATAATATTATGATATTTCGCTGTACAGACCTGGGACATAAGTTTACCATCCAGAATGAAATAATCTATTCGTGTATATAGGTTATGAACTTGAGAGTGAAAAGAATATTCCCTAGCTGTCGGATAAAGAATTCTCCACACATCAAACATATTGTAGTTAGTTGTATATGAAAAAAAAAATTTACTGGAGTTGGAATGAACTATTTTTGTGGAGTAGGATTTATCTAAATACGGGTCTAGGATACAGTTAAAATCACCCCCAATTATGAGATTTGTATCTGAAATATTTGGAATTAGATTAAACACTTTTTTGAAAAACTCAGGGTTGTCACAGTTTGGTCCATAAACATTGACTAGGGTTAAAGGCACAGAAAATATTTCCCCAACAACAATAACGTATCTCCCTTCTTTATCTGAAATAGTCAAATCATGTTTAAATGGGACTCCTTTACGGATAAGGATAGCTGTTCCTCTCGATTTAGCAGAAAAATTGTAATGATAAATCTGTCCGATCCATTTGCATCTCAGTCTAACATGGGCAGTACGTTTCAAATGAGTCTCTTGAAGAAACATGATATCTGAAAACAGCGATTTTAAATGAGACAATATTTTTCCTCTTTTAACTGGTTAATTTAGACCTTTTACATTCCAAGTGGCAAAACTTAAAGACGCCCCTTTTGCATTTACATTATTAAACATAAACTGTGATTACAACAGAAAATCTCAATCTGTCCCGACAAGTTATCTACACACCAGAAAATGTTACCATGGAAACCTTTAGCACTGACCCATCCTCCCAAAAAAACGTTCGATAACAGAACATATTTAGCTGTTACAGGAACCAGCACACGTACAGCACAACTTACCACGAAGTAGAAGGCAATAAAAAGGTAAAATAAAAAAGGAATAGAAAAGAAAAGCCGACCTCCGCATTTTACTTTGCAGAGTAACAAAAGTCCAACAGTGAGTCCGCCAGCTAACAGAAACTTAAACAAAACAACGTCTCGGAATTATTGCTCAGCATTTAACCCTACTTATCTGTGCCAAACAGTTCGATTGCAAATTTCCATGCTTCGTTCGCGTCGGTGAAAAGCCTCTCTCCTTCATTGTACATCACCCGCAGCTTTGCTGGATACAGAATGCCGAACTTCACACCGGGTTTATCCCGAAGGATCTGCCTTACTCTGGCAAAGGCTGCCCGGCGTTTGACCACAGCCGAGGGATAGTCTCTGAAGATCTGAATGGAGCGACCGTTAAAGGTTAGCTTTCTCTGTGATGACACTTTTCGCATGATGTTTTCCATGGTATGGCCAAAGTGTATCCGAGCAATGAACTGCCGCGGCGGGTCACTGTCCTCAGGCCGGGAGCGAAGAGCTCGGTGAGCGCGATCCAGTCCAAGCACCTCCATGAGCAGTTTAGCTACAAACTCTCTGGCACCTTGATCGTTTTCCATTCCTTCTCGGATTCCCGTGATTCTTATATGTTGCCTCTTAGAATGGCCTTCCAGATCGATACATTTCTCCGTTAAATTCTGACACCTGCTCGGACAGACTTTTAACTTCAGCTTGTAATTTCGTAACCACATCTGCCGAGGATGTAGCATTCTGTTCAAGACGTGCGGCAATTGCAGATGTGCTCAGATGGACTTTGACTCAAAGAAAAAATTTCATCGGTGCGCGAAGTGCAATATGTTGCAAAAAAATGCAATGTTAACAGCCAGTGCTATCGCAAATGTCACTGTTGTTGACGATTGTGGAGAGCGGAGTGTGAGTAATAATAATTCTGTGCTGCAGTTGTATTTGAGAAACTGCAACCTGATTCATTTGCTGCAAGACGCGCAAAATGTGGAAGAGCATCTCTTGGAATGTGGCAGTCTGAAATTGGACATTCAGAACAACAAGGTGGTTGCTATGCTGAAGACATCTAATGAGAGTCAGTCTGCATCTGAGGCATGCCCTCCTGAACCTGTCGTGCCTGGAACAGCTCAAGTGCAGTCTGTGGCTGCAGTGGCTGAACCGGGGCCGTCGTCTGCAAGTGGTGAGTTGGACTTGCTGCTTGCAGAAGCTGAAGAGGGGTCTGTGTTTGCGGCAGGTGCACCAGGTACAGCACCGGATGAAGCGGGACAGGAAAGTGAACTGGAGTTGTTGTGTGCAACAGTTGCAGCTGAGGTGGTCTGTGCCGAATCTGAGGTAAAGTAAAGTTATGATGTAAGTTATTGTTGTTAAAACAGTTCTTGCTTACGTATGTTTTATTGTTATAATGTTATATTATATTCAGAAGTAAAATAATTTGTTAAATTATTGTTTTTTTTTTTTTTTAATTTATTGTAATTTTGTGTTTTTAAGCTATGTTTTTCTTGCATATGTTTTCCTTGAATTTTTATATGCCTTTTGTTCTGAGGGGAATGTTAATAAAAAGTTGTTTTTATAGATCGTTTTTGTGTGACTGACTTTTGTAGACACATATAGCATACATAGTGGAGGACTCCAGTGGCAACCTGTGAAGCTCTGGTGCCTAAAAGGGTTAAATACACTAACTATAAGAATCAATGGATTTGTTTTTTCCACTTATGTGACAATTTAGAAAGTGAAAAAATTGGGAGTTGGCAGGTTAGGATCAGCTATATTTTATTTCTATAACTCAAGATTTGGACTTAATGCGGTTTATGTCTTTATAGATAGTTATGTTTTTTTGTAGTAAAATCTGGCAACACTGCATTGCAGGCATTTAGTGAAATGATGCATCATTCTATTTATAACTTACTGACACAACGATTTACAGTGGTTGCTTTGTCACGTTCAGTGTAGACTAGACTGTTGCAACGCTCACAACTTGACAGCTGTCGCATCTGGTTTAGACTTTAACTGAATACCCCTGCTCTAGGCCTTATTGTTTGGTCTGCACAACCAATGTTATGGCATAATAATAATAATAATAATCAGTACAAAAACAACAGGGTTTCAACTCTTTGCACTAGAACCCCTAATTACGCTTCACATACATACTAAAAAATGTAAGATTTAATACTGAAAACATGGATCTGGAAATATACAAACTGCTAAATCAGGGTGGCATGCCACAAAGTGCTTGTCCATTCGCACAAAGCCAGTGGGCACCTGGGTGCAATGCAGTGGACACTGCAGCTTTCCAGTGAATCTACAAATATTACCAAAAACAAAAAATTATATAATTATAATTACAATTACAACTTTAACCTGATACTTAACCTGATAATTTGTTTCATACAACTCCGAAAATATATGTGATATTGTTGTCACATGTACACAATGACTACTCTTTGTCATGTTAACTGCTTCAGAGTTGCTGTAGGCCTCTTGGTAGCCTCTCTGACCAGTTTCCTTCTGGTTTTTTCATTCGGTTTGGAGTGACATCCTGATCCAGGGAGGGTCTGTATTGTATCAAATACCTTCTTAGTAATGGACTTAACTGTGCATCTAGGCATTTATAAGCCTAGATTTTTTTGTGTCACAGTCAGCAGCTGAATTGCCCTTGACAGCAACTGGAGGCCTCTCTTTTCTAATCGTTGTTTGTCTGTCATGGATTCTGTTTCCCATAACCTCTTGCACTGATTGTTTCATTACTGTCAGCTGTGTGTCATTCGCCCCTCATGAAAAATACCCTGCTCATTGTGGCTGCATTTAAAATAGCATACTTCCATACTATTTAGTAGGCAAAAAGCAGTAGGCGAAGAAAAAGTATGCATGAAATCTCGAAATCCACAAAAGAGTAGGCAAGATTTACCTGGATGGAGCACTATTTCTCGCGAGATTCGGGCGTACGTATACTTAAGTATTGTTCGAATATGCCTACTTACCTACTACATAGTAGGCAAAATGGGAACATGAGAAGAGTAACCATAAAAGAATAAAGGCGCGGTCACACTAGACTTTCAGCATGCGTAATTTTTTCGCATGCCGCTGCGAATATGGGCGGGAGCAGGATATGACGTCACGCGCCTGTTCGCAACATGGACTTCGATGTGCTTGCACTGTGTTTGTTACGACGACGACAGCTTCTGCAAAAGAGGTTGTGGGTTTACCCTATCCTCCGGTTGCGGAATGAGCGGGGAGAGTTCCACTCCTTAATTCAAGAGCTTCGCCTGGATGAGGATCGCCACAAGGAGTATTTTCGGCTCAGTACTGCCGAATTTGATCGGCTGCTCACAATGGTCGCCCCGGTGATTGATAAGCAAGATACCACACTGTGTCAGGCTATAGGCCCTGCAGAACGTCTTGCAATCTGTTTACGGTGAGTACTTTAACCTCAGAATATTTAATGTTATGATATCTGCAAAAACTTAAACATTTTTACTCCGTTAATATCAACAGAAAGTACTTTTGTAAGCTATATCTCTATTTGAGGTCACCTTAATTTACCACGCCACTAGTTTCCAAATGTTTGCTATTATTTTATATACTGTCGTTATAATATTATTATGTGTAGGTTATGATAAAACGTGTTTCTGGATGTAAATTTTTTGCACTTTTTTTGTCATCTAATATTTATTAATATTATTAAAAATCTTTAACTTCAGGTTTTTGGCAACTGGTGACTCCTACCACATGATATCCAAGAGCTTCAGGGTGGGAAAATCCACTGTAGTTGGAATAGTGCCATCTGTAGCCACAGCCATTTGGGAGCGTTTGGTAGGAGAGTATATGCCAGTGCCTCAGGAATCAGACTGGAAGGAGATTGCTGAGGGGTTTTCAACTAAATGGGCTTTTCCACACTGCCTTGGTGCCATTGATGGGAAGCACATTACAATTAAAGCTCCTGCTGATTCTGGCTCCCTTCATTATAACTACAAGGGGCAGTTTTCTGTTTTTCTTCTGGCAGTTGTGGATGCCAACTACCTCT
The DNA here is from genome assembly GCF_049309525.1 of Garra rufa. Classification (NCBI taxonomy): domain Eukaryota; kingdom Metazoa; phylum Chordata; class Actinopteri; order Cypriniformes; family Cyprinidae; genus Garra; species Garra rufa. Next base: position 89,835,832 of record NC_133361.1, read on the forward strand.
TCAGAGTTGTAGACATTGGTGCATACGGCAAGAGTAGTGATGGTGGTTCATTGTCTGCCTGTGCTTTCGGAAGAGCTCTCAGAGAAGGAACACTCAATCTCCCGGATGATGAACCCCTCCCGAATGGTGAACACCTTGGTCCAGTACCATTTGTGTTTGTAGGAGATGAAGCATTTCCCCTGCAAAAACACCTTCTGCGTCCTTACCCAGGAAGAGCAATCCCTGTTGACCAGAGGGTCTTCAATTTCCGTCTCTCACATGCAAGAAGAATTGTGGAGAATGCATTTGGCATCATGGCAGCTCGTTTCCGTGTCTACCACAGAGTAATGGAGTTGAGCCCATTTAATGCAGAAAGGATTGTGCAAGCAACCACCATCCTCCACAATTTCATAAGATGGGGTCATCAGAATTCTCCTTCCACCACTGGATATGCTGACCCTGGTGCTGCACTCCATGCAGCTGGACGGATGGGAAGCAACACTGCATCGCCTGAGGCCCTGGTTGTGAGGGAGAAGTATAGAGAATACTTCAATTCCCTATGCGGTGAAGTTCCTTGGCAGTACAACCAGGTTTGAGGCTCTCCATAAAAAGGCTCTTTTCAGAGCCATTTCATTGTCATAAAAGAGTCAGTTATTCCATGTATGTTTCCAGCAACCAAGAACATCTCCAGTAGAATGGTAAGCTTACACCTAGGATCTCCAGCCAATTCAGTCAAATTATTTGGACTGTACTGCCACCGATAAACATAAGTTATAGTTAAAAGAGACCGTTAAAGTAAGCAACAGGACAGTCAAAGTAATGGCATGAAAATGAGTAAATTCTGACATAATCATTTTGGAGTGAACTGTTCCTTTAATGCACTTGCAAACAACACTGAAACAACATTAAACATCTTCAAACTCATGTGAACGTAGTTCTATGCAATGTTAATTCACTTTCATTCAATAAGTAGTTCAACCAAAAATGAATGTGCTGAATTAAATCACTCTCTGGCCACCCAACAAGCAGAGTAAATTGTTTCTTCATTGGAACAGATTTGCAGAAAAAAAAATCAACATATCACTTGCTCATCAATGGATCCTCTGCAGTGCTGTCACAATGACAGTCACCTGATTAAAAACATGACAATAATACACAAGTCAGCTGTTTGGACTCTCATTCTAACAGGACACATTAAATGCATATGATTATTTGGTGAGCAAGTAATTTGATGTTTATTTTCTTCAGATTTGTTCCAGTGAAGAGACAAACTACTCTGCATCATAATGGTATCTTAACTGTCAGAGCTGTACTCTGCCTCATGTATTAACTGCATTATTTTAATTTGAAGCAAACTTCTGGTTTGTCTGGGTATACGGGAGAGTGCTGGCCTAATGCAGGTAAGGAAGCTGTCAACATCATCATCTTTTCTTTTTTCTTTAACAATGGCCAATATTTCATTTTCAAAATCATCCATTCCACTTGATTTCTTTTTTCTTTTTTTACATGCAGTGGTGCTCTGGCTGCTGGTGCCTGTTGCAGAGATGTTGTGACTTGGGGCCTGGCTGGGCACCTGGCTTTGGGGGACATGGCTGCTGGGGACCTGGCTGCTGAGGACCTGGCTGCTGGGGACCTGGCTGCTCGGGACCTGGCTCATTAAAAAGATGCTCATTTGTCTTCTAATAGGTTTATGACATGATTTTTGGCAGAACTAAGCCTTTAAATGTAAAAAGTATTTAATATAACATGTTTGTGAAAGTCTGACTTCATCCAGAATTAATTTCTTCTGATGTCGACCTGGCTGCTGGGGACCTGGCTGCTCGGTACCTGACTCATTAAAAAGATGTTCATTTGTCTTCTAATAGGTTTATGACATGATTTTTGGCAGAACTAACCCTTTAAATGTAAAAAGTATTCAATATAACATGTTTGTGAAAGTCTGACTTCATACACAATTGATTTCTTCTGATGTCTACCTGGCTGCTGGTTCCTGGGCTCTGACTGCTTGTGACCTGACTGGTGGTATTGAACATCTGAATGGTGCTGCCTGTACCTGGGTTCCCATTGCCATGGGAAACCTGGAAATTACATTTTAAAAAATGAATTTCAGTACTGGAACAAATCACTGACATTTCTATGGTTGCACGATAAATTGCATTTTTTATATATACTACACTATACTTTAAATATACTACACAATGCTATATTAGATATAATAAATATCATTGTTTAAGTAAAATGTATTTTTATTTTTAATAAAAGTCACAATAGGGAATCATTCTGCTCATGTTCCTGCACCTGTTTGCTTGTGCCTGCACTGATGGTCTGTTCTTGAGGAACTGGAGGAAAATTGCCACATGTGGGCCTTTCTGCCACAAACGGTTCAATAAAATGAAGCACATCAAAAAACGTCTCAGGTTACGTATGTAACCCTAGTTCCCTGAGGGAACGAGACGCCGCGTCATGAAACCCTATGGGGAACGCCATTGGCGGGCAGCACTCTGAATGTCTACAACCAATGAACGACGGGAGTGACGTCACTGCGCCTGTGACGTCACTCCCGTCGTTCATTGGTTGTAGACATGATTCAGAGTGCTGCCCGCCAATGGCGTTCCCCATAGCGTTCCATGACGCGGCTCGAGTTCCCGGAAGGGAACCTCCATTTTCTTCTCTGTCCTCCCTCACTACCACTTCTCTTACTGTCTCTTTCTATGCGTCTCTCTCTCATGTAGGTGTCTCTGAGTCCACGCCATTTTTTCTTGCAAGTTTCAACTGAAAAATAAAATGCTATTGCCAGGTTGTTGATGGAACAGATTGTGTATATTGTGTGTGTGTGTGTTGTGTGTGCGTGCGTGCGTGTGTGCGTGTGTGTGTGTGCGTGTGTGTGTGTGTGTGTGTGTGTGTGTGTGTGTGTGTGTGTGTGTGTGTGTGAAATATAGTTGTAATTGATTTTTGACAACTTTTTCACAGAAATGTCTAAGTTATTCGAAGGCATGGAGAGGCGCGTTCTCCTAAAACTGGACCAAATCCATGCAGATATTAAAGCAGCCATACAGCAAACGGTGAACCAGCCAAGAAGGTTTCGGCGACAGCATAAGGAGAATTCTCAGCAAAATTGGAGAAAACTCCCTATGGGCTAAATACAGCTATAAAGGGAGGAAAGGAAAGCGCCCATTTCAGCATCTACAGATTAATGATGTCATCATACGTAAGTTCAAAATGCTGCTCATGACAACCTGACTGACTCCAAGCTTGCAAAAAGTGCACTGTAAAATGATAAGATTCTCTTGACTAAATGTACTAGCGATCACTGACTTATTGAAAAATTGTGGTAACCCGTTGCCTTATAGTTAAGTAAATAATTTTTACAAATTAGTAAATTGTCAAAACTTATTTTTAATTATTACTTACTTAAAGGAGAAGTCCACTTCCAGAACAACAATTTACAGATAATGTAATCACCCCCTTGTCATCCAAGATGTTCATGTCTTTCTGTCTCCAGTCATAAACAAATTATGTTTTTTGAAGAAAACATTTTAGCATTTTTCTCTCTGATATGGTGCCCCAATTTTAAACTTCAAAAATGCAAACATTCACAAATTCTGTTGTAAACGATCCCAGTCGAGGAAGAAGGGTCTTATCTAGTGAAACGATCGGTTATTTTCATAAAAATAATAGCAATTTATGTACTTTTTAATGTCAAACACTGTTCTGGTTCAGGGTATGTTGAAAAACTCCCAACTCATGTTCTCCCTCAACTTCAAAATCGTCCTATATCACTGTTTTACCTTTTTTGTTAAGGGTGTTTGATCTTTTTTGCATGTTCACTTTGCAAAGACTGGGTCGGTACTTCTGCAGCGATGTAAGATGATTTTGAAATTATTCCTGAAGTTGAGGGAGAAAATATGGTCTGCGTTTTTTGACATTCCCTAACTGTCTTGAGCCAGAATACACAGAGTTCTAGGACTGCAAGGCAAGACGAGCATTTGATAATAAAATGTATATAAATTGTATTATTTTAATATTTTAAAACCGATCGTTTCGCTAGATTAGGCCCTTCTTCCTCGGCTGGGATCGTATGAAGCCGCATTTAAACTGCATTTTGGAAGTTCAAAATCAGGGCTCCGTATCAGTCCATTTTATGGAGAAAAATGCTGAAATGTTTTCCTCAACAAAACATAATTTCTTTACGACTGAAGAAAGAAAGACATGAACATTGTGGATGACAAGGGGTGAGTACATTATTTATAAATTGTTGTTCTGGAAGTGGACTTCTCCTTTAATTTTATAGGAGTCATCGGATGCCCATTTTACACAAGTGGACATGATTCTTTAGGGTTTATAATATACTTTGGTTAAAAATTCTCAATGGTTGTGTAAAACACCACCCTTTTTATCTTGTCAAAATCAGCTCTTCAAAATTCATCCTGTTCTGGTCGAGGTTGCTTTAAATGTTAATGAGCTCTGCCCTCTCTTCTCTCTGTGGAGCTTAGCCGCATTTAGCTCCTAAACTTGCTAACTAGCACGTTATTAGGAAAGATGATCGCAAAGATTCATTAAAAAACACTTCTGCTGTAAGTGGATCTGGATCACGAATGATAGACAGAAATATGTAGATCGGGAGGCACATAACCTTCACAAAGAAGGGTAATTTACTGCATCTCCAGCGGCTCAGATATCGGGAGTAAATGACGACCACTACGTTCATTATTACATCCAGCAACACGACAATTCGAAGATATTCTTGTCTAATTTACATCCCTGCTCCGGCATCGAAACAAAGAGGTCGAACTGTTACAGCTGATCTGAGGTAAGAGCTCATGTCAGTCAACTATGGTGGGAGCGGCCTCTGTGTGACGCAACAACAACAGGCATCTGAGAATGGCTCGGTTTGAAAAAGGGAATATTATTTTTACAGATTAACTAAAAACCACAGTATGGATTTTTATCATTATAGGGTAGATTTGTACATACACTGCCAACACACATTAATGTTTAAACAGCATGTTTTAAGTTAAGTGTAGGGTCTGGACCAATCAAACACACAATTGTTCATTAGAAGTAGGAAAAAATCACACACACCCTTTTCTTAGTCCCCAACTGTAGGCTCCGGCAAGTCTCACATGGCCCACAAGGCCCCGGTTGCTATAGTGACCAGGACCCCTCTGCCAGACCATAAAAACTTTACGACGCAAAAGAATGTGAATCGCAACTTCCCCAACCAACTCTCTCCTAAACAGACTGCAATAGTAACTGACTTCGTTCATTAATTCTTTAACAAACCTTCCTATGAATGAACACACCAATCCCCAAGTCAGTGTGTATTTCATTGTGGTTTGGGTATCTTGTCTTTTGGTGTAATGTTTTTATGCATGTGTTACTGTAGATATGGATGGATGTGTTGTGCGGTGTAACCACATGGTCATGTTTGGTATCTCTGAGTTCATATTTTGATGGCCTAAAGGATGATGCATATTATATGTCAATACACATGCAACATATTACAGTTGCATGAATCCCTAGTAGATATGAATGAGTACCCACATGCTCTCAGGAAAAGGGTCATAAAAAAGCCCCCTTTCTATCCAAACCTCCCGCTTGGAATTTCAGCCTCTCTCATTGGTCAAACCCAGGCTGGGGGGGCGTCATTCTTCAAGTCTTTAAAGGGCTCTCCCACAGTTCCGCCCTCTCTCTTCTTTTACTCTTCGCTCTTCTCTTGGACTGAAAACACGTCACCCGCGCCCCCCCCCCCCCAGATCCATGGGGGGGAGGGGGGTGCTCACCCTGCAATCATGAGGCCTACAAACCCTTCTTCGAAGCCATGCGGCCTCCAAGAACACTCAAGGAACTGAAAAGGACTTTCTGAACTGAACACATACGGAACCAATGCACAACAACAAGAGCTTGCAAGTATCTGTCTTTCTAACGTAGATAGCTGCGTTTAAATCGTTTTATGAAAAACGATTTCAGGTTGTTCAGAACAGTTTCATTCCTGTCCCATGAAACTCACTTCCTGCCTCTCTCACTCTCACTCTCTCTCTCTCTCTCTTATACTCTCTCTCTCACGCACTCTCTGTCTATTTGTGTTTTATGTACGTTTGTCTATGTGCGATCGTTTGTAAATAGTTGAGTTTAATAAACAACCATATATTCACATATAATGATTCTCTGTGCTGAATGCTTACATTACAACAGTCACTTAAACTGTGTCGATCTCATATTGCTACCTTAAAGCCCTATTGTGTTCAAATTGTTTTAACTCCGTTCTGATTCGTAAAGAAAAACGTTGCCGTGACGACGGCCGACGTCAGAGTAATGAGTATCGCTGAGTAATTTGCTGGACAAAGAAACAAGCCGATATCATCATTACTGTTACTGATCAGAAACTGGAAATTGCGTATATTTAATGACGATTATTATACACAATTTCCTGTGAGTTAAACTACTTTCCCTGACTGAAATGTATGTTTTAAATAACTCATTTCATCCTATACATTGGTCGGAAGACCTGGTGGAGTTTTGCAGTGTATATGTGATGAGAGAAACAGTCTCATGCATATACACACATATATTGATCATCTTAAATTCTTTGAGCTAATGACATTCTCTACATAAGTCAACTAATGTCTTTTTACAGTGCATGTTTTCATTATGTAAATAGTAGAAGTGGTTTGCTTTTAAAACATGATTAATTTTAATGAAGGTTTAGAAATGGTTTAGAAACTAATATTACAATTTTATTTCATGATAACTCCGTTTACTTGTGGTTGGAAGTTTGAATAAACATTGCAGAATTTTAAAAATGTTAATCATTTTGACAAAATAAGTGATCATACAATTTGACAGTATTTTGTTTGTTTGTTTTACAACAGCTCTGAATAAGGTAATTAGCATATCAGAGGTTTACATAAAGACTATAAGACAAAATAACAGAATTTACAAAAAAAAAAAATTAATAGCAATTGTGTGTCCAGTGAGTCTCCTAGTCTGCAGTTGCAAAAGAGTTATAACACAGCAGAAAGAAAGAATTGTTGATTTGTTCTGTAGTTAATTTACTTATTACACCATAATGAATTTTTTTATTAAAACTGCAGTAATTTAAAAAATGTCCACAATTCTGTAGGGTGTGTATGTGTGAATGTATGTACAATGTGTGACCTTTTTTTCTACATAAAATCATCATTTATATATTGTAAAGAACATTCTGTAAATGTATAACCTTGATATCATTAATATTGATTGACTAAGGCTATTTCAAATTTTAGACTCAGAAAATTATGTTTTTGGGGAAATTGCAATATTTTAAACCGGAACACATTTGAACCATAATTACCCTGACTATGGTACATCTAAGCTGAGATTCTCCCATTTTTAGTGATATACTGTACAGTATAATATTATATTTTTATGTATGCTGTGTATTGTGTATATACAAAATATTTAAATTATGAGTAGATAAATCATTTATGTCTTTTTTGGGCTGTTGTGTAGCATTAGTAGTAAATCCTTTACAACACGCACACACACAAAAAAAAACAACAAATCACGGCTTTGTTTGCGTTTCCTAGAGGTTCTGTGAACATCCTTTCAACGTTTAAAGAACCCTACACAAAGACGTCCAGGGGACATCCGCAGGCGCCATTCAGGGGATTACACGCAAAGACAGATTTTTTGAAACATTATATTTCTGTGTGTTGTCTAAGCGATCAGTGTGTGTGCTTCAAGTGTGTCAGTCAGGGGTGTTTTTTAACAAGTTTATATAATGCCACTATTGTTATTTTTAAATAATAAGGCTTAAGTTTACAGTGATTGAAATGTAAACGCTACATAAACAAACAGCGATATGCATAGCTGCCACTTTCCTGTAAAGTGCATCTTTGATAAACCAGGATGGTCTAGAAGTCATAAGAGGTAGGAAGGTTTAAATCCACTACTGATTTTTGTTCATTTATATTTTTTTAGGTTCCAAACATACGGCTGGAAGCGGACCTGGAGAACTAACGCAACAGCTGGAACACACGACACACACAGACAGACAGACACACAACAACACACACACACACACACACACACACACACACACACACACACACACACACACACACACACACACACACACACACACACACACACACACACACACACACACACACACACACACACACACACATTCACGCACACATACACTTAAACAAACCATAAAATGAAAAGATAACAAATAAAATATTGTCAAAGTACTATTGCTTGTGTGTTTATTCCTTGGGTAGTTCAATTTGACTAATAATTTATTGTTACATATTTTAAATGTATTTCGTTTTGTCAATATTTTAACATAAAAGATGTTTATGTGTTTTTAACGTATGTTCAGTATTTTTAATAAACTTACAGTGGTTATTAAGAGTTGTGTACTTGATTTAATATTGCATAAAATCATTTTATTTGATATAATTATAACTATCCAAGTATATTAAATGATGTCTTTAAAGATTAATACGACCCACGGACCGCCAGCAGACACTTATTATAAACCAGCGGCCCGAGAGCGGACCACTGTCGGAAAAGCAGCGGCTGCCGCTGGAATAACGATCAGCAAAACGCCGGTACTGGACCGCTGGACTTATGTTAGCTGGGATCATACCGGTTCACATATCCATCAGGTAGCTATCAAATTCCTGTTTAAGCACTTATAAACCGTTTGATTAAATATTTAAATATAATCTGTATTTTAAAGTCTTTTAAAAAGTGTTTAAAAGGACGATATCACAGTTACTTTCACTTTCATTAATGACGACAGTAGCACGTAATGGGTTGCCAGATCCCGGTTCTGCACATCACAGATAGCACTCTTTCACTAAGCAGTCGTCTGATGCGTGTTAATATGGAAGACGTATATTTTTTGTTCATCCAGAATACATTGCATACACTGAAAATAACCATTTCAGCTAAAACGTTGAACTTTCACATTTAAAAGGAGTCAAGGAAAAAAGATATATTGTTCTTTAAATTAGTATTATAGGACATAAATGACCTAGATTTTTACATCACTGCGTGTATACTCGTTAGGCTTGTATATAGCCTGGAATGAAGGCGAGAGTAGGCTGCAGTGAAATAATGCAGTCAAGACTGACAGTTCTGACCTCTTGAAGTGGAAAAGATACCTATGAGATCACACCTCACACCCTCTTTATAACAGTTACGCAGCAGTGTTTGTTTTACTGAATTACAATGTATAAAAGCAGGAAGTATAGTGTTGTAAATGTACATTAAATGAAAACAAAAATAGAGAAAATAATTCATTGATTTACGTTATTAGTAACTTTGAAAAGCATCATCATATGAGTACGAAATTCAATTTTATATACAACATTTCTATGATGTGTTTGTGATTCTGGAGTACAGTGCACGAGTGGGACTTTTATTTTGGTCTGGTGATGTGACGTCATAAAGACGCGACCCGCTCCTCATCTGTTGTGATTCATCTGAAGAAAGGTTTGTAGTTTTGCGTTTTTAAATAATGCCAACTGTTAGATCAGTTAAAGCGTTTTTACACTATATACAAAATAAATGCAGTATTCTTAATGTAATGGTGTAATGTTTTATTTAGTGTTAGTCAGGGCTGCCAACTTTTGAGTTAAGCTTGGAGTGAGAGTTCACTTTGAGACACATTGAGAGTTCACAATTAAGAGCTCCAATACAGTTTCAGTGTGCAAACTAAGCAAAGAAAAAAGCTCAGATCTTGAGGTTTAAAGGGGATCAATCCTCTTTTTAGTTCTCAGTATAAATATACTCACACTGGTATATTTAGAAACCAAACAAATTAGAATATAATGATAATAATAATTTTATATTATTATTCTTACGACAGTAATATTGGAAAACAATTCAGCAAAATAAATGAAAATGAGTATTTCACAGGTATGTTATTTTACCTTATTCTACAGTAGGGAAATTACAATACTTTGTCATCATTTCTACACTTGCAAGCATGACCTAAAACTTTTTTTGCCATATCTGCCATTTTAATCATGATACAAGCAAAAAAAAGTTATACTGTGTTTTTATTATAAAATGATGTAAAATAACTGTTGCAGTGCTGCAAAACTGTTAACTTTTTACCACAACAAGAATAGCAATGTACAGTCAAAGAATTGCAAGATTTAGTCATTATACTTTTATCAATAATTGCAATCACATTTAAAAAATATATTTTGACATGAAAATTCTAATATTTTTATGTTAATCTATTAGTCTGCTGTTCTGAGAACTTATATTTTTCTCCCATTCAAAAATGAATCCTTCATTCATGAGGGATTTATCACTCCTGAAACTTTGCTTCTTGCTTCCTTAGCCGGACGAAAAAACAAAACTTATATTCAAATTCTGAACGGATTATATGTAGTGGCCTAGGAGTGCGCAACAGCCCTTTCTTGATAATCACTAAAAACGTGACACTTCAGTTAATCGTAAAATTCCCTTTATAATCAATGAACTGCTTATTTACAGATAGCACATATACATCTGCAAGATGTCTGTTAAAGATCTCTTTATCTGGAGAGCATCTGCTGAATACAAACATCTGGCAGACATCTGTAAGATGTCAGTTTTACATACATTCAAATTCATAAACATCTTAAAGACATCTAATAGACGTCTATTTGACATCTGATAGGAAACGTCCAATAGATGTCTTGCAGATGAGCAAACTACGTCTTGCAGATGTAAATGCAGACATCAAATAGACGTCTCCGAGATGTAGGCCTACGTGGAGAGGACTGGGGGGAAAACCTGGTGTTTAGAGGTGAGTGAATTCATAATGCAATGGCCAATCACAGGTGTTCAAGATCAACAGATATGTCTGTGATTGGCTACATTGCTCAGCGCTACGAAAACACGTTGTCTTTTGGCGATTTCTAGAGCACAAACACAAATACGCCCTGGAGCCTTTACCAAATCTGTTTAGCAAATATCTTTCTTATTAAAGTTTTAACTGAGGGTGCTTTTGACTGCGTGAGAAAATGGATGTGTGGCGTGAGAGCGTGTGAAAAGTGTCAATTGCGTGAGTTGGCAGCCCTGTGTTAGGTAAATAAAGCATTAGCCTTTAGTAACAGAGAATGTGCGTCTCATTTCGCTCTCTATATCATGAATCAATCGTGTGATGATAAGAAGTGATGAAAGAAACTGAGAATCCGAATCATTTGAATCAAATCATTTGTGAAATGATTCAGTGATTCGATTCAGCGGCACACGGACTACAAACGACAACAACAAACACAAACGAGTGAATCACAACCGAGAATGATTTCATGAGAGTGAAATTTATTAGATATGATGTACAAATAATTGAATACTGAATATAAATAAAAAATAGCCTGCCAAAATATGAACGGCTGTGTAATTTGTATATATTTATAATCAAGTCTATTAACTCTCACTTTGACTGTCTTACTAAGGCACTGACTACTGAATTAGGAGCTGATTGAGACGCACCCAGAGATTGCATTGAGTTTTATTTCTATTAATTATTCTCATCTTAAACAGGACAAAGTGTACAAACACACAGAAAAAACCCTGGAGAATCAACAGAGATCCATGTGACACACAATTATAAAGATGGTGTTTATTAAAGAGGAGAGTGAAGACATGAAGATTGAAGAAGAATTCAGAGTCAAACATGAAGATACTGAGGAACAAACAGGTTGGTTTTCAATCTCAGAGCTGAAATGAATGATATTTATGAATAATGTCACACGTGTGTAGAAATGTTTTGACATTTGACAAAAGTGTTGAGATCACATGACAGATACTAACAACTGCCTTCAAGTGCAGCTGAGAATATCCAGCTTTCACACTGCATTTATTATGGCATCATGTACTTTAGTAACAATAATATGAAATTAGCCTAAACAATGTTTGAAAATTAGTTTATTTTGTAAAATTAAACCCAATATCGACTTCTAAGTACTTAAAACAAACCTTGAAATGTGAGTAATCATAATTTGGCTACTGCATGCTGTCTGCATTTGTTCATTTAAAGCTATTTGGTAAGCAAATAAAACAGCCACTGGATATTAAAGCTACATCTAAATTAATCTGCATACAACTGAAAAGTGTTTGTTAAAAAAATTTCTCTGTCCACACTAGCGTTTTCAAGCATTTTCCAAAAGTTTCGCATCCACACTGAAATGTCAGGAAACGTTAAATTCGCCTTACTGCGCATACGTGAAACCTCATAAAAGCTCACTGAGACTATACAAATGAAACACATGATACTTATTCCTGCAATTCTTCTAGTAAGTATCATTTATTTTTACTGAAATATCTATTTTTGGTTGTTATTTTAAGAACAAGACAATGTAGGACATACAGAAAAACTGTACAAAATAAGAAAAAACTGTAAATGCTGTAAATATAAAGCACAAAAAGAAGCACTGTAAATATAAAGCCAAAACAAAAATACAAACATTCAGGTTAAATTTAGATGTATTTATGTGAGGTGTACGATTGTAATGTCTAAGTTGTACACCTCTATATCTTGTATAAAGTAGTTTTTTTTTTTTTTAAAAAGGGGGAAAAAAAAAAAAGGGAAAAAGAACATAGAACTCTCTCTTTCTCTCTTTCGGCTCGCTCCCTTTTTTATCAGGGGTCACCACAACGGAGTGATCCGCACAGCCGATTTAGCACGTTTTACACCGGATCCCCTTCCTGCCGCAACCCATCCCTGAGAGTGCATTAACTCATGCAACCCCAGTGCTGGGACACACTCACTCAGTCAGGAAAGAAGATAGAACAAAATATATCAAATAAATAGATAAAGAGAGGAAATAAAGAAAATAACTCCAATAATGTCAATATAATCAGGTGAATAAATTGATGACCACTGATCAGGAGCATCATAGTGGAGCATTGTTGTAAAGAAGGTACTGTATTTTACCACGAGAACGGTATAAACTGTGAGGTGATGGAAGAGGTATGTGTACAAAATGCTGTGCTTTGGCATTTGATTAACTGTACCCCACATTTTTTAAGTAACATAAAAACTAAGCAAGTACTTCTGACCAGCCAAATTTACTTTTAGTATAAAAACCATTACATGTGAGTAAACTGTCAAATGACATCAAGTTAACTAATATTTTGTGGTCCAAACTGACTGCATCCACTCCAACTTTCATGGCCGATTCTGATTTTTCAGTAAGTGTGACTTGCCGATTCAGATTAAAAAAATTCATTGCCAATTCATTAAAAAAAAAAAAAAAAAAACTGTAATCAAAGCATATACAAAAATATTTTCTTCAGTTAGAAATAAAATATAACTAACAAAAAATGTACTTTTCTTCAATGAATTTTGTTATGGAAGAATTTTTTAAACATTATTTACAGGATCGTCTCACAACAATAACTATAATAACAAAAAGACCACTGTGTCTTTAAACAGGTAGAAATAACAATGCTAGTACTAAATGCTATTACTTGAGCATTAATGGCACATTTTTCTTTATAAAGAGAAGCATTTCTGCCTTGTCACAAGTTAATCCAGCGGTACTACACTTTGGAGCGTTCATTCACATATTTGCGCTATACACCAATGCATACAGCGTCTTCACACACAGATGAAAATTCACGGCTCGCACGTTTTAATGACCTTCAAATGGAACATATACGCTCACTGTGAACTATTAGATTGAAGTGAGCATATACAGTATGTTTAATTTGAAGCTGTGTGTGAAGACGCTGAATGCGGTGACGTATCGCAAATATGTGAACGAATGTTCAAGTGTAGTAAACTTCAACTGATTTCCCCTGCTCAGGGAGTAGGTAGCAATGTACACTATTCAGGGACCATGTCAATCGGAACAAAGTTCATTCACGGAGCTCACTTCTAATGAGTTGGTTATCTGAATCAGGTGTGTTAGCTAAGAGAGATGCATATTCAGCTCAGGGCCGTGCAGAGACCTTTAAAGGGGCAGGTGCTCAAAGTATAAAAAGGGCATCTGAAAGAAGGCATTAAAGAGCCCCTCGGGTCCATCACCTCATTGTAGGCATCCAGTTACTTATGTAACAAGTAACAATGTCATTAATAAGACAAATTATGCATTATTTGAAGTTTTAATTGCGTTTCAGGACTCAAACTTTTTTTTTTTTTTTTTTTTAAACAACAGAATCAGTAATATTTTTTTCACTATAAAAGGGGCTCCATAAATAGGGCTGTGCTCAAAACATCAGTACAGCAATACTGTACTGTATATTGTGACACATTCCTTGCTGATATGTGACCATAGACCACAAAACCAGTCAAAACTTCAAAATTGAGTAAATAAGCTTTTCATTGATGTATGGTTTGTTATAGGACAATGTTTATCTGTGATACAACTATTTGAAAACCTGGAAGCTGAGGGTGTAAAACAATCTAAATATTGAGAAAATCGCCTTAAAAGTTGTCCAAATGAAGTTCTCAGCAATACATATTACTAGTTTATGGTATATTTATGGTAGGAAATTAAAAAAAAAAAATCTTCATGGAACATGATCTTTACTTAATATCCTAATGATTTTTGGCATAAAAGAAAATATATAATTTTGACCCATACAATGTATTTTTGGCTATTGCTACAAATATTCCTGTGCTACTTAAGACTGGTTTTGTGGACCAGGGTCACATAAATGTATTATTACAGTGGCCTCTAGCAGCCAATGCTGTGAAGCAGTTTTGAGAAATAAACGGAACATAAAAGACCATTTTAATGTTTAAAAGATAAAAATATTTTCCTTGGACCTATTCATTTTGATTAGAAATTGTTGTGTATTAAATTGTCAAACCTAAAGATTTTCTTCTCTCTGTTAAACACAATAATAAAGAACAGCTGTTATATTAAACTCTGAGTGGTCACTTTAAATATCAATTTAAGGCAGTTTGTGACCCTTTTTAAGAGCCGCAGAAGTAAAATGAACAGTATGAGTAGGATTTGACAATGTACGGTAGAAGGCATAAAATGGCATGATTTATAATTCAGATACAGCTTCACACAAAACAAAACAAAATATCTTATACAATGGAATTTCAGCCTTTATACCATTACAAGGGATAAATCGAGTATATAATTTATTATATTTATTTAAAACATAAATATTACTGTCTTATTTGTTTAGATTTTTAGAAGGCACAATAACTTCTTTCACACAACTCTGTGTTTGTTGCATAACAACGTAGGTCGATAATTGCAATAATTTGACCATAAAGAGCTGAAAAAATGTGGAAAAGAAAAAGTCATTCTCTGTCACAAGGGGGCGCTTTAAGAGCGCTGAAGTATTAAGGTTTCCCTAGTAACGGCTGTATACAAATCAGCATTAATGCTGTTTTATCAGGCAATAAATGAAAATGACAACGACATGTTTCTGAGGACAGTCGGTTCCCTTCAGAAACATTCATATAAAGACATCAGTGCCGCGTTTTGACTTTGAAACCTACATTGTGCATATTTATTCAATGACATCATTGCCTTTTGAAGTTTAATCCAGCCCTATCGCGATTCTCATCTTTCCGTCCCCAAATGTACGACTTCCTAAATTATAATTAAGTATTTTCTTATACTATTTAACATATTTAACACTTTTTATGGCCTTAAATTTGATACAACTAAATTGAGGAGTTTTTAAGGACCTGCAGGTGCCCTCTACTTTACGATAGCCCGTCGGGCAGCCGGTGTAACATTCTGGTAGCCCGACTGGAAAACACAATAGCCCCGGAACGTTGGGCTAGCAATTTTGCGAGCCCTGCATTACATTAAAAAAATAAAAAATAGGAGACCTTTGACAGAAGGGCACTTTGGGCATCTGAGCAAAAAGGGCAGGTGCTCGAGCACCCTCCGCCCCCCCCTCTGCACGTGCCTGATTCAGCTGAGTGATGGTGTTTTAAGTGTCTTGTTAGGTTTGTTGTTCCGAACGTTTTTGTGGTTGTTCCCCCACATAATATTTTGACTACGGTCACGATCCGGGCCGATCATGCAAAAAATTGGCCGATTTCGATCACTAGCCAGTCAATTGGTGCATCTCTACTCTATACTTATGTTTGATAAGATGGCTTCATTTACATAAGCACAGTGCTAACAGTCAGATATTCAAGACTTAGTTCACCCAAAAACAAAAATCAAAAATACGGTGACCCATACTCGAAATTGGTGCTCTGCATTTAACCCATCCAAGTGCACACACACAGCAGTGAGAAGTGAACAAACACAATTAGGTTTCCGGTGCCTTATTTAAGGGCACCTCAGTCATGGTATAGACCTTTTTCCTGAGAAAACGATGAGCGCCGCCATTACGAATTCTAACGTCAGATTGAATGCTTTTCTGTTCCGGTTTCCATAGGAACCCATTCAAATAGCGTCCATGTGTTTTTAATGTAGCTACCTTCCGCTGCTTCGTGTCGTCTACACACTCATTAAAGTGAGGCACTGACAAATGACGGTCATTGCAACATTGCCAAGTGATGGCGCTATGGAGCCATGTGCTTTTTAAAAACATTTTAATAGGTTTAACATTAGTTTATTAGCTTGGAATATACCCTAATTTGACTAGAAACAATGCAGACCGGAAATGCAAAGCATTCTTTCAGTTAAGAGTCGGACTTACTTCTGTGTTCAGGAAAAAGGTATATAGATGGTAGAAAGAGCACTGTTCGTTAAAAATCCCCACCTTCAATTCCTGCTGGTGCGAGAATCAAACCAGCGACCTTCGGGTTACAAGCCCGACTCTCTAACCATTAGACAGGTGTGTTAAATAAGAGACATGCAAAACTTGTAGAGCAGGGGATTAACTTGTATTGGTCTCTTTCTGCTTTAGACCTGATGCTGCTGAAAGAGGAAAGTGAAGAACTAAATGAAATAGAAGACAAATATCAGTACAAGAAACATGATTTCACTGGAGAAAATGTGTTTGGTTGCTCACAAACTAAAGAGAATACACAAAAGAGAGCTCAAAAGAAAGGATCTAGAAGTAATTTCATCTGCCAACAGTGTGGAACAATTTTCACAAATAAAGAAAGCCTTGAAATCCATTTAAGAATTCACACTGGAGAGAAGCCTTACACCTGCCATCAGTGTGGAAAGAATTTCTCTCAACAGAGAAACCTCAAAGCCCACATGAGCGCTCACACTGGAAGGAGAGATTTTAGCTGCCAACAATGTGCAAAACGTTTCACAAGAAGAGGAACTCTTAATAGGCACAACAGAATTCACACTGGAGAGAAACCTTACACCTGCTCTCAATGTGGACTAAGTTTCACTCAAAATGGAACCCTTAGCAGGCACATGAGAATTCACACCGGAGAAAAGCCTTACACCTGCAAACTGTGTGGAAATAGTTACAATCAAAAAGGAGCCCTTATAACCCACATGAGAATCCATAACGGAGTCAAGCCTTACACCTGCCAACATTGTGGAAAGAGTTTCTCCCTAAAGAGAAATCTTGAAGCCCACATGAAAATTCACACTGGAGAGAAACCTTACACCTGCCCTCAATGTGGACTAAGTTTCACTCAGAAAGGAAGCCTTAACAGACATGAGAATTCACACTGGAGAAAAGCCTTACACCTGCAAACTGTAGAAATAGTTTCAATCAAAAAGGAGCCCTTATAACCCACATGAGAATCCATACTGGAGAGAAGCCTTACACCTGCAAACTGTGGAAATAGTTGACACATACTCAAAATTGAACTCATCCAAGGGCACCTCAGTCATGGTATTGAAAGTGTAAAGAGTGCTGTTCGTTCACAATCCCCACCTTCAATTCCTGCCGGTGTGGGAATCGAACAACGACCTTCAGGTTACAAGCCCAACTCTCTTACCATCTTAGGCCATGACTGCCTCATTAGAATTAACACAAGATAGAAGCCTTAAAGGGTTAGTTCACCCAAAAACAAAGACCTTCGTTCATCTTCAAAACACAATTTAAAATACTGCTGATGAAATCCGAGAGGTCTCTGACTCTCCCATAAACAGCAAGGGTTCTACCACGATCAAGACACAGAAAAGTACTTAGTAGTCCATGTGACATCAATGGTCCAACTGTAATTGTACAAAAACTTTATTCTAATATTTTCATCTCTACTGCGTCACTTGTGGATGCAAGTTGATGAGAGTCCCACGATGCGCGTGGCAGCACCAGCACTGACCCAGATCCAGCATTATGATGAGGAACATGTTACATGTGGAGAGACTCATGCTGTATAAAAGCTATTGAAATCTAATGATTTGCATCAGTGGCACCACACGAATGTGTCTGAGTATACTTGTGAAAGTGCATCGACAAGTGATGCATTAGAGACGAAAATGTGGAATAAAGTCTTTATTTTAGTTTTATTTGCACAAAAAATTATTCTCGTAGCTTCCTAAAATTACAGTTGAACCACTGATTTCCCATGAACTACTTTGTCGATCGTCTTGGTACTTTTCTGGGCTTTTAACGTGGTAGTACCCTTACTGTCTATGGGAGAGTCTGAGACATCTTAAAATATATCTTAAAATGTGTTCCAAAGATGAAAGAAAGTCTTACAGGTTTAAAACAATATGAGGGTGAGTAATTAATGACAGAATTTTAATTTTTGGGTGAACTAAACCTTTAAGCCTATATTATACTTTTGGCACATTTGAAGAAGTTTGTCGCGTCTCGTACCAGCACAATCCTTCTTTAAAACAATATAAAGGCAGCCAAATGTGCAATAATTGCTGGAGGGAAATTGCTCAGAGTTTGGACAAAGAAAAAAAGTGTGATAATGCGATTCAGAGTTATGCTTTTTGAGAATGAATGTAGTAGTGAATGTAGTATTTGTTTTCCTAATGTTGTGTTAAATGTCCTGTGACTGTATGTTTGTTCAGTTGGCCCTATGAAAGTTTTTTTTTTTTTTTTTTTTCAAAATTGTTTTTTTTTTCTGTTAAATTTTTTATGGACTGCTTTTAAATTTTTTTATGGTTAAATAAAATTGTATCAATAAAAAAATATATGTCTAATTAATTAAAATCATGAAAATCTATACTATTTAACATTAATTTATTAAAGGTTTAACAAAAATTACATGTTTAGAGCCCTATGAAATGTTGTACTTTTTTCTTGGTTAATTAAATAATTCTAATTCTTTGAATGCATACAAATGGCTTTCATTTACTCTTACAATGGGTTTGTTTTGTTTGTTTTTTTCCTCAGAAATTCTGCATTGTGTATTTACATTTTTCTATTTATCAAATAAAGGCATAAAATTAATTAATCATTTAATTAATTAAATTTGGCAAGTAATGGGGATTTAGTATTCAAATTAAAACCTGAAAGAAATATTGTGACTGTGCCTAAGTTTTATTAATTTGTCAATGGTAGTAGTATTAGTATAATGTACATTTTAAATATTAGTAATATACAGTATGTCACAAAAATGAGTACACACCTCACATTTCAGCCACCATTTTAGTATATCTTCTCAAGGGACAATACTATAGAAATGAATATTTATTATATTTTAGAGTAGTCTATGCACAGCTTGTATAGCAGTATAGATTGAAAATTAACATACAACCATTATTGTTAAAATAGCTGGCAAGTGAGTACACCTTAAGTAAACTTGTCCAAAGTGTCAATATTTTGTGTTAGCACCATTGTTATATGGCAGTGCCTTAATCATCCTGGGCGTGGAATTGACCAGAGCTGCTGGACATTAGACATTTACATTTACATTTAGGCATTTGGCAGACATATGGTGCTTGTCCACTTTCTGCTTGAGGATGCCCCTCAGCTGCTTAGTAGGGTTCAGGTCTGGAGACATACTTGGCCACCCCATCACCCCAGACCATGATGCACCACCACTATGCTTGACTGTAGGCAAGACACAATTTTCTTGGTACTCCTCACCAGGTCATCGCCACACATGCTGGACACCATCTGAGCCAAACAAGTTCATCTTAGTCTCATCAGAAAACAGGACATGGTTCTAGTAATTTATGCTCTTGGACAGGTTGTCTTCAACAAACTCTTTGTGGGCTTTCTTGTGAGCCAGCTTCAGATGAGGCTTCCTTCTGGGACGACGCCTATGTATATTGTGTGAGCACTGACAAGCTGACTTTCTACTTCTGCAACCTTTAATGCAATGCTGGCAGCACTCATGCATCTGTTTTTTGAAGCCAAGTTCTGCACCTGACGCACAGAACGAGTGCTCAGCTTCGTTGATCTACCCTTGCAAGGCATGTTCCGAATGAAACCCATCTTTGAAAACCTCTGTATGACCCTGACCAGTGTAGTGTAACTTGGTTTCAGGGTGTTACTGAACCTTTAATAGCCTTGGCCATCTTTGTGGAGAGCAACATTTCTAATTCTGTAATTCTCAGAGAGTTCTGCCATGAGGTACTTTTACCTGCTCTAGTACAAGATACACAACTTTGTATTGTCCTGTCAAGCAGACAAAAACAGAAACATGATGAATAGGACATGTAGCTTTTCATGGTTAAACAACATACTGCTCACTCAAAAAAATAGCACTTTGGTTGAACATGATTTAATCATGGACAGTGTTTCCATGTGATTCCACCACATTATCTTAACAACAATGGATGATATTAAACCAACTTGAAAAATTTGTTTTCATTTAACATGAACGGATTACATTCACTAAACATGATCTAAATACAAATTTTTAACTTGAATTAATGGTTTTTATTGAACAGAAGTTAAAGTTAATGATATAATTAGTGATTAATTAAGTGATGATTGATCATTATTGAAGACACCTGATGTTAATAAGCAGAATCACCAAATGAGAAAATCACATTTTTTAGGAAACCATTACAGTGGTCAGTGTTTGCATTAGTTGGGATCTTGAGTTTAACGTTTGTAAAAGCAGATTTTGTTTGGCTGCTGTAGCAGTGTTATAACAGCCAGACACACCAGACTAAAGGCAATCATGTTTTCAAGAAATGTTTGTGAAGTAATAGACCATGGGTTTTATCACTGGTTACATAAACTCTATAATTGAGAGTCGCATATATAGTCAGACAGATATGTAAAAAAAAAAAAAAAAAATAGTTTTATTAAGACATTATGTAGCCAATCAGAACTCATCCATGATTCCCATCATGCATTGCGGCATTAATAAATTATGGGCTGAATTGTCTTCATAATTTATTTTATTCTTACTATTTTCATTTGTTTTTGTTGTTTTTATGTGACTTTTTAATAACTTGTTTTGTGATGTTCAGAGTTGATATGTTTATCTGAATACATCATTTGTCACCGTTGCTGAGATTCATACGCTGGTTCTTGATGTCTGTGTGTGTCTAAACAAACAAGTTTTAATTTGTGAGAAATTCTTCCAAAGTATATTTTAACAATAGATGGAGAGTATTGTTTGTTGTGGACTCATGAGACTAAATATTTACAACAGTTACTTGACTGAACACTTTTAGAAACTTATCTCTGAGTTGCAGTTCCTTTAATGGAAAATAACTCAGAGATTTGACTCTAAATTGAGTTCAATGATTCAGGTCAAGCAATGATTACATTAAACCATAACCATCATGGTTATGAGAGACCAACTAATGCAAACCCTAGAACTAAACGGGAGGACCTGGTCAATGACCTGAAGAGAGCTGGGACCACAGTCTCATCGGTTACCATTAGTAACACACTACACCGTCATGGATTGTAATCCTGCAGCGTGTGCAAGGTCTCCCTGTTCAAGTCAGCACATGTCCAGGCCCGTCTGAAGTTTGCCAAAGACCATCTGTATGATCCTGGAGTAGGCATGGGAGAAGGTCATGTGGACAGATGAGACCAAAATATAATTCTTTGGTATAAACTCCACATGCCGTGTTTGGAGGAAGAAGAAGGATAAGTACAATCCAAAGAACACCATCCCAACTGTGAAGCATGGGGGAGGAAACATCATGCTTTGGGGGTGTTTTTCTGCAAAGTGGACAGGACGACCGCACCGTATTGAGGGGAGGATGGATGGGGCCATGTATCACAAGATTTTGGGCAACAACAACCTTCCCTCAGTAAGGGCCTGTTGCCCAAGCTACAGTCCCAAAACCTGAAAGATCTGCAGAAGACCTGTATGGAGGAGTGGGACAAAATCCCCGCTGCAGTGTGTGCAAACCTGGTCAAGAACTACAGAAAACATCTGACCTCTGTAACTGTAAACCAAATACTAAGTTCTATTTTTCTAGTGTATCAAAGACGTGTTTCATGCAATAAAATGGAACTTAATTATTTAAAAATTAAACAATGTGACTGGATTTGTTTTAGATTCTGTCTCTCACAGTTGAGGTGTACCTATATTGAAAATTACAGATTTTACCATTATTTGTAAATGGGAAAACTTGAAAAATCGGCAGTGTATTAAATACTTATTTGCCCCACTGTACTTGTTGAAATTCATGCCAGACTTGTTAGCCCACTATTTCTTGGCACAAGTGGACAGTTCAGTAAGAAGGAACTTTTACGTACACACAACATAACTCACTTGAGAATTTATATTTAATATTTGTCACGGTTTCAGTCAATAATTTCAGCCTTCAAATTATTTTTGCTATTTCAGGCAAAAAATCTTTGAAGTAGAACTTTTTTCTGGTGCCATTTTATATCTGCAGAGCTATTTGAAACTATTTACGTACAAAAACAGAAATACGGTCTTGTTTATACATAACTGTTCTAGGTCTATATGTGATGGCAAAATCACATATAGACAAAAATTATTCCATTGCGCCGCCTTCAGAGTGATTTTAAAAATTGCTCCTTCTAAACTTGTCAGTGTGTTTCCAGAATGCGTTTGCAAATTATCTTTCAGGTTTCTCTGATATGTGAAACTTATGTTGCAGAAGGTCTGTCTCCAGTGTGAAGCCTCATGTGAGCGGTAAGGTTTCCTTTAAGTGTGAAACTCTTTCCACATGAAAGGCAACTAAAAGGTTTTTCTTCACTGTGAACTCTCATGTGAGCCCGAAGGTTTCCTCTAAATCTGAAAGTCTTTCCACAATAAGGGCAGATATAATCCTTCTCTCCAGTATGAATTCTCATGTGTAGATTTAGGTTTGTCTTGTTTGAGCAAGTTTTTCCACAGTGATTGCACATGAACGGCTTCTCTCCAGTGTGAGATGTTACATGATTTTTAAAATGATCACTGTCTGAGAAACTCATTCCACACTGATGGCATATAAAACTGAGAGAGGGAGCTCCTGAGTGAACCACCATGTGCTTTTTAAGGGTTCCCTTATGACTGAACTTCTTTTCACACTGATCGCATGCATATGGCTTCTCACCAGTGTGAATGTTCATGTGATACTCAAGGTTTGGTTTGGTTGTAAAACCTATTCCACAAAGTTTGCAAAGGTACGGCTTCTCTCCAGTGTGAGTTCTCATGTGCCTGTTAATGCTTCCTTGTTGACTGAAATGTTTTCCACACAGAGGGCATGTGAAGGGCTTTTCACCTGTGTGGACGTTCATGTGGCTTTTGAGGGCTGCTTTTTTAGGGAAAGATTTTCCACACTCTTGGCAGGTGAAAGGCTTCTCTCCAGTGTGAATCCTCATGTGGACTTTAAGATTTCCATGTTCACTGAAATGTTTTCCACACTGTTGGCAGGTAAAAGGCTTCTCTCCAGTGTGAATCCTCATGTGGACTTTAAGATTTCCATGTTCACTGAAATGTTTTCCACACTGTTGGCAGGTAAAAGGCTTCTCTCCAGTGTGAATCCTCAAGTGGACTATAAGGTTTCCATGTTGACTGAAACTCTTTCCACAATACTGGCAGGTGAAATGAGTTTTACTTGAAGTATTTTCTGTCTGAGAGCAACTAATTGATTCTCGTCCAGTTATAAAATACTGATCTTCATCTTGCATTTCATCTAGTACTTCACTCTCCATTCTGGGCACCACCAGTTCTAAAAAGAGACAAATACAAGTTAACCCCTGTTTAAAAGCAACAGTAGAACAGAGTGCAACAATGGCCCAGATCTGGCATTTATTCTGGAGAGTCACAGTCCTGCAGAGTAAAGCTCCAACACACCTCTAATAAGTTAACCTTGAAGACCATGATTCAGGTGTGTTCAGTTAGAATTGGAGTTAAACTCTGCAGAGCTGAGCTTGACACCCCAGTTTACATTTATAGAAAGTCTTGGATATGTGAAAACATCAAAATGTGTTCTACTGGGGATGTTTGAAGTGTTTGATGTTTGACTACTGTTTTAATTCCTCATTGAAAACTTGGAATCAAGTTTTTTTTTTAAATGCAGCATTACATAGACGTAAAGGTATGCTTGGGATTTTGGGGGAAACTTCTGTAATTTTTAACTAAGATTAATAGTGTCATGTATGTAAACCACATTTGGGCAGCATGAAAATCACAATTGTGAGAGATTTGAGAAATGCACATTTCAGAACAAAAATTTACAGATAATGTACTCACACACTTGTCATCCAAGATGTTCATGTCCTTCTTTCTTCAGTCGTAAGGAAATTATGTTTTTTGAGTAAAGCATTCAGGATTTATATGGTTTGAACTTCTAAAATGCAGCTTCAAAGGGCTCTAAATGATCGCAGCCAAGGAAAGAAGGGTTTTATTTAGCAAACAATGTTATTTTCTAAAAAAAAAAAAAAAAATTACAATTTATATACTTTTTAACCTCAAAGTCTTGTCTAGCTCAGCAAGACAAGCATTTGAGATTAAAAAGTATATATCTGATCGTTTCGCTAGATAATAAACTTCTTCCTCGGCTGGGATCATTAAAAGCCCTTTGACGCCACATTTAAACTGCATTTTGGAAGTTCAAACTTGGGGGCACCATAGAAGTCCTCTATATGGAGAGAAATCCTGAAATGTTTTCCTCAAAAAACATTTCTTTACGACTAAAGAAAGTAAGACATGAACAACAAAGCAGGAGGAAAGCAAACAAGATTACAAAAAAATCACTTGCCAACAGCAACCGAACTGAGAAAATGCACAGGCCAAAATATTGCTTACCAGCCATTAACCAGTGTTTGGATTTTAAAATGTATTTATAATTGTGACTTTTTTTTGTCTGTGCATTCATAAAAATCCCAAAACGCTCCAAACCCCCTTTTTCTGTTTCATTGTCAACAAACAATAATACAAAAATGGGGTGGGGGATGAGAAACATACAGTATCTCACAAAAGTAAGTACACCTCTTACATTTCAGCAACCATTTTAGTATATCTTCCCAAGGGATAATACTATAGAAATGAAACTTGGATATATTTTAGAGTAGTCAGTGTCCAGCTTGTATAGCAGTATAGATTTACTGTCCTCTAAAAATACAGCCATTATTGCCAAAATAGCTGGCAACAAAAGTGAGTACACCCTAAGTGATAACAGCAGTATGTTGTTTAGCCATGTAAAGCCACATGTCCTATTCATTATGTTTATGTTTTTGTCTGCTTGACTGTTCTGTGCATCAAGTGCAGAACCTGGACCCTGTGGGGCATCCTCAGATGGAAGGTAGAGAAGCACAATGTCTCTAATGTACTGCAGCTATGTGATGCCATTATATGGAAGAGGATCCCAGCAACAACCTGTGCAGCTCTGGTCAATTCCATGCCTTGCAGGATTAAGGCAGTGCTGGATAACAATGGTGCTAACATAAAATATTGACACTTTGGACACAGTTTTGACAAGTTCACTTCGGGTGTACTCACTTTTGTTGCCAGCTATTTTGACAATAATGGCAGTATGCTGAGTTATTTTCATAGGACAGTAAATCTATACTGCTATACAAGCTGCACACTGACTATAAAATATATCCAAGTTAAATTTCTATAGTATTATCCCTTAAGACAATATACTAAATTTGTGTGAGGGGTGTACTCACTTTTGTGGGACACTCTATAGCACTTGTTCTCAAACTGGGGTATGCGAGGTGACGGAAGGGAGTTGCCAAAAAAATGCTGAGCTTTGCCATTCATTTAGTTCTAACCCAATTTAAAGTAACATTAAAACAGAGCATGTATTTCTGACAAGCAAAATGCCGCTTTTATGCTGAAACAGGAAAATGGGAGTGCCGTAAACAATCAAAGACATCAAATTACCTCATCTCTTGCAGTCAAAACTGACTGTATCCATACCAGCAGTGTGCATATGATAGGATGCCTGCAAAGTATGCTACTTTAGCAAACAGCGCTGCATGTACTTAATTCAGGTCATGAGGGGAGGCCTCAGCAAACTGACAGCTTATCACCCTGGACCCTCAGATTAAAACTCTGATGCTCTACCGACTGAGCTATCCGGGCCACCTGCATGACAGCAGAAAATGTGCATTCTCTGTCTGCTTACAGTTTGTGGCACTACAGGATGAAGGCCACAGACTATTAGGCTTGGTGTGTCCGGGCCTTTAGGTTTACGAAAGCTTGTCTTCCCAATGACATGTAATTTCATTTCATCGAATGCCAGCATTATACTAACCTCAAGAAAGCCTCACAAGGACACGACCACATGTTACATGATTATGAATGCTATTACTGCATTCCTTTCAGTATTAGCCCAGCATCAACACTGAATTTCGATTACACTGTATATCAACGGTTGGTCTAGGACTGGGTGGGAGTCAGGGAATTTACCTGGAACCTCACAGTTTCTCACAAAACATCATGTCGCACGCCCTCCAGAGGAGCTGTGGCCTTTTGACTCAGGAGAAAAGGGACAAGCAGGCGGAAGGGATCCTTCAGATTATGAGACTGACACGCTGCCCAACTGCGTCAATGAGGCCGGTGGGTTGACCGGTCTGAACAGCGAAGAACTAGCTTCTCTGTCCTTGCCTGTAGGTGTAGCCGCAATGGGTCAGCTCCCACCACGCAGGCGTGTCAGGATGGCCGAGCGGTCTAAGGCTCTGCGTTCAGGTCGCAGTCTCCCCTGGAGGCGTGGGTTTGAATCCCACTTCTGACAGACTTAAGTTTCGGCTACGGACAACAGCTACGGTCTTCAGCCGCAAGGCTGTAACTTTGCCAACTTTGCCTTGTGTCAGGGCATTAATTTTGCCAAAGCACCACATTTCAGTCGACGTCAGAATTAGTATAAAGTGGCAGTAACGCCAACGGGCGTTCCGTTAAACTTGAGAATTACTCCGTTTTATCGTTTGTGCGACGTCACTCCTTCCCCGATACCAAGTTGCAGGCACTTTTAAAGAATGCCTTGAAAGACTATGTCAAGTCGTAATAGAATCGAGTCAATATTTCCTTAAGATGAAGGCAACATTGCTTTAAGGTTCACGAAAGCTTGCCTTCCCATTAATAGGGAATTTCATTTCCAATGCCAGCATGATATTACCCTTAAGAAAACCTCACAAGAACACCACCACATGTTACATGAATACGACAGGGATGGTATTCCTGCATTCATTCAGCATTAGCCCAGCGTGAACACTGAATTTCGATTATATTGCATGTCAAAGGGTGGCCTAGGACTGAATGCAATGTCGCTGGATGGTATTTAGGGAATTTACCTGGAAACTCACAGTTTCTCCCGCAATGTCGTGTCGTCCACCCTTCAGATGAGCTGTGGCCTTTTTCCCTCAGGCGAAGGAGACAAGCAGGCGGACGGGAACAGAGAAGCCCGCTCTGTCGTGTAAGCGCTCTCAGCTATCAAAAGGCACCACGCTGCCCCGTGTGAGGCACGACCTTCAGATTATGAGACTGACGCGCTGCCTAACTGCGCCAACGAGGCCGGCGGGATGACCGGTCTGAAATGCGAAGCGCTAGCGTGTCGGTGCCTGCCTGCAGGGCGTAGATCCAAAAGCTGCGTTCAGGTCGCAGTCTCCTCTGGAGGTGTGGGTTCGAATCCCACTTTTCCGACAGAACTGTCCTTTGTCCTTTGGCTTCGGATAACAGCTACAGTCTTCAGCGCTTGGCAGAACATGTGGAGCTATATTTGAATCGAATCAACATTTCGTTAGGGATTCAGACCACAAGCTGGGTGTAGCCGCAACGGGTCAGCTCCCACCACGCAAGTGTGTCAGGATGGCCGAGCGGTCTAAGGCGCTGCGTTCAGGTAGCAGTCTCCCCTGGAGGCGTGGGTTCGAATCCCACTTCTGACAGACTTAAGTTTCGGCTACGGACAACAGCTACGGTCTTCAGCCGCAAGGCTGTAACTTTGCCTTGTGTCAGGGCATTAACTTTGCCAAAGCACCACATTTCAGTCGACGTCAGAATTAGTATAAAGTGGCAGTAACTTCCGTTAAACTTGAGAATTACTCCGTTTTATCGTTTGTGCGATGTCACTCCTTCCCCGATACCAAGTTGCAGGCACTTTTAAAGAATGCCTTGAAAGACTATGTCAAGTCGTAATAGAATCGAGTCAATATTTCCTTAAGATGAAGGCAACATTGCTTTAAGGTTCACGAAAGCTTGCCTTCCCATTAATAGGGAATTTCATTTCCAATGCCAGCATGATATTACCCTTAAGAAAACCTCACAAGAACACCGCCACATGTTACATGAATACGACAGGGATGGTATTCCTGCATTCATTCAGCATTAGCCCAGCGTGAACACTGAATTTCGATTATATTGCATGTCAAAGGGTGGCCTAGGACTGAATGCAATGTCGCTGGATGGTATTTAGGGAATTTACCTGGAAACTCACAGTTTCTCCCGCAATGTCGTGTCGTCCACCCTTCAGATGAGCTGTGGCCTTTTTCCCTCAGGCGAAGGAGACAAGCAGGCGGACGGGAACAGAGAAGCCCGCTCTGTCGTGTAAGCGCTCTCAGCTATCAAAAGGCACCACGCTGCCCCGTGTGAGGCTCGAACTCACGACCTTCAGATTATGAGACTGACGCGCTGCCTAACTGCGCCAACGAGGCCGGCGGGATGACCGGTCTGAAATGCGAAGCGCTAGCGTGTCGGTGCCTGCCTGCAGGGCGTAGATCCAAAAGCTGCGTTCAGGTCGCAGTCTCCTCTGGAGGTGTGGGTTCGAATCCCACTTTTCCGACAGAACTGTCCTTTGTCCTTTGGCTTTGGATAACAGCTACAGTCTTCAGCGCTTGGCAGAACATGTGGAGCTATATTTGAATCGAATCAACATTTCGTTAGGGATTCAGACCACAAGCTGGGTGTAGCCGCAACGGGTCAGCTCCCACCACGCAAGCGTGTCAGGATGGCCGAGCGGTCTAAGGCGCTGCGTTCAGGTCGCAGTCTCCCCTGGAGGCGTGGGTTTGAATCACACTTCTGACAGACTTAAGTTTCTGCTACGGACAACAGCTACGGTCTTCAGCCGCAAGGCTGTAACTTTGCCAACTTTGCCTTGTGTCAGGGCATTAACTTTGCCAAAGCACCACATTTCAGTCGACGTCAGAATTAGTATAAAGTGGCAGTAACGCCGACGGGCGTTCCGTTAAACTTGAGAATTACTCCGTTTTATCGTTTGTGCGACGTCACTCCTTCCCCGATACCAAGTTGCAGGCACTTTTAAAGAATGCCTTGAAAGACTATGTCAAGTCGTAATAGAATCGAGTCAATATTTCCTTAAGATGAAGGCAACATTGCTTTAAGGTTCACGAAAGCTTGCCTTCCCATTAATAGGGAATTTCATTTCCAATGCCAGCATGATATTACCCTTAAGAAAACCTCACAAGAACACCGCCACATGTTACATGAATACGACAGGGATGGTATTCCTGCATTCATTCAGCATTAGCCCAGCGTGAACACTGAATTTCGATTATATTGCATGTCAAAGGGTGGCTTAGGACTGAATGCAATGTCGCTGGATGGGATTTAGGGAATTTACCTGGAAACTCACAGTTTCTCCCGCAATGTCGTGTCGTCCACCCTTCAGATGAGCTGTGGCCTTTTTCCCTCAGGCGAAGGAGACAAGCAGGCGGACGGGAACAGAGAAGCCCGCTCTGTCGTGTAAGCGCTCTCAGCTATCAAAAGGCACCACGCTGCCCCGTGTGAGGCACGACCTTCAGATTATGAGACTGACGCGCTGCCTAACTGCGCCAACGAGGCCGGCGGGATGACCGGTCTGAAATGCGAAGCGCTAGCGTGTCGGTGCCTGCCTGCAGGGCGTAGATCCAAAAGCTGCGTTCAGGTCGCAGTCTCCTCTGGAGGTGTGGGTTCGAATCCCACTTTTCCGACAGAACTGTCCTTTGTCCTTTGGCTTCGGATAACAGCTACAGTCTTCAGCGCTTGGCAGAACATGTGGAGCTATATTTGAATCGAATCAACATTTCGTTAGGGATTCAGACCACAAGCTGGGTGTAGCCGCAACGGGTCAGCTCCCACCACGCAAGCGTGTCAGGATGGCCGAGCGGTCTAAGGCGCTGCGTTCAGGTCGCAGTCTCCCCTGGAGGCGTGGGTTCGAATCCCACTTCTGACAGACTTAAGTTTCTGCTACGGACAACAGCTACGGTCTTCAGCCGCAAGGCTGTAACTTTGCCAACTTTGCCTTGTGTCAGGGCATTAACTTTGCCAAAGCACCACATTTCAGTCGACGTCAGAATTAGTATAAAGTGGCAGTAACTTCCGTTAAACTTGAGAATTACTCCGTTTTATCGTTTGTGCGACGTCACTCCTTCCCCGATACCAAGTTGCAGGCACTTTTAAAGAATGCCTTGAAAGACTATGTCAAGTCGTAATAGAATCGAGTCAATATTTCCTTAAGATGAAGGCAACATTGCTTTAAGGTTCACGAAAGCTTGCCTTCCCATTAATAGGGAATTTCATTTCCAATGCCAGCATGATATTACCCTTAAGAAAACCTCACAAGAACACCGCCACATGTTACATGAATACGACAGGGATGGTATTCCTGCATTCATTCAGCATTAGCCCAGCGTGAACACTGAATTTCGATTATACTGCATGTCAAAGGGTGGCCTAGGACTGAATGCAATGTCGCTGGATGGTATTTAGGGAATTTACCTGGAAACTCACAGTTTCTCCCGCAATGTAGTGTCGTCCACCCTTCAGATGAGCTGTGGCCTTTTTCCCTCAGGCGAAGGAGACAAGCAGGCGGATGGGAACAGAGAAGCCCGCTCTGTCGTGTAAGCGCTCTCAGCTATCAAAAGGCACCACGCTGCCCCGTGTGAGGCTCGAACTCACGACCTTCAGATTATGAGACTGACGCGCTGCCTAACTGCGCCAACGAGGCCGGCGGGATGACCGGTCTGAAATGCGAAGCGCTAGCGTGTCGGTGCCTGCCTGCAGGGCGTAGATCCAAAAGCTGCGTTCAGGTCGCAGTCTCCTCTGGAGGTGTGGGTTCGAATCCCACTTTTCCGACAGAACTGTCCTTTGTCCTTTGGCTTCGGATAACAGCTACAGTCTTCAGCGCTTGGCAGAACATGTGGAGCTATATTTGAATCGAATCAACATTTCGTTAGGGATTCAGACCACAAGCTGGGTGTAGCCGCAACGGGTCAGCTCCCACCACGCAAGCGTGTCAGGATGGCCGAGCGGTCTAAGGCGCTGCGTTCAGGTCGCAGTCTCCCCTGGAGGCGTGGGTTTGAATCACACTTCTGACAGACTTAACTTTCGGCTACGGACAACAGCTACGGTCTTCAGCCGCAAGGCTGTAACTTTGCCTTGTGTCAGGGCATTAACTTTGCCAAAGCACCACATTTCAGTCGACGTCAGAATTAGTATAAAGTGGCAGTAACGCCGACGGGCGTTCCGTTAAACTTGAGAATTACTCCGTTTTATCGTTTGTGCGTCGTCACTCCTTCCCCGATACCAAGTTGCAGGCACTTTTAAAGAATGCCTTGAAAGACTATGTCAAGTCGTAATAGAATCGAGTCAATATTTCCTTAAGATGAAGGCAACATTGCTTTAAGGTTCACGAAAGCTTGCCTTCCCATTAATAGGGAATTTCATTTCCAATGCCAGCATGATATTACCCTTAAGAAAACCTCACAAGAACACCGCCACATGTTACATGAATACGACAGGGATGGTATTCCTGCATTCATTCAGCATTAGCCCAGCGTGAACACTGAATTTCGATTATATTGCATGTCAAAGGGTGGCCTAGGACTGAATGCAATGTCGCTGGATGGGATTTAGGGAATTTACCTGGAAACTCACAGTTTCTCCCGCAATGTCGTGTCGTCCACCCTTCAGATGAGCTGTGGCCTTTTTCCCTCAGGCGAAGGAGACAAGCAGGCGGACGGGAACAGAGAAGCCCGCTCTGTCGTGTAAGCGCTCTCAGCTATCAAAAGGCACCACGCTGCCCCGTGTGAGGCACGACCTTCAGATTATGAGACTGACGCGCTGCCTAACTGCGCCAACGAGGCCGGCGGGATGACCGGTCTGAAATGCGAAGCGCTAGCGTGTCGGTGCCTGCCTGCAGGGCGTAGATCCAAAAGCTGCGTTCAGGTCGCAGTCTCCTCTGGAGGTGTGGGTTCGAATCCCACTTTTCCGACAGAACTGTCCTTTGTCCTTTGGCTTTGGATAACAGCTACAGTCTTCAGCGCTTGGCAGAACATGTGGAGCTATATTTGAATCGAATCAACATTTCGTTAGGGATTCAGACCACAAGCTGGGTGTAGCCGCAACGGGTCAGCTCCCACCACGCAAGCGTGTCAGGATGGCCGAGCGGTCTAAGGCGCTGCGTTCAGGTCGCAGTCTCCCCTGGAGGCGTGGGTTTGAATCACACTTCTGACAGACTTAAGTTTCGGCTACGGACAACAGCTACGGTCTTCAGCCGCAAGGCTGTAACTTTGCCAACTTTGCCTTGTGTCAGGGCATTAACTTTGCCAAAGCACCACATTTCAGTCGACGTCAGAATTAGTATAAAGTGGCAGTAACGCCGACGGGCGTTCCGTTAAACTTGAGAATTACTCCGTTTTATCGTTTGTGCGACGTCACTCCTTCCCCGATACCAAGTTGCAGGCACTTTTAAAGAATGCCTTGAAAGACTATGTCAAGTCGTAATAGAATCGAGTCAATATTTCCTTAAGATGAAGGCAACATTGCTTTAAGGTTCACGAAAGCTTGCCTTCCCATTAATAGGGAATTTCATTTCCAATGCCAGCATGATATTACCCTTAAGAAAACCTCACAAGAACACCGCCACATGTTACATGAATACGACAGGGATGGTATTCCTGCATTCATTCAGCATTAGCCCAGCGTGAACACTGAATTTCGATTATATTGCATGTCAAAGGGTGGCTTAGGACTGAATGCAATGTCGCTGGATGGGATTTAGGGAATTTACCTGGAAACTCACAGTTTCTCCCGCAATGTCGTGTCGTCCACCCTTCAGATGAGCTGTGGCCTTTTTCCCTCAGGCGAAGGAGACAAGCAGGCGGACGGGAACAGAGAAGCCCGCTCTGTCGTGTAAGCGCTCTCAGCTATCAAAAGGCACCACGCTGCCCCGTGTGAGGCACGACCTTCAGATTATGAGACTGACGCGCTGCCTAACTGCGCCAACGAGGCCGGCGGGATGACCGGTCTGAAATGCGAAGCGCTAGCGTGTCGGTGCCTGCCTGCAGGGCGTAGATCCAAAAGCTGCGTTCAGGTCGCAGTCTCCTCTGGAGGTGTGGGTTCGAATCCCACTTTTCCGACAGAACTGTCCTTTGTCCTTTGGCTTCGGATAACAGCTACAGTCTTCAGCGCTTGGCAGAACATGTGGAGCTATATTTGAATCGAATCAACATTTCGTTAGGGATTCAGACCACAAGCTGGGTGTAGCCGCAACGGGTCAGCTCCCACCACGCAAGCGTGTCAGGATGGCCGAGCGGTCTAAGGCGCTGCGTTCAGGTCGCAGTCTCCCCTGGAGGCGTGGGTTCGAATCCCACTTCTGACAGACTTAAGTTTCTGCTACGGACAACAGCTACGGTCTTCAGCCGCAAGGCTGTAACTTTGCCAACTTTGCCTTGTGTCAGGGCATTAACTTTGCCAAAGCACCACATTTCAGTCGACGTCAGAATTAGTATAAAGTGGCAGTAACTTCCGTTAAACTTGAGAATTACTCCGTTTTATCGTTTGTGCGACGTCACTCCTTCCCCGATACCAAGTTGCAGGCACTTTTAAAGAATGCCTTGAAAGACTATGTCAAGTCGTAATAGAATCGAGTCAATATTTCCTTAAGATGAAGGCAACATTGCTTTAAGGTTCACGAAAGCTTGCCTTCCCATTAATAGGGAATTTCATTTCCAATGCCAGCATGATATTACCCTTAAGAAAACCTCACAAGAACACCGCCACATGTTACATGAATACGACAGGGATGGTATTCCTGCATTCATTCAGCATTAGCCCAGCGTGAACACTGAATTTCGATTATACTGCATGTCAAAGGGTGGCCTAGGACTGAATGCAATGTCGCTGGATGGTATTTAGGGAATTTACCTGGAAACTCACAGTTTCTCCCGCAATGTAGTGTCGTCCACCCTTCAGATGAGCTGTGGCCTTTTTCCCTCAGGCGAAGGAGACAAGCAGGCGGACGGGAACAGAGAAGCCCGCTCTGTCGTGTAAGCGCTCTCAGCTATCAAAAGGCACCACGCTGCCCCGTGTGAGGCTCGAACTCACGACCTTCAGATTATGAGACTGACGCGCTGCCTAACTGCGCCAACGAGGCCGGCGGGTTGACCGGTCTGAAATGCGAAGCGCTAGCGTGTCGGTGCCTGCCTGCAGGGCGTAGATCCAAAAGCTGCGTTCAGGTCGCAGTCTCCTCTGGAGGTGTGGGTTCGAATCCCACTTTTCCGACAGAACTGTCCTTTGTCCTTTGGCTTCGGATAACAGCTACAGTCTTCAGCGCTTGGCAGAACATGTGGAGCTATATTTGAATCGAATCAACATTTCTTTAGGGATTCAGACCACAAGCTGGGTGTAGCCGCAACGGGTCAGCTCCCACCGCGCAAGCGTGTCAGGATGGCCGAGCGGTCTAAGGCGCTGCGTTCAGGTCGCAGTCTCCCCTGGAGGCGTGGGTTCGAATCCCACTTCTGACAGACTTAAGTTTCGGCTACGGACAACAGCTACGGTCTTCAGCCGCAAGGCTGTAACTTTGCCAACTTTGCCTTGTGTCAGGGCATTAACTTTGCCAAAGCACCACATTTCAGTCGACGTCAGAATTAGTATAAAGTGGCAGTAACGCCGACGGGCGTTCCGTTAAACTTGAGAATTACTCCGTTTTATCGTTTGTGCGTCGTCACTCCTTCCCCGATACCAAGTTGCAGGCACTTTTAAAGAATGCCTTGAAAGACTATGTCAAGTCGTAATAGAATCGAGTCAATATTTCCTTAAGATGAAGGCAACATTGCTTTAAGGTTCACGAAAGCTTGCCTTCCCATTAATAGGGAATTTCATTTCCAATGCCAGCATGATATTACCCTTAAGAAAACCTCACAAGAACACCGCCACATGTTACATGAATACGACAGGGATGGTATTCCTGCATTCATTCAGCATTAGCCCAGCGTGAACACTGAATTTCGATTATATTGCATGTCAAAGGGTGGCCTAGGACTGAATGCAATGTCGCTGGATGGGATTTAGGGAATTTACCTGGAAACTCACAGTTTCTCCCGCAATGTCGTGTCGTCCAACCTTCAGATGAGCTGTGGCCTTTTTCCCTCAGGCGAAGGAGACAAGCAGGCGGACGGGAACAGAGAAGCCCGCTCTGTCGTGTAAGCGCTCTCAGCTATCAAAAGGCACCACGCTGCCCCGTGTGAGGCACGACCTTCAGATTATGAGACTGACGCGCTGCCTAACTGCGCCAACGAGGCCGGCGGGATGACCGGTCTGAAATGCGAAGCGCTAGCGTGTCGGTGCCTGCCTACAGGGCGTAGATCCAAAAGCTGCGTTCAGGTCGCAGTCTCCTCTGGAGGTGTGGGTTCGAATCCCACTTTTCCGACAGAACTGTCCTTTGTCCTTTGGCTTCGGATAACAGCTACAGTCTTCAGCGCTTGGCAGAACATGTGGAGCTATATTTGAATCGAATCAACATTTCGTTAGGGATTCAGACCACAAGCTGGGTGTAGCCGCAACGGGTCAGCTCCCACCACGCAAGCGTGTCAGGATGGCCGAGCGGTCTAAGGCGCTGCGTTCAAGCTGGGGAACAATAGTCCGTCAAAGACGGGGAAGAAGGGAAGAAAAGGGGGAAGGAAGAAAAGGAGAAAGGGAAGAAGAAAGGGAAAAAATGACGAAAAGAAAGGGTGAAATGTGACGTTAGAACATATTACTTCCTTAGCATGCACGCTACGATACATTTTCAGGTTTCTTTGTGCGTGAAAATCGCGCATTTATATTACACTGTTTCCTATTGCAGGCGCTCACCAAGACCGGGGTTCGAATCCAGATAAAGGCACCTTTTTGTATTGTTATTGTTATATTGTTAATTTCATTAAATAAATGCAATTTTTAAGGTTAATAAAATGTACATATGTACAATTCTTCCATGAAAAATAAAGAATGCCAATGGAACTGTGGTATTGTTGATGTTATTATTACTTATTATTTTGTAGTTATTGTATTAATATTATTTATTCTGATTAAGCATAATATTATTCTTTGTTTAATTGATATTACTTATTCTGATTAGGAGTTTTGTATGTTACCTTCATTCAAGACACTTACAAATATGTTATTTGTATTGAAAAAAAGATAGTAATTAGAATAAAATAGTCATTAATATGTTTTTTAATTTACAATCATGCCAACAGAACAGTAATGAATTTTAAATAAATACAATTATATTAACTATTAAATAAGTTTTCAATCAACAATAAATTAAAAGGGGAAATAAAATGAAAATAAAAACAGAAATCAAAAAGCAACAATTTCCCAGTTTGTTTTTGTTTTACAATTATTCCAACAATACAGTAATGCATATTAAATAAAATAAAATATTAAATAAGTTTTCAAACAACAATAAATTAAAATGAAAATAAAAGTAAAAGTAAAAAACAAAAAGCAATAATTTGCCAGTTTATTTTTATTTTACAATTATTCCAACAATACAGTAATGAATATTAAATAAATAAAATTAAATATTGAATAAGTTTTCAAACAACAATAAATGAAAAGGAAAATAAAATGAAAATAAAAGTAAAAAACAAAAAGCAATAATTTGACAATTTGTTTTTATTTTATAATCCAGCAATACAGTAATGAATATTAAATAAATAAAATGAAATATTAAATAATTTTTCAAACAACAATAAATGAAAAGGAAAGCAAAATAAAATGAAAATAAAAGTAAAAAACAAAAAGCAATAATTTGACAATTTGTTTTTATTTTATAATTATTCCAACAATACAGTAATGGATATTAAATAAATCAAATTAAAAATTAAATAGGTTTTCAAACAACAATTAATGAAAATGCAAATAAAATGAAAATAAAAGTAAAAAACTAAAAGCAATAATTTGACAATTTGTTTTTATTTTATAATTATTCCAACAATACAGTAATGAATATTAAATGAATAAAATGAAATATTAAATACGTTTTCAAACAACAATAAATGAAAAGGAAAATAAAATGAAAATAAAAGTAAAAAACAAAAAGCAATAACTTTCCAGTTTGTTTTTATTTTATAATTATTCCAACAATACAGTAATGAATATTAAGTAAATCAAAATTAAATATGAATTAGGTATTCAAACAACAATAAATGAAAAGGCAAATAAAATGAAAATAAAAGTAAAAAACAAAAAGCAATCATTTCCCAGTTTGTTTTTATTTTACAATTATTCCAACAATACAGTAATGAATATTAAATAAATAAAATTAAATATGAATTAGGTATTCAAACAACAATAAATGAAAAGGCAAATTAAATGAAAATAAAAGTAAAAAACAAAAAGCTATAATTTGCCAGTTTGTTTTTGTTTTGCAGTTGTGCCAACAGAATGGTAATGAATATTAAACAAATACAATTAAATATTAATTAGGTATTCAAAGAACAATAAATAAAAAGGGAAATAAAATGAAAATAAAAGTCAAAAACAAAAAACAATCATTTCCCAGTTTTATTTTTATTTTGCAATTATTCCAACAATACAGTAATGAATATTAAATAAATCAAATTAAATATTAAAT
Source organism: Garra rufa (assembly GCF_049309525.1). NCBI lineage: Eukaryota > Metazoa > Chordata > Actinopteri > Cypriniformes > Cyprinidae > Garra > Garra rufa. Next base: position 89,873,829 of record NC_133361.1, read on the forward strand.
AAGTTTACAGACAACAATAAATGAAAAGGCAAATAAAATGAAAATAAAAGTAAAAAAGAAAAAGCAATAACTTTACAGTTTGGAAAGTTTGTTTTTATTTAAAAATTATTCCAACAATACAGTAATGAATATGAAATAAATAAAATAAAAATAAATATTAATATATAATAAATATTAAATTATATAAGAAGTATTTAAACAACAATGAACTAAAAGGGAAATGACAAATATTAAGTTTTCAAAACCAATAAATAAGTTAAATAAAAAGTTAAGTTCTCAAAAACAAGAAATAAAAAGTTTAATAAAATATTAAATAATAGTTAAAAAAAACTACAAAAAGTTAAAAACACAAATATTTTTTTTTTTACACAAATATTAACAATAGTGAACTCTTTTTGCTATATACACCACATACACACAAATATATACTTTATTTGGGAATGGTTCTCCGCATTTCCTCCAGCCACTGTTCTTTTGTAACAGTTTCAGTCTGTGGGCAGTACACCCTGCCCCTGTACTGGCTATGCCCCGTTGCACTTGTTTTAAACTGCCCACACTTCTTACAAGTGTTTGCTTCAACAGTTCTCCTGTAGGGTCTCTTGGGCATGGTTTGCGGACTGGCAGTTGGTGCAGCAGGTTGTGAACTGATGGCCTGCACAACTGTAGGCGGAATTATTGGCATCCCCTGGGCAAATGGGATTCCCTGAACCATCGCCATTCCCTGGACCATTGGCAGTCTTTGGACCACTTGCAGACCCTGTAGCACTGGCAAACCCTGAAGCATTGGCACTCCCTGAAAACTTGGTCCTGTTGATAGGACTATGTTGGGTAGCATCTGTGCTGATGCTCCAGGTGCTGATGGCGTAACTGACACAGGACTCTGTGCTGGTGCCTTGGGTCTGAGAGGGGGTCGCCCAGAAGAACCCTGCCTCTGCTTTGCTTGACCTGCCGTGCTCTCTGGTAGCTTGTACTGGTGCTGCTCCGCTGGTTGTTCTGTCTCAGTTCGTAGACGCTTGGCAGCCTGGAGAGGCTCCTGAGCTTCAGGGAGGGACTGAGGCAACTGAATGCCCTGAAGCAGCACAGACAGCTCCTGCTTTTTCTGTCTGTTGTTGTGCCACTGAATCAGGGTGTTCTGGTTAACCTCCACCAGCTGCAGTGATGTTCCTTCCATCACCAAACTGTTGCCCAGTACAAGCTGCCTTATCCTTCTGTAGTCTTGAAGGATCAGAGACCATCTTGACAGCGCTCCCTTGCCTTTTCTTTTGGGGCTTGGGTGAACAGTGCAAAGCCTGATGAAGATGGTCTCCACCAGGCGGCAACAGTCAGGCCATTGTGCAGGTGCGCTGCTTGCACCCAGCACACATCTGGTGGTGCTCTCTACTCCAGGGGTTTGAGTGGGCCTCTTAGGTACTCTGAAGCGTCCACTCAGCAGTCTCTTCTGATGTCGAGCTGCATACACCACCCGTTGCTTGTCCTGGTCATCCAAGCTCTGCCAAAGTGCAATTATGGTGTTGGCCTCCTGGTTGGTCAGGCTGAGGGCTGTGTGACCCCGGAGATCCACCAGATATTCTGCCAATCTGTCCACATGTTGATAACCAGGGACATTTTGGCTGTCAACGGCCTATTAAAAAACACCAACACCAACATTATAATGTTTATCAGTGGGAAGCTGTTTTGGCACCTTCTTTAAAGTATAAAACACAATGGAAAGAAAGCTGACTTGACATTATGTGTATTTGCAGCTTATTAATGACTTTGATGTTGTTTGTAGGGGTGCACCGATCCGATATTAGGATTGGATATCGGCCCCGATATTAAAAAAATAGCTGGATCGGGGATCGGAAGAATTAACAGATCCACGGGGCTCTTTTTTATTTTCTTCCTCCATTTCTACTACTACATTTTATTTATTTAAATTTATTTTGAGAAGTTTGATTACATTCTATTTTCGATTTGAATGCACAATTGTTCTTTAAATAACAAATAAATAAGTATTCAATACATTACATGTGTTTTGTCTTAGTTAGGAAAGTAATGTTTAGTTAGGAAAGTTTGGTGCCTGTAGTTTCTTCTACATGGTGGAAGGAAGGTATAAGGTTGAATGTATGCAGTTTATTATTAATTCAACAATGGTATCGGATCGGTATCGGGTAGATATACCGACAGATATACAAAGCCCAGGTATCGGTATCGGGACTGAGAAAGTCGGATAGGTGCATCCCTAGTTGTTTGATCTTTTAAATGTTGTTTCATCTTGCACTTACCATCTCTTCATCATCTTTCTGACCAGCATCCTCTGGCTCTGAGGGAAGAGGTGAAACAGATGTTTCAGATGGGACAGGTGAGACAGCAGTCCCTGAGGGTCCAGGTGATGTGGGAGACTGTGAGAGGCCTTGTGTAGGGTCAGGGACTGGTGAAGGGGATGGAGAGCCCAGTACAGAAGTACCACTAAGTGCAAGTGTGGAAGAGGGTGGTGACAAGTCAGCCTCCAGATCAGTAATGGTCTGATCCTCGCTGATGTCACAGAAGCCCTCATCTTCATCTCGCTCCTCCACACTGAGGTCTTCAATGAGCTCTGCGTTCTGCTCGGAGTCTGGATTCATGTCCTGCAGTGCCTGACCTGTCTGCTGAAACAGATACTGGACTCCAATGAGCTCACCTGAAATTAAAATAATAAACAAACAGGAATTAAATACAATGCTGAATCATTGAGGAGGAAAAAAACATATGCAAAAACACATAATGCAACACAATACAAATGATAATTGAGAGACGTACAAATAAATATTCCTCAAAAACCTATTGTATCATATTAGATACTTACATGTAACATGATTTTCCTAATGCCTTTTTCTTGATTAAAAGTATAAACTATCAATAAAGTTTGGATAATGTCGATAATTTAAAAGCCTTAGAAATTTGCATATCAATCATGACAGTAGACTTTGTAGAGTTAAATATATAGACAGAGATTACACAGAAATTCTAAGTTCATTAACAATAACACTTTTTCTTACCGGTGTAACAGGCAGGGGAACAAAATGTTGGAACCACTTTCTTGCCAAACAGCTTTTCATAGTTGCTGTTTACACAGTGAACAAGTTCTCCTGTGTAGCTGCATAAAGCTGATGGTTCTGCTGACAATGAAGCAGCCTCCCTGTCCTGGTTCCACCGGTGTAGTCCCTCCAGCAGATAAATCTGAAAGTTAAGACTGTTTGCACTGGTCCCTGTTAATGGACACAACAGTGTAAAGGTGAGTGTTAAAGAAACACAAAAGACAAGTAATGTGTTTTATATATATACATACATATATATATATACATATACATATACACATACATATATATATATATATTATATATATGCACAGGGAGTGTGACAGAGACATACCTGGGATGAAACGGTTCAGGTGTAGGTGAAAGGACTCGAGAGAAGTGGAGCCTCTGGCACATCTGTATGTCGTTAGAAGCACACCTCCCTTGGTTAAGCTTCCAGTCTCTATATAGAGCACAACACCAGGGGGGTCTTGGATGCACTTTACATGCTTCTTCTGGACACTCCAGATGTGCTCCATCCTTTTTTGATCCAGGAGAGGAACACCCAGGGAGTCATTGCCCTTGCTGCTCAAGAGCTCTGTAAACAGCCGTTCAAGGAGAAGGATGGTAGTCTCCTCTCCGCGGGTTCTCCTCCGGCAATGTAGAGCCAGCTCATTCCTGGTAAGATGCTTGTTGACATCTTCATCTGCCAGCGAAGGCCAACCCTGGGAGATCAATAGCGCTCTCTTTGCTTTGCGAAGCACTGAGAGATCAGCTGCATCCCATTCAAAGATGCACGCTGATAGCCGCGACATGAAGATGGGGTACAGCTGATGGGCATCAGTTGTACACCCCAGGGCAATCCTGCGCATAAAATGCCAGATGTCCAAGCGTATCATGAGATCTGGCCAACCTCTGAATCTGGTTTTCAGCTTCGTCTCGCCCACCTCAGTGCAGCACCCACAGTCCACATACAACACAGCAGGTGGATCCACACCAGCCTGTTGGTATCTTTTCACCAGACCATCTACCATCATATCCAGTCCTGCTCCTTCCTGGGCTGTCAGCACGCTCATGAGCACCTGACCAAACTCATTGCCGACAGAGGTAAGCCAGAGTCCCGTTCCCCTCGCTGTCCCAGCCAGCTTCTTGGTTATCTGTAATAAGACATGATATGGAACATGCTGTAAATGCAATCAAACATCCCACCATGTAAAATACAGATATACTGCTGTGTTGTGTATATAAACAACAGCATTAATAAACAAAAATCCACAACTAACCTTTTTAGTAGAATCCATCTTCAAGACAGAGCCATAGGTGGATGTTATCCTTGCATGGATTTCATCCAGCCTTGTTAGGATGTCTTGGCTGTACACGGTGAGTAGCCACTTGCAGCTTGGCACCACTGTAGGCTGTGGGGGTTCCTGGAATTTTACTGGCAACACTCCAGGTCGATTAAGAAAGTCGACACACTGGGTGGTGTATCGGGCCAGACGCTGGAGCCACTCCTCGCTGTGGTTTTCACGCAGCTGCTTTATCACCCGCGTGGGGCTGTTGCCTAAGCTACGCTCACGCAGTAGCCGGATGACCCGCATATCACAGGCATACCTTAGAAAAAGCAAAATACACTCATTCATATATTTTACATATTTGATTTGTAAACTATTTGCATATGTATGTGATGATGGCCTAACAACATGATGCAGAATGAAAGTGTGCTTACTTCCGCGTGAGGATAACCCGAAACTCAGAGCGATGACCCAGGTCTAGCTGTTGCAGGACTGTCTGACTCCAGGACACATGCGAGGCTCTACACTTGGTACAGATGAGGGTTTCTGTGACCATGCTGTACATTCTGTCGATGTCCAGAACCTGCCGTGCCCTTTTGTGCAGACCACCTCCTGTCAGTTGATGCCGTCCGCAGGCAGGATTGGGACAGAGAATCTTGACCCTCCACAGCTTGTACGGCATCCACAGCAGAAGTGCATGACAAAAGAATCTGTCTGGAGCTGGACCCTGATTGTAGGTAAGTGCTGGCTGTGGTGGGTAATACCAGAGCTGGAGGTCATCACGGAGCTCTGGCTTTCCCTTGGACCCCATTTTGAAAAGCCTTTTGCCAATCCACTTGTGATCTTCTGGTGGCAAGGTCTCCGACCACAAACGAGGAAGTGGAACTACAGATGGAGCTTTCAATAATGTCCCCGAAGGAAACGTCTGTGAAAGAAAAAAGACAAACCATTTAGTCAAGTAAGGTTATTGATTTAATAAGCATTTCATCAAGGCATGGCTACTTTTACATAAAATGATCATTACAATTATTGTTTTCTTTTTTGTGTTGTATTACAATGATAATTATGACAACGAAACGGATAACTTTATATTACCCATTTCTGTCTTCCAAAAAAAAAGGAATTATATATAAAATATTCTAAAGTCTTGCTTGATATATAAAAGAATACATTTTACAAACAATCTATCTTTATTTTGACACATGAATGTTAACATCTATAAATTATTTATCATTAGTAAATTAGGATTCCGTCAGCTTGACATTATTACCATAGTTTGATTGTTGTTGTTTTATCAGCTGTTTATCAGTGTTTTAAGAAACTACTGGTAATAAAAGTCAGGTAACACTTTATTTTAAGGTGTCCTTGTGACACGTTACATGTACTTACTATTATAATAACAATTATTAATGCATAAGTACATGCAAGTAACCCTAAGACAAACCCTAATCCGAACCCTAAACATTTAGTAAGTACATATAGGAAATTATATTATATTACTCAGTACTTAAATGTATAATTACACTGTAACAAAGACACCTCAAAATAAAGGGTTACACTCTATTTTAAGGTATCCTTGTTACAGTGTAATTACACATTTAAGTACTTACTAATATAAATTAACTTATTGTATTAATGTATTTACTATAGGGTTAGAATTTGATTTAGGGTCACTTGCATGTTATTAAATGTTATTATAATAGTAAGTACATGTAACATTTAATAAGGACACCTTGTGTAACCAAAAGTCATATTCAAAAAATCAGGGCATGTGAGCCTTTTCACATCTCTAGACATACTTTAAGTGAAAAAACAACAACAAAATAAATCAATTTATTTTCAAAGTGTTTGTTATGGAGTTAGAATTGTTGCATAATTCCAAATAAATACATTATGATCCACAAATAAATGTAAAGCAATTGACAAAAACAACCATATACACAAAATAAATAAAATGAGATCCACAAATAAATTCCACAAACATGAATTATATTCACAAGTAAAAAAATTCGAATTGCAAATAAAAAACATACTCACAAATATATATTTTTAATCCTACAAACACAAATTCGACCTGCATTTATATGTGAATCGCGTACTGTGCATTTATAGATCGCTACTCGTATTTGTGGATTGCTCTCTGTGCATTTGTAAATCACTGCGCGTATTTGTGAATTTTGAAACATTTCAAGCGTCAAGACCATAGACTGTAAGGTCAAGACGCAAACTAATCCACAAATGCATGGACTCCACCCACCTTTTACTTAAGCCAATCAGATACCGGCCACGTGGGGCTGACCAATCGTTGCATGTTCTTGCTCCAACCAATCACGTTTTTACGGTGACCGTAAGGGGAAACCTTCGGTTCACTTATGTTTGTCTTGGCCACTACATTTAACTCGTGGGAACCTGATATTATGTCGTGGCCACGAGATATTAATTCGTGAGAACATCATATTATGTTAGCATATGTTATTTGTCATATTCGTTATTTTCCCCTTCATTTTGATCTCTTAACTCTCTGAATGTAGGTTCTATGACTGTGATATTTACTGGAATGCAGTTCAAAGGTTGAATGTAATATATATTGTATTTTATTTAGTCTATTAATGGACAAATATAGTGTTTCACTAAAGAGTGAATTAATCACGTAGTTTCGTTTGGAAATCATTTATCGTCAGAGTAAAATAGGCCTACATGACATTCCTTCTATTAACGTTAACTGATCGTCTTTTTTCCGTAGTTGTATTATTATTATCGTCATCATTATTATAATTATTACTATTATTATTAGCCTATTATTATTGTATATATTTTTATTTTTGTTTATATTCGTTTTCCCTCTTGATTTCTATCTCTTTACTTAACTTTCTATATGGAAATGATACTGTGTAAATGCTTGACATTTCACTGAGGAATGAATCATTCACGTAGTTTAATTTGTAAATGAAAACGTGGGCAACACACAGGCATAATTACAATCATAAAGTCATATAATATATGTCAAGCATTTTACAGTATCATTAATCATCATATAGAACGTTAAGAGATCAAAATTAAGGGGGGAAACGAATATAAACGAAAATAAAAATATATAAAATGTAGGCTAATAATAATAGTAATAATTATAATAATGATGACGATAATAATAATACAACTACGGAAAAAAGACGATCAGTTAATAGAAGGAATGTCATGTAGGCCTATTTTACTCTTACGATAAATGATTTCCAAACGAAACTACGTGATTAATTCACTCTTTAGTGAAACACTAGATTTGTCTATTAATAGACTAAATAAAATACAATATATGTTAAATTCAACCTTTGAACTGCATTCCAGTAAATATCCCAGTCATAGAACCTACATTCAGAAAGTTAAGAGATCAAAATGAAAGGAAAAATAACGAATATGAGACGAATAACATATAACATAATATGATGTTCCCACGAATTAATATCTCGTGGCCACGACATAATATCAGGTTCCCACGAGTTAAATGTAGTGGCCAAGACAAACATAAGTGAACCGAAGGTTTCCCCTTACGGTCACCGTATAAAAACGTGATTGGTTGGAGCAAGAACATGCAACGATTGGTCAGCCCCACGTGGCTGGTATCTGATTGGCTTAAGTAAAAGGTGGGTGGAGTCCATGCATTTGTGGATTAGTTTGCGTCTTGACGTTTGAAATGTTTCAAAATTCACAAATACGCGCAGTGATTTACAAATGCACAGAGAGCAATCCACAAATACGAGTAGCGATCTATAAATGCACAATACGCGATTCACATATAAATGCAGGTCGAATTTGTGTTTGTAGGATTAAAAAAATATATTTGTGAGTATGTTTTTTATTTGCAATTCGAATTTTTTTACTTGTGAATATAATTCATGTTTGTGGAACTCTAAGATTTATTTGTGGATCTCATTCTATTTATTTTGTGTATATGGTTGTTTTTGTCAATCGCTTTACATTTATTTGTGGATCATAATGTATTTATTTGGAATTATGCAACAATTCTAACTCCATAGTTTGTCACCTAGCTGGTGACAGCTGATTAATTGACATTTTTAGACCAACAGAATATGAATTTACTTACTGAGACAATACTGCATGGCTCTGTGGGACTGGTCACATCTGCAGTGGCTTTGGAGACAGGGGGTGGAATGTGAGGACCTTGTGTCTGTACAATCGTGAAGTGAAATATAATAGATTTTTTAAATACACAACATTACAACAACTTAAATGTACAGTTAAATGTATACATATATGTAATTTATTTCTGTCGTGGCAAGAGCACATTTTCAGCATTATTCTATTCTTCAGTGTTACATGATCCTTCAAAAATAATTTTAATGAAAATAAACATTTATTACTATTAGTTGAAAATGCTTCACATAAATGGTTACACAAGAGAGACCAACTTCAGATAATTGGATAGATGTGACCATAGATCGAAAAGATATTGGAAAAGATTATATTATTTGATTATTTGAAAAGATCACTTTTTGGTTAATTTAAAGAAGGATGTGTTTCTGGGAAAGTGGAGGAAATGGGTTGAATATGTATAAAGAAGGTCTTATTTTGTTGTTACAAATAAATAGAAGATGATTATATATTTATATTTGTTTGCAAATATGCATGTACTCTGTTCAGCATCTATATACATAATGAAGGTCATTTGAGATTGTTCTGGATGAAATTAAATCAGGATATATTGATATATAGGATATATAATTACCTCCCTCTTTTTATTGTATTAAAACATATTTACAAAATATAATTTATAGTTTAAAATAAATAATTGTACATATCTACATGTTGTTAAAAATACTCTATGGCTGCATCAATCATTGTATATAGGTTGAAATATGCTTTATGATTGATTGTACTCAAATGAATGTTCGCTATAAATAAAAGTAGAAAAGAAAGAAAATGGCTAATGCCTAATAGAACTGCATTGTTTGAGTTTTTCAGAATTGAGTTTGAAGGACAGCATTAATGGCAAACAGAAATCTTTTGTAACATTAAATGTTTTTACTGAGATTTTTGAACAATGCCATCCTGTTCAATAAAAGTATCAATTTCTTAAAAAACAACAACAAAAAACACTAACTGACCCCAAACTTTTGAATGGTAGTGTGTATGAAATCTGTTTATTCTATTTAATATCGCTTTTATTCATTCAAATGGTTTTCTGATATAATTTTTTTTAAAGTGTAATAATTTGGATGTAACAGAACATGGAAAGTGTCGTCATAGAATACAATGTGATTTATGCCATTACTTACAGTGACAGTGGTACTTTGTGTAGAGGCACGAGACACTGCTGCGCTGGGCTGGTCTCCAACCTGAGAAGGTCTCCTAGCCACACTAAGATTTGGCTTTGCTGCAGCAATGTGAGAACCAGTAAATCTTGGTTTGGTAAACTAAAAAGGGGTCAAGAAAATAGGCATTTTAGTGAAAGGACAAAATGTGTTCGAATAGGATAGGAAAAGTAGTCATGATACTGAACATTACTAAATAAATTACATTTTACAAATCATTTACATAGTAATATTGTAACTGTTTTTGTTTAATATTGTTAAAATTATTAGTTTAAAATAGCTTTAGTTTCATAGTTTTCTATTTTAAATAAATGGAGCCTTTAAAAAAAAAACTTGTGTAGTTCTTATAAGAGGAATTGTTATTTATTAGCAGTATTGACCTAGGTTCATCTTAAAAATAAATACAAAGTGTTTGCATTATGGAATAAATATTAAAATGTGTAAAATTTAATAACAGCCAGTGTATATGTGGAATGTTACCTGAGATAGAGAATGGAAAAGAGAAAATGTAGCTTTAACACATGAAAACTATAGAGAGAGATGCCATGAGTCTATCTCAGTGACCTTCAACCCAGGCAGAGCTCAGTTAGAGAGGAAGAGAGGACAATCCAAAAGTATAGGCCAAATATGAAAGAGAGAAAGCACACAGGTTACATTCTTTTATCCTTGACCATGTGACTAAAACCAAATCTGAGACATTCAAACTGACCAATCAGGACACTACAGCTACCCCCATTGTTCAAAAGGTGTGAAATTTAGCAGGTCACAGCCAACACTTCTAATCTTCTTGCTTTTGATTTTTTTCCTCTGACTTTCTGTACTTCCTCAAATTTGAACTGAACTTATACTTCAATGCTTAAAAAATGTTTTAATTCTTTTACCATTGACAAATGTGGTGCTTTTGTTACTACAGGTGCAGTAGGCTGGGGGTTGGGATGAGGCTGGGGCTGGAGATGGGACTGGGGCCCAGGCTGACTCTGCTCCATGGCCTTCTTTGCTGTTCCAGAAGCAGGAGCAGGTTGTTCCACAACCTTTTGTGCTGGTCCAGCAGAGGCAGTGGGCTGCTTAAGACAACCACAAAAATACATGTAACAATTCAGAAAGGAAACAATTTCAGTAAATAATAATAACAAAAAATACTTGCTACATTAATGTTACCTTTGGAGTGTGAAAGCCACAAATGCATTTCAGCACACCTCCAAGCAAGGTCATCTGGCCACGAGACTGCATCGGACATTTTTCAATCTGTAAGCAATTATAACAAATTTATAACAAATGCAATGCACAATACAAGGGCATAAAATATGGCATAAAATGCTTCATTACATTTATTTATCTATTTATTAATCTCTAGAACATGAGTCATATTTTTCTTATATATATATATATATATATATATATATATATATATATATATATATATATACATACAATACAGTTACACACCATTCATTTACTATCCCTTCCCCCACCTTTTCAAATCTCTGTATCTAACAGTACTCAAAAGTCTTTAATGGAGCTTTTCTTTAACAGTATGACATAAATCTTAAAATACCTGCAACATTACCAACATAAATATCAATAAACAATAATGACACCTGGTTTACATTAGTGAAAACCATAAAATAACGCAACCATCACATTACATTGTTCTAATGAATGAGATCAGGTACATGTTTGTATTGAGGCCTAATATGTTGTTCTGTTATGCAAATACATTAAACAAAGAGACTATATTAATGTTCAATAATACAAGTCAACAATAAACAACTTTTTTATTGCTCTATCAGGCAAAGGTAACAAACTCACACTCACCCTTTGATAAATCTCGTACCACATCTTCTGTCGAGGGGCTGGCCTGTTACCCTCATTTGATGGCCAAATTCCTGTGCTGGCAAACTTTTTTAGACGTGAAACCCATTCAGCGTCCGACATCGCTTTATGCGATTTTGTTGGTTTGCCAGACATTTTTTCTCGCACTCGATGAAACAGTTTTAAAATAAAAAATAAAAATTATACACTCATTTGGAAAAATACATAAAACATAAAGAAGTTTTCAATTAGACCATGTTCTTACCTGTTGTAGTCCGTGATAATGCTGTACTTGGTTATAAAAATACAATTTCGCTGTTTTCTGTAAAAATGATGCTGAACTCCGTAGCAATGATGCTCGTCGTAGGTCATGAACTTCAGTACTGAACTTTTTTGACCTCTGACACGCCCCCTGAGGATATGTCATTCTTTCGTACACCTTCGGCTCGGTTCGGCAACTTGATTGACACCTGACTAGAACGCTGACTCCTCCGCCTAGCGGCAATACGCGAAAACGTGCCGTCGACATTCTCTTCTACTCTGATTGGTCAAATGTCGAAAATGTTAAGAAAATGTTAAGAATAGCGCTTTATGATTGGCTGGAAATGTTGAAGTGCTTCGACGCGATTGGCCCAAATGTTATAGTGCTTCGACGTGATTGGCTGCGCAGTTCAACATTGCTCGACATTTCCAAAATATTGTCGGACTATCCTTCGGCAGCTGGCGTTCAGGTCGCAGTCTCCCCTGGAGGCGTGGGTTCGAATCCCACTTCTGACAGACTTAAGTTTCTGCTACGGACAACAGCTACGGTCTTCAGCCGCAAGGCTGTAACTTTGCCAACTTTGCCTTGTGTCAGGGCATTAACTTTGCCAAAGCACCACATTTCAGTCGACGTCAGAATTAGTATAAAGTGGCAGTAACTTCCGTTAAACTTGAGAATTACTCCGTTTTATCGTTTGTGCGACGTCACTCCTTCCCCGATACCAAGTTGCAGGCACTTTTAAAGAATGCCTTGAAAGACTATGTCAAGTCGTAATAGAATCGAGTCAATATTTCCTTAAGATGAAGGCAACATTGCTTTAAGGTTCACGAAAGCTTGCCTTCCCATTAATAGGGAATTTCATTTCCAATGCCAGCATGATATTACCCTTAAGAAAACCTCACAAGAACACCGCCACATGTTACATGAATACGACAGGGATGGTATTCCTGCATTCATTCAGCATTAGCCCAGCGTGAACACTGAATTTCGATTATACTGCATGTCAAAGGGTGGCCTAGGACTGAATGCAATGTCGCTGGATGGTATTTAGGGAATTTACCTGGAAACTCACAGTTTCTCCCACAATGTAGTGTCGTCCACCCTTCAGATGAGCTGTGGCCTTTTTCCCTCAGGCGAAGGAGACAAGCAGGCGGACGGGAACAGAGAAGCCCGCTCTGTCGTGTAAGCGCTCTCAGCTATCAAAAGGCACCACGCTGCCCCGTGTGAGGCTCGAACTCACGACCTTCAGATTATGAGACTGACGCGCTGCCTAACTGCGCCAACGAGGCCGGCGGGATGACCGGTCTGAAATGCGAAGCGCTAGCGTGTCGGTGCCTGCCTGCAGGGCGTAGATCCAAAAGCTGCGTTCAGGTCGCAGTCTCCTCTGGAGGTGTGGGTTCGAATCCCACTTTTCCGACAGAACTGTCCTTTGTCCTTTGGCTTCGGATAACAGCTACAGTCTTCAGCGCTTGGCAGAACATGTGGAGCTATATTTGAATCGAATCAACATTTCTTTAGGGATTCAGACCACAAGCTGGGTGTAGCCGCAACGGGTCAGCTCCCACCGTGCAAGCGTGTCAGGATGGCCGAGCGGTCTAAGGCGCTGCGTTCAGGTCGCAGTCTCCCCTGGAGGCGTGGGTTCGAATCCCACTTCTGACAGACTTAAGTTTCGGCTACGGACAACAGCTACGGTCTTCAGCCGCAAGGCTGTAACTTTGCCAACTTTGCCTTGTGTCAGGGCATTAACTTTGCCAAAGCACCACATTTCAGTCGACGTCAGAATTAGTATAAAGTGGCAGTAACGCCGACGGGCGTTCCGTTAAACTTGAGAATTACTCCGTTTTATCGTTTGTGCGTCGTCACTCCTTCCCCGATACCAAGTTGCAGGCACTTTTAAAGAATGCCTTGAAAGACTATGTCAAGTCGTAATAGAATCGAGTCAATATTTCCTTAAGATGAAGGCAACATTGCTTTAAGGTTCACGAAAGCTTGCCTTCCCATTAATAGGGAATTTCATTTCCAATGCCAGCATGATATTACCCTTAAGAAAACCTCACAAGAACACCGCCACATGTTACATGAATACGACAGGGATGGTATTCCTGCATTCATTCAGCATTAGCCCAGCGTGAACACTGAATTTCGATTATATTGCATGTCAAAGGGTGGCCTAGGACTGAATGCAATGTCGCTGGATGGGATTTAGGGAATTTACCTGGAAACTCACAGTTTCTCCCGCAATGTCGTGTCGTCCACCCTTCAGATGAGCTGTGGCCTTTTTCCCTCAGGCGAAGGAGACAAGCAGGCGGACGGGAACAGAGAAGCCCGCTCTGTCGTGTAAGCGCTCTCAGCTATCAAAAGGCACCACGCTGCCCCGTGTGAGGCACGACCTTCAGATTATGAGACTGACGCGCTGCCTAACTGCGCCAACGAGGCCGGCGGGATGACCGGTCTGAAATGCGAAGCGCTAGCGTGTCGGTGCCTGCCTGCAGGGCGTAGATCCAAAAGCTGCGTTCAGGTCGCAGTCTCCTCTGGAGGTGTGGGTTCGAATCCCACTTTTCCGACAGAACTGTCCTTTGTCCTTTGGCTTCGGATAACAGCTACAGTCTTCAGCGCTTGGCAGAACATGTGGAGCTATATTTGAATCGAATCAACATTTCGTTAGGGATTCAGACCACAAGCTGGGTGTAGCCGCAACGGGTCAGCTCCCACCACGCAAGCGTGTCAGGATGGCCGAGCGGTCTAAGGCGCTGCGTTCAGGTCGCAGTCTCCCCTGGAGGCGTGGGTTCGAATCCCACTTCTGACAGACTTAAGTTTCTGCTACGGACAACAGCTACGGTCTTCAGCCGCAAGGCTGTAACTTTGCCAACTTTGCCTTGTGTCAGGGCATTAACTTTGCCAAAGCACCACATTTCAGTCGACGTCAGAATTAGTATAAAGTGGCAGTAACTTCCGTTAAACTTGAGAATTACTCCGTTTTATCGTTTGTGCGACGTCACTCCTTCCCCGATACCAAGTTGCAGGCACTTTTAAAGAATGCCTTGAAAGACTATGTCAAGTCGTAATAGAATCGAGTCAATATTTCCTTAAGATGAAGGCAACATTGCTTTAAGGTTCACGAAAGCTTGCCTTCCCATTAATAGGGAATTTCATTTCCAATGCCAGCATGATATTACCCTTAAGAAAACCTCACAAGAACACCGCCACATGTTACATGAATACGACAGGGATGGTATTCCTGCATTCATTCAGCATTAGCCCAGCGTGAACACTGAATTTCGATTATACTGCATGTCAAAGGGTGGCCTAGGACTGAATGCAATGTCGCTGGATGGTATTTAGGGAATTTACCTGGAAACTCACAGTTTCTCCCGCAATGTAGTGTCGTCCACCCTTCAGATGAGCTGTGGCCTTTTTCCCTCAGGCGAAGGAGACAAGCAGGCGGACGGGAACAGAGAAGCCCGCTCTGTCGTGTAAGCGCTCTCAGCTATCAAAAGGCACCACGCTGCCCCGTGTGAGGCTCGAACTCACGACCTTCAGATTATGAGACTGACGCGCTGCCTAACTGCGCCAACGAGGCCGGCGGGATGACCGGTCTGAAATGCGAAGCGCTAGCGTGTCGGTGCCTGCCTGCAGGGCGTAGATCCAAAAGCTGCGTTCAGGTCGCAGTCTCCTCTGGAGGTGTGGGTTCGAATCCCACTTTTCCGACAGAACTGTCCTTTGTCCTTTGGCTTCGGATAACAGCTACAGTCTTCAGCGCTTGGCAGAACATGTGGAGCTATATTTGAATCGAATCAACATTTCTTTAGGGATTCAGACCACAAGCTGGGTGTAGCCGCAACGGGTCAGCTCTCACCGCGCAAGCGTGTCAGGATGGCCGAGCGGTCTAAGGCGCTGCGTTCAGGTCGCAGTCTCCCCTGGAGGCGTGGGTTCGAATCCCACTTCTGACAGACTTAAGTTTCGGCTACGGACAACAGCTACGGTCTTCAGCCGCAAGGCTGTAACTTTGCCAACTTTGCCTTGTGTCAGGGCATTAACTTTGCCAAAGCACCACATTTCAGTCGACGTCAGAATTAGTATAAAGTGGCAGTAACGCCGACGGGCGTTCCGTTAAACTTGAGAATTACTCCGTTTTATCGTTTGTGCGACGTCACTCCTTCCCCGATACCAAGTTGCAGGCACTTTTAAAGAATGCCTTTATAAGAATTAATGTGTTTTTCATTAATGTGTTTTTCATTAATGTGTTTTTCAGTGCAGTTTCCTTGAGTTAATATTTTGTAGTTTTGTTCTTTGCAGTTTACTTCAGTTAAGAGAAACAGTTCGTTCTGGGAATGTTTTGTCTGTCTGTTTCAGGGTTATCTGTCGTCAGGAAACCAGTTGAGTGCGGCTGCACTATCTTCCTCTCATCCTTATAGTTGCCCTGGATCATCTGTAATTTTCCTTCCCATATGTAGAAGTATTTGCTTAAATGATATGTGAACCCCCGCCTACATGAAGGCTTGTAAGGGTGCTGTATAAAAGATGGGACTGCCCCATCTTTTTTAGTAGATAACAATAAACCAACTTGTATTAGACTTTGGTGTGTTGTTGTCTATCCCATGCGCGCTTGTTGCTGATCCACTCGACAGACCTGAGAAACTGCAGTGACCCAGAAACGAGGTTCTAACAATCTGGTGACCCCTTCGTGATGTCTCTGATCAGGTAAGACAAAGTATAGTTTGACTACCTGATTAGTGACATTACTATTACTGTGTGTCTGTAATTACGTACTTGGGCAAGACAGAGTATAGTCTGACTGTCTAACTGGTAATTACTGTTTAATTGCGTAACTCGGGCAAGACAGAGTATAGTCTGACTGTCTGATTAGCAATTATTGTTTAACTGCGTAGTAAGGTAAGACAGAGTATAGTCTGACTATCTGTACTGACGTAAGGTATACCCTCAGCGAGGCTGGGAAGAGCGCTATAGAAATCAAAATCGAAAACGAAATTAAAAGCAAAAGTGTGAGTCACGAGTTTCGGTCTGTCCCGTGGTGAGGTGAATATCTGTATATCTATCATGGGAGCCACCTATCCTAAACCAAATTCTGGCGAAACACCCAATGATTGGATGAATAGATGTAGTTGGGGTTTTTACACAAATTTATGGGTGAATAATTTAGCGGGTTGGACCGAAGCCAATGGGATGTATCCTACATATCCACGAACGGGTTCTTTTGACCCAAATCATATGGCACAAGCTTTTCGATTGACATATAAAGGCGAAGGTGACCCTGAATGGGACCAAAAATATATGAAAGACGGGTATGATGTTTGGTTAAAAATGCAAACTGTATGGAATGATAAACAGGGTATTTCACTGCCAAAATCTGTCAGGAATGTGGTACCGAAAAAGCCGACAGGAAAAAAAGAGAAAAAATTATTAGCTGAGGCTGAGTCGAAATTACAGAAAACCAAATTAGAAAAAGCAGCTAAACTCGATCCAGAAGTACCGTCTACTTCTTCACTCCCGCCGTGCGCGCCGCCACACTGTCCGGCGCCCGCGCCTAATGTGCCCGCGCCTAACATAACTGCGCGCAGCGCGCCCGCGCTTACTTCCGCAGAGCCTTGCGCGCCCCCACCAGCGCCCGTAAAAAAAACAAATGAAGCTCACTTGTGGATATCAAAACGAAAGGGTCACGTAGAGGTAACTCCGCCGTCTGTCTCAACTTTGAAAGATATTTTGAGCATGTTGCCTGAAGTGGACAAACCTTTACACTTCGTGGACATGTTAATAAAATTATCGCGACACAGTCATTTTACCGGCGCTGATTATAAGTTCATAATCATGTCCAAAATGGGTAATAAATACGACGAGACGCGTTTACTCGATACAGTTACCTGCTTAGCTGCAGCGAATGATGAGCTCCAGGCAAATCCCCTCTTTTCTCCCCAGGGGGAGGACGAGGATGAGTGGGAGGGTAGAGCAAAACCTGCATCTTATAAAAAAGATGGGGAAAGTTATTTTTACTGGCGAGACAACCCTAACGCTATATCTACTCTTCAGAAGCAGCTTACTAAATTTCTGATAGGTGAAAGACATGCCAATAGGGACCTTTCACATGTAACTAACTGTAAACAGGAAAAGAAAGAACCAGTGCCTGTTTTCTTTAAAAGATTTAAAGATGCTTGGATTCACTTAGGCGGGTTTGAATTAGATGACCAGGTGCCAGATTGCCTCTTTGTCTCCACTTTCCTTAATAATTGTGCACCCGAAGTGCAGCCTTTGCTGAAATTGCAGTTAACCGACCGATCACGATTGACTGTGGAGGATGTAGGAAAAAAGATTAGAACAATGGCTGGTGATGGGTTATTTGATCTGCCTAAAACAGCGAACCCTGCCTTCCTGCATCACGCAGGGGGTGGAGCCCGCACATCAGGGAATTCAGGGCAAGTTCAACGTAGAAAGGGGAACTGCCATTATTGTGGGAGGGAGGGGCATTGGTTTGTAGACTGCAGGAAAAGACAGGCTGATGAGAGGAAGGGTAAATACCACCCACAGCAGCAGCAGCAGCCACAGCAGCCACAGCATCAGGGAAATCACTCTTTGCCCGCACTGCCTCCTCCCCCTCCCCCTCCACCTACACATCCCTATTACACTCAATAGGGTTGCCCACAGAATCACGCCCCCAACGCCACACTTTTGTCTATAACCATAGACTCCCCCAATGGGGAGGAGCCTGCTACTCTAATGATTAACATGTTAGGGCAGGATTTCCCTTTTCTCATTGATTCAGGGGCTACTATGTCATCGGTGGGTGGGGGCTACGAGGGGCCACTCTCTAACCAGAGTGTTGATTCTGTAGGGATTGATGGGTCTCCTTTCTTGACACCGCTAACGCCGCCATTAGAATTGAAGGTAGGCTCTCACAGACTAAATCACAGATTTGTATATATGGCATCGTGCTCTTATAATTTAATGGGAAGGGATTTGATGGCTGCCCTGGGGGTGGAGATGAAGTTTAAAAATGGTAAACTTGTAGTGCACACCTCGGACGACGTGTGTAATGAAATAGGTGCCCTGAATGGCCTACAGGTGTCACTGTTGTCCACTTGTAAAATAACCTCACCCCAACCTGACTTTTCTGAATTACCAGACAGTCTGTGGGCAGCCCACAAGGATGATGTAGGCAGTGTCTCCTGTTCCCCGTACTGCGCTACAGTTAAGCATAGTGACCCTATATACATTAAACAATATCCGCTATCAGAGGATAAGGCTAGGGGTATTGATGTTATAGTGTCATCGCTAGTGAAGCAAGGGGTAATAAAACGCATCACTAGTCCCTATAACACACCAGTGAATCCTGTCCCCAAGCCAAATGGCACTTGGAGATTCACTCAAGATTTAAGGAGAATTAATGAATTGGTGGTACCAATGGCCCCTTTGGTCCCTGATGTAACATCTGTTCTCATGGCTATTGATTGTAACCATGGTCATTTCTCAGTGGTTGATCTCTGTTCTGCTTTTTTCAGCATTCCTGTGGAACCAGATACACAGCCCTTATTCGCATTCACTCACAGGGGTCAACAATATACTTGGACACGCCTCCCACAAGGGTATGTTGATAGTCCCGCCTACTTTAGCATGGTGGTCAAAGACTGCTTGTCCACTTTGAGTCTGCCTGAAGGGGCAGCACTTCATCAGTACGCTGATGACCTTATGATAACAGCTGTGACGGCGGAAGTCTGCATAGAAAGTACGCTAGCACTGTTACAGCATCTCAGTGAGCACGGCTTTAAGGTCTCTAAGAGTAAGTTACAATTCTGTCAACCATCCGTGACCTATTTAGGCCATTGCCTAACCAAAGGTCAGCGCACCCTCACTGCTGACAGACTTCAAGCAGTAAGGAATCACCCACAACCGCGCACTAAGCAGCAAATGCTGGCTTTTCTGGGACTGGTTAATTACTGCAGACAGTGGATTCCCGACTGTTCTCACTTTGATAAAGTATTGAGGTCCTGTTATGACAATAAAACCCCTGCATCGTCGCCTATAATCTGGACAGATGAGGCTAAACAGGCATTTAAGCAGCTAAAAGGGGCCCTATGTTCCAGCCCCTCATTAGGCCTGCCCAATTACAAGTTACCTTTCCACTTGTTTGCTTACAATGGCCCTGATACTGCATGTGCAGTATTAGCACAGGAACATGGAGGGGGAATGAGACCTGTGGCTTTCCTTTCAAAAACCTTGGACAACATCATCAGGGGTCTACCACGTTGCCTACAGGCGGTAGCAGCATGCGCACTGATGGTGCAAGATGCTGAAAAGATTGTGTTGTCACACCCCTTAACATTACACACTTGTCATCAGGTAAAGCACACCATACAGAATTTGAACACACAACATATGTCAGTACAGCGTAGGACGGGGTATGAACATGTGCTAACTGCTACAACTAACCTCAGTATTAAGAGCTCAATAGGCATGAGTCATGTTGCTATGACATTGCATCACCTTCTAGCAACAGCCCCAACTATAGATTATGCCACCATGGAAACCCATGATTGTCTAGCAGAGATCACACATACATGTGCTCTCCGTTCTGACTTGGAAGAGACCCCCTTAGATGGGGGTGACATGGTTTTTGTGGATGGCTCGTGCTCAAAACCACAAGATGGTGTCTTCCTATGTGGCTATGCTGTATGTCAACTACCTGACGTGGTGTTGGAAGCACACAGCCTTCCTTTTCGCTCAGCACAAGCTGCAGAACTGTATGCTCTAACCAGAGCCTGTCAGATGTTTGCTGACAAAGATGTGACTATTTATACTGACTCACGATACGCTTTCGGAGTAGTACATGACTTTGCTCAAATATGGCGAGCCAGGGGATTTGTGGGGGCGGATGGAAAGCCAATTTCACATCAAAATTTAGTTGAGTCATTGATCGAAGCCTCATGTCTCCCAAGGAGAATAGCCATAGTAAAAACAAAGGGACACTCGAATTTATATACAGATGAGGCTAAGGGTAACTCACTGGCTGACCTAAATGCAAAAAAAGCGGCCCAAGAGGGGCCTCAAAGCCCCCATGTTAATGTAGCTCTAGTGTCAACCTCAAAAATGACGTCATCACTAATTCCAGATGTTGACCTTATCGCTGTCCAGAAAGCAGCAAGGGAATCTGACCGTCAATTCTGGTCAGTTTTTTCTGCGTCTCAGGGACCTGATGACCTCTGGCATGACAAAGATGGTCGACTGTGTTTACCTACGTCTGTTTTACCGTTTCTCGTCCGCGAATTTCATGGTATCACTCATCGCGGCCGAAGAGGGGTACTAGATACAATGCGAGGTCTATTTTGCGTCGACCAATTACCGCAAACGGTTAATGACATTCTTGACAGATGTTTAACTTGCGCTAAAAATAATATAAGCAAACCTCCAGCAAAACATCAACACCTGCCGAGGCCTAACCAACCGTTTACTGAGTGGCAGGTTGATTTTACACACATGCCCAAGAGGGGACCTTTTAAATACCTCTTGGTGCTTGTGGACAAATTTTCAAAGTGGGTAGAAGCTTTTCCATGTGCGAAGGAAAATGCAAATGTTGTAGTGCAGTTTTTAACCAAAGAAATCATACCCAGATATGGTATCCCGGTCTCGATAGATTCCGATAAGGGCACACCTTTCACATCAAAAGTAACGCAGCAATTGGCGAAAGAGTTACAAATTGATTGGCGACTACATATACCCTTCCATCCTCAAAGCTCAGCTTTCGTTGAGAGGAAGAATAGGACCATTAAACAAAAAATAAGAAAAGCAATGATCAGTATGAATACATCCGATTGGACAAGGGTCCTTCCAATTGTCTTAGCAGACCTAAGAATGATGCCTCAGCCAAATTTGGACAACTTATCACCCTATGAGGTGGTGATGGGACGACCTTTCCCCATCCCTTGGCGCCACGGAATGGTAGGGATAGGTGTGGTGTTAACTGATCATATGTCTGAGTACTCTGTAGGCCTAATAGAAAAATTAACTGAGTTCTGGGAAAGGGTTAACATGAAACACCCTGAGATCCCTAAAGCTAACTCACACCCCTTTGAAGTGGGCAATCAAGTATTGATAAAGAAACTAAAAACCGGGGGCCTCAATGACTCTCGGTATGATGGGCCTACAGAGATACTAGCTGTGACCAGAACTGCTGTTTTAACTGATCTTTTTCCACAGTGGATTCATGCAACCAGAGTGAAACCCTTGAAATGAAGAACAATGTATTACAAGTACTAACTGTTTTTGTTTTCCAGAGCAATAATGTGTATTGTCCTAGCTGGACTCATGGTACCCAACGCTTCAAAGGAGGAGGCCAAAAGAAACCTCTTCTGGCAGTATGCAAACTGGACAGCACGTCAACTGACCAATGAATCATGTGTGGTGTGTCAAGAATTATTCCGCACCATAATAACTGTATCCTTGAAACCATTTGTCTATAACTGTGAACCCCCCAATTTTACTGTGTTCTGTACATATTATGCAGGGAAAATGTATGTATGGTCTCCTAGGTGTGTAAAAAGGGTAACGACACCCTATACTGATGAAACTAAACGGTGTAATTACTGTTGTATGAATGAAACGTGCAAGAAAGAAGGTAGTGCATCAAGTAAAAATGAAACTGAAACTGTTGATGTAAAAGTTAGCCTGGTGTTACCAGAAGGTTTTATGTTTCCTTATTGTTTTAATGGGACATCAGGTGAAAGCGTGACAGGTATAAGTGCTACAAATTGTAAACAAATAATAAACCAAGGGCAGGGTATAGACAGGTGGCTGCAAAGCTACTGTCCAAGGTTCGAGAGGGGCTCATGTGAGAAGAACACCGCAGCATGTGCTAAGGGAAATAATACTGCTTGTTACACCTCTAGGAACACTGCCTGCATTGAATTGCTCACGCTCTGTGAAGATCCCTGGCCAGCGAAAGGTGCAGTGCTGGCTGATGACTGGTACTGTGGTGAGGACACTGTAAACAACACGTACAGGATGAGCTGGACAGGCCTCTGTGCACCAGTGCAGCTGCAACATCGTGTGACTGTTATGCATACACAACGTGATTTGTCTTTCAGGAGCAAACGATCAGTGGACAACGAGGACGTCCCTGATGAACATCAGATGAGGTCACACTGGACTCGGTTCTGGAAGTCTATGGTACCTCAGTTCGGCGTTTCTGACCTACTGAGACAACAGAACATCATGCATTATCGACTGGCATCCTTTGTTAACAGCACCACAGCTGCACTGGTAGGGGTACAAAGCGAGCTGCGTGCACTGAGACAGGTGGTCGTGCAAAACAGGTTGGCCCTGGACATGCTTCTTGCCCAGCAGGGAGGGGTTTGTTCTGTTGTAGGTGACAAATGCTGCACATACATACCTGCAAATGATGAGCCCGAGGGATCAATTGGCACTGCTGTAGCTACTATGAAGCAGATCTCATCCCAGATATATGAGGATGAGCTAAAGTCTAGAACTAACAATTGGAATTGGGGTATTCTCTCTAGCCTATTTGGCACGTTTGCACCTTATGTCTCAATGATAATACCGGTATTACTTATTTTGTTTCTATTGTGTATTTTTGGTCCATGCATTGTGAAATGTTTCACACAACGTATGTATACTATGGTCTCTGCTATCTCTGCAGGATATCGCCCACTGCCACAGAAGGATAGAGAAGAATCCAGACTCTAGAGGAGAGTCTGGAAGAGGGGATTATAAGAATTAATGTGTTTTTCATTAATGTGTTTTTCATTAATGTGTTTTTCAGTGCAGTTTCCTTGAGTTAATATTTTGTAGTTTTGTTCTTTGCAGTTTACTTCAGTTAAGAGAAACAGTTCGTTCTGGGAATGTTTTGTCTGTCTGTTTCAGGGTTATCTGTCGTCAGGAAACCAGTTGAGTGCGGCTGCACTATCTTCCTCTCATCCTTATAGTTGCCCTGGATCATCTGTAATTTTCCTTCCCATATGTAGAAGTATTTGCTTAAATGATATGTGAACCCCCGCCTACATGAAGGCTTGTAAGGGTGCTGTATAAAAGATGGGACTGCCCCATCTTTTTTAGTAGATAACAATAAACCAACTTGTATTAGACTTTGGTGTGTTGTTGTCTATCCCAAGTGCACTTGTTGCTGATCCACTCGACAGACCTGAGAAACTGCAGTGACCCAGAAACGAGGTTCTAACAGCCTTGAAAGACTATGTCAAGTCGTAATAGAATCGAGTCAATATTTCCTTAAGATGAAGGCAACATTGCTTTAAGGTTCACGAAAGCTTGCCTTCCCATTAATAGGGAATTTCATTTCCAATGCCAGCATGATATTACCCTTAAGAAAACCTCACAAGAACACCGCCACATGTTACATGAATACGACAGGGATGGTATTCCTGCATTCATTCAGCATTAGCCCAGCGTGAACACTGAATTTCGATTATATTGCATGTCAAAGGGTGGCCTAGGACTGAATGCAATGTCGCTGGATGGGATTTAGGGAATTTACCTGGAAACTCACAGTTTCTCCCGCAATGTCGTGTCGTCCACCCTTCAGATGAGCTGTGGCCTTTTTCCCTCAGGCGAAGGAGACAAGCAGGCGGACGGGAACAGAGAAGCCCGCTCTGTCGTGTAAGCGCTCTCAGCTATCAAAAGGCACCACGCTGCCCCGTGTGAGGCACGACCTTCAGATTATGAGACTGACGCGCTGCCTAACTGCGCCAACGAGGCCGGCGGGATGACCGGTCTGAAATGCGAAGCGCTAGCGTGTCGGTGCCTGCCTGCAGGGCGTAGATCCAAAAGCTGCGTTCAGGTCGCAGTCTCCTCTGGAGGTGTGGGTTCGAATCCCACTTTTCCGACAGAACTGTCCTTTGTCCTTTGGCTTCGGATAACAGCTACAGTCTTCAGCGCTTGGCAGAACATGTGGAGCTATATTTGAATCGAATCAACATTTCGTTAGGGATTCAGACCACAAGCTGGGTGTAGCCGCAACGGGTCAGATCCCACCACGCAAGCGTGACAGGATGGCCGAGCGGTCTAAGGCGCTGCGTTCAGGTCGCAGTCTCCCCTGGAGGCGTGGGTTCGAATCCCACTTCTGACAGACTTAAGTTTCTGCTACGGACAACAGCTACGGTCTTCAGCCGCAAGGCTGTAACTTTGCCAACTTTGCCTTGTGTCAGGGCATTAACTTTGCCAAAGCACCACATTTCAGTCGACGTCAGAATTAGTATAAAGTGGCAGTAACTTCCGTTAAACTTGAGAATTACTCCGTTTTATCGTTTGTGCGACGTCACTCCTTCCCCGATACCAAGTTGCAGGCACTTTTAAAGAATGCCTTGAAAGACTATGTCAAGTCGTAATAGAATCGAGTCAATATTTCCTTAAGATGAAGGCAACATTGCTTTAAGGTTCACGAAAGCTTGCCTTCCCATTAATAGGGAATTTCATTTCCAATGCCAGCATGATATTACCCTTAAGAAAACCTCACAAGAACACCGCCACATGTTACATGAATACGACAGGGATGGTATTCCTGCATTCATTCAGCATTAGCCCAGCGTGAACACTGAATTTCGATTATACTGCATGTCAAAGGGTGGCCTAGGACTGAATGCAATGTCGCTGGATGGTATTTAGGGAATTTACCTGGAAACTCACAGTTTCTCCCGCAATGTAGTGTCGTCCACCCTTCAGATGAGCTGTGGCCTTTTTCCCTCAGGCGAAGGAGACAAGCAGGCGGACGGGAACAGAGAAGCCCGCTCTGTCGTGTAAGCGCTCTCAGCTATCAAAAGGCACCACGCTGCCCCGTGTGAGGCTCGAACTCACGACCTTCAGATTATGAGACTGACGCGCTGCCTAACTGCGCCAACGAGGCCGGCGGGATGACCGGTCTGAAATGCGAAGCGCTAGCGTGTCGGTGCCTGCCTGCAGGGCGTAGATCCAAAAGCTGCGTTCAGGTCGCAGTCTCCTCTGGAGGTGTGGGTTCGAATCCCACTTTTCCGACAGAACTGTCCTTTGTCCTTTGGCTTCGGATAACAGCTACAGTCTTCAGCGCTTGGCAGAACATGTGGAGCTATATTTGAATCGAATCAACATTTCGTTAGAGATTCAGACCACAAGCTGGGTGTAGCCGCAACGGGTCAGCTCCCACCGCGCAAGCGTGTCAGGATGGCCGAGCGGTCTAAGGCGCTGCGTTCAGGTCGCAGTCTCCCCTGGAGGCGTGGGTTCGAATCCCACTTCTGACAGACTTAAGTTTCGGCTACGGACAACAGCTACGGTCTTCAGCCGCAAGGCTGTAACTTTGCCTTGTGTCAGGGCATTAACTTTGCCAAAGCACCACATTTCAGTCGACGTCAGAATTAGTATAAAGTGGCAGTAACGCCGACGGGCGTTCCGTTAAACTTGAGAATTACTCCGTTTTATCGTTTGTGCGACGTCACTCCTTCCCCGATACCAAGTTGCAGGCACTTTTAAAGAATGCCTTGAAAGACTATGTCAAGTCGTAATAGAATCGAGTCAATATTTCCTTAAGATGAAGGCAACATTGCTTTAACCCTCTGGGGACTGAGTGTGTTTTTGGGCCCTGAAGAAGTTTTGACATGCCCTGACATTTGTGCTTTTTTCAGTATCTTAAAAACATATGAATGGCCCAACTCTGATTATATTGTAATCAGCACAATTTGGGCTACAATAATATGTAAGCAACATGAATGTACATGTTTGTGTTTTTGAGAAAACAACGTTTATGCGTGCTTAGTGAAAAACAAAATTTTTTAAGTCACTGAAATAAAGTCATGAAACACATACAGAATATTTGTTCACAAGACTTTGAGAACTGGATGTGTTAGGCTAGAGTTTTTTCTATCAAATGATGTGAAAATCATCTCGTTCACTTGTTTACACAAAACAGTATATTGATTTAAATTTTTGAAGACACTTTTTGTTTAGAATGGCTGTATGCAAGTAGGCGTGAATGATCATGAATAATGCTGTGATTCACACCTGAGAAGACAAAGACCTGCATAATGAGCCGCATAATTAGTTATTCAGTCAGATGACTGAGAGGAACAAAGGAATGAATGAAGGATGAATATAAGGACAAAATATGTTTGTAGCTTATTTTGAATAGATTTATTTATCAAGAAAAATAACTTGAGATTCACTTGTGAACTTCTTTAACATCTGAAGATGGTACAGTGCTCTCAGGAAAACAGTTTGAGGAGACTCAAGTAAATGTCAGCAGGATTCATGTGTTGAGCAGGTTTCCAATCACTAAAAACAACAAAACAAAACATCTTAACAAAACATGTTAACATCAGCAGCATCATACTATTTATTTATATATATATATATTATGATTTTGTAGTCATAGACCCACGCATTTTGTACAAACGTAAAAAGGACATTTTATATCTGAGAAACTAATAAAAATTGTTTATCGTGTTAAACATCCATTCGAGAACACAGTATTAATACATATTGTCAAAACATACACTAAGTGAAAACCCTCATATTACATCCTACTGTTGTAAGATACATTAATAACTAAATAAATAATTATGATCTTATAGTCAAACATAAGCATGCTTTGTGTGTATTATAGAATACAAAGAAACTAGGCTATATTATAACTGTTAAGCTTAAATGTGAACACTATAACCTTTGTATTGCATCATTCTTTTGTAACGATCAGCCTTATCGGTAGATGTTACCGTGATTTAAAAGGGGTCAGATTAGGCTGTGTGAGATAAAATAAGTGTTTTAAAAAGATGAGACAACGACAAAAGTAAAGTGCATAAATAAATGTATTTACAATATTCACAAGGAACTAAAACAACACAGTAAAACCAGAATAACTTAGGCTGTTAAAAGCAGACTGTCCATTCAAATCACACCCTAAAACAGTCCTTAAGAATCCTAGTTGGTTGAAAGCTCCAAGTAAAAAGTGTCCACCGGTGTATATACAATCCAAAGAAGTGTTGTCCAATAAAAGTGATGCTGGAATGGTAAGTCCTTAAAAGAAACTCCACAATCCAGTGTTTGGTCAATGACCCTGATTGTTTGACATGCTGCCTCCTTTATACTGTTTTGTTCCTGATTCCTGTCATGTGACTGATCACATGACAGGCAGACCCAGACTCATTTAAAGACATACACACATTAAAATGGTTAAGAGGAATAAAATGGCTAAGACAACATGAAAACCTATTAAAACTCAAATATACATAAAATCATAATATATCGAGCAGGTTAAAACATGTGTCCTGTGTGACAGTGTCACATAGTCCCCCCCCTTAGCCTACGGCTCATGGGGAAGAGGCTAGTCCCGTATATGTCCTGTCAGCCATTGTCCATGTAGTGGGTATCCTCTAAAATGTGTGGCTTAAAATGTCTTTGTAAAAAGTTGGATAAAACTAGGCCCTCCCACACAGGCACTAGTCTGCCGGAGGAATCTAAGCAAACACTAGAGAGAGGTGGAATCTGATACCAGCCTGGGCGTCCTAGGGTAGGTGGCGCCGCTCCTCCCAGGATACTGTTGCACCCAGCCACGCTGGTCCGCCAGCCCCCCTGGCGTTTCCTCCTGTCCGGCTTGCGGGTCTCTTTAATGGATGATGAAGGTGCTGATGAACGGGGTTGAGGTGGATGAGGTGGGTTCTTGGTAGGGTTGATGACGGCACAGTCCTTGGCCTCCACACCACACGACTTGCAGCTCTCGATGAATGTCCAGACGTCGCTGCGGACCGAAGGCCACCAGGCAACTCCCAGGATCAGCAGAAGGGTCTTTAGACGTCCATGGTGTTTCTCTGCTGTCCTCTGGTGAAAGTGCTGTACCGTTAGCTGGACCAGGGCCTGGGGGATGACTAGCTGAATCTTGTAGATGCCGTCCCCCTTCTGGATCCGCCGATACAGCAAGCCCTGGTGGTCGAGAACTTCAATCCCGTTGGTCGGTGGAGTGGATGGAGAGATGGAAAGTCCCTG
Organism: Garra rufa; assembly: GCF_049309525.1. Lineage (NCBI taxonomy): Eukaryota > Metazoa > Chordata > Actinopteri > Cypriniformes > Cyprinidae > Garra > Garra rufa. The sequence continues at coordinate 89,902,540 of NC_133361.1, forward strand.
GAGAGTGTCGTCATCACCCTGCGTGCTGCTGAGTTGCTCTCTGGAGAAGGGGAGGATGGAGAAGATGGTGTCGAAGTCTGGCCCGGTTGGAGTGGTGGCACAGGACTCTCCATCAGTGGCTCTGTTGATGATCTTTGCAGTAGCTGAGGTGCTGGGATGGTTAGCCGGAGGAAAGCCAGGGGTTGACGTGGGAGGCACTGGGCTGGTCGTCGCAGTGCGAGGAGAGATGGCGACTTCTGGATGCTTTTGTTGCTCCAGTTGTTTCGCCCATTTCTTGTCTCTCCTCTTAAAACATTCGAAGACCTCTCTCTCTAGTGTCGCCACGGCATCCTTAATAGATTCCTCCATTTTGGCAAACTTAAAATCCACAGAGTCTCTAAAACACACTTCACGGTTAATATTACTTTCAACAGAGTCTTTAAAATCCTTCTCCAATTTTAAAACAATGTTTTTAAGAGCAACCACCTCAGCGCGAAGCTGTACACACTCACAGTGATGTAAAATCCGTTCATCATTAAAAACAGCAGATGTATTAAAAGAAGCAGCATTAACGTGGTTTGTCGTCATCTTAAAACACTCTTGTCAACACAGCTTTTAAAATCTTTTAACGTTCCCCGTACGGGCCACCATATGTAACGATCAGCCTTATCGGTAGATGTTACCGTGATTTAAAAGGGGTCAGATTAGGCTGTGTGAGATAAAATAAGTGTTTTAAAAAGATGAGACAACGACAAAAGTAAAGTGCATAAATAAATGTATTTACAATATTCACAAGGAACTAAAACAACACAGTAAAACCAGAATAACTTAGGCTGTTAAAAGCAGACTGTCCATTCAAATCACACCCTAAAACAGTCCTTAAGAATCCTAGTTGGTTGAAAGCTCCAAGTAAAAAGTGTCCACCGGTGTATATACAATCCAAAGAAGTGTTGTCCAATAAAAGTGATGCTGGAATGGTAAGTCCTTAAAAGAAACTCCACAATCCAGTGTTTGGTCAATGACCCTGATTGTTTGACATGCTGCCTCCTTTATACTGTTTTGTTCCTGATTCCTGTCATGTGACTGATCACATGACAGGCAGACCCAGACTCATTTAAAGACATACACACATTAAAATGGTTAAGAGGAATAAAATGGCTAAGACAACATGAAAACCTATTAAAACTCAAATATACATAAAATCATAATATATCGAGCAGGTTAAAACATGTGTCCTGTGTGACAGTGTCACACTTTATTGAATAGACTATTAAAACATACTGGCATCGTGAGTCATTTAGATGCAGTGAAATGAAACATACTTTATAATGTTTCACTTGCTGTAGTCAGGAATTATAGTTGGCAAAAAGTCTTAACTGGTAAAATGTTTGCACATTCTGTCACAGTAATAACTAACAAGTAGGCTAATAAGAGAGAAAAAAAACTTACTCATGTCTTCTGAAGTACGTTTTATTCCTGACAGAGTCTTCTTCCAGAAATTACTAACTTGAACGAAGTTTCTCCTTTGTTTACCGTGATGTGGGCGTCTACTTTTGGCGCGGCGCCCTCACGTGGACGATTTGAATATGAATAGCGAACAGCTCGTGGGCGTGATCTAATTATAAAATAATGAAGCAGACCGGAGAGACTGGACATCGTGTTGGTTTCATATTGATTATTTTATCACAGGATATTTGTTTTCGGTAAAACTTACTTCGTTTAAAAGTATACATATCAAGCTTTGTCTAGACATATTGCTCATGTCTCTGTGTTGTATATTGGCTGAGTTATAGTATATTTTACTGACGCGTTTCTGAATGAAGATCACGGAGATCAACGCTGCAGACAGCACACCCTTTTTGTTTTCTTTATTTTGCAAAATCACAATGTTTTTTGATTTTGTGAGTATATACAAATAAAAGTAGACCCTTTACAGATTCGATTGATGTACTGCTTTTATCTGTACAATCAGAAATGACAAAGTAATTAAAGTTCCTTTTGGGAAACTGCCTCAAAACGCCCCAGGGCGTTTTTCGTCCCCAGGGGGTTAAGGTTCACGAAAGCTTGCCTTCCCATTAATAGGGAATTTCATTTCCAATGCCAGCATGATATTACCCTTAAGAAAACCTCACAAGAACACCGCCACATGTTACATGAATACGACAGGGATGGTATTCCTGCATTCATTCAGCATTAGCCCAGCGTGAACACTGAATTTCGATTATATTGCATGTCAAAGGGTGGCCTAGGACTGAATGCAATGTCGCTGGATGGGATTTAGGGAATTTACCTGGAAACTCACAGTTTCTCCCGCAATGTCGTGTCGTCCACCCTTCAGATGAGCTGTGGCCTTTTTCCCTCAGGCGAAGGAGACAAGCAGGCGGACGGGAACAGAGAAGCCCGCTCTGTCGTGTAAGCGCTCTCAGCTATCAAAAGGCACCACGCTGCCCCGTGTGAGGCACGACCTTCAGATTATGAGACTGACGCGCTGCCTAACTGCGCCAACGAGGCCGGCGGGATGACCGGTCTGAAATGCGAAGCGCTAGCGTGTCGGTGCCTGCCTGCAGGGCGTAGATCCAAAAGCTGCGTTCAGGTCGCAGTCTCCTCTGGAGGTGTGGGTTCGAATCCCACTTTTCCGACAGAACTGTCCTTTGTCCTTTGGCTTCGGATAGCAGCTACAGTCTTCAGCGCTTGGCAGAACATGTGGAGCTATATTTGAATCGAATCAACATTTCGTTAGGGATTCAGACCACAAGCTGGGTGTAGCCGCAACGGGTCAGCTCCCACCACGCAAGCGTGTCAGGATGGCCGAGCGGTCTAAGGCGCTGCGTTCAGGTCGCAGTCTCCCCTGGAGGCATGGGTTCGAATCCCACTTCTGACAGACTTAAGTTTCGGCTACGGACAACAGCTACGGTCTTCAGCCGCAAGGCTGTAACTTTGCCTTGTGTCAGGGCATTAACTTTGCCAAAGCACCACATTTCAGTCGACGTCAGAATTAGTATAAAGTGGCAGTAACTTCCGTTAAACTTGAGAATTACTCCGTTTTATCGTTTGTGCGACGTCACTCCTTCCCCGATACCAAGTTGCAGGCACTTTTAAAGAATGCCTTGAAAGACTATGTCAAGTCGTAATAGAATCGAGTCAATATTTCCTTAAGATGAAGGCAACATTGCTTTAAGGTTCACGAAAGCTTGCCTTCCCATTAATAGGGAATTTCATTTCCAATGCCAGCATGATATTACCCTTAAGAAAACCTCACAAGAACACCGCCACATGTTACATGAATACGACAGGGATGGTATTCCTGCATTCATTCAGCATTAGCCCAGCGTGAACACTGAATTTCGATTATATTGCATGTCAAAGGGTGGCCTAGGACTGAATGCAATGTCGCTGGATGGTATTTAGGGAATTTACCTGGAAACTCACAGTTTCTCCCGCAATGTCGTGTCGTCCACCCTTCAGATGAGCTGTGGCCTTTTTCCCTCAGGCGAAGGAGACAAGCAGGCGGACGGGAACAGAGAAGCCCGCTCTGTCGTGTAAGCGCTCTCAGCTATCAAAAGGCACCACGCTGCCCCGTGTGAGGCTCGAACTCACGACCTTCAGATTATGAGACTGACGCGCTGCCTAACTGCGCCAACGAGGCCGGCGGGATGACCGGTCTGAAATGCGAAGCGCTAGCGTGTCGGTGCCTGCCTGCAGGGCGTAGATCCAAAAGCTGCGTTCAGGTCGCAGTCTCCTCTGGAGGTGTGGGTTCGAATCCCACTTTTCCGACAGAACTGTCCTTTGTCCTTTGGCTTCGGATAACAGCTACAGTCTTCAGCGCTTGGCAGAACATGTGGAGCTATATTTGAATCGAATCAACATTTCGTTAGGGATTCAGACCACAAGCTGGGTGTAGCCGCAACGGGTCAGCTCCCACCACGCAAGCGTGTCAGGATGGCCGAGCGGTCTAAGGCGCTGCGTTCAAGCTGGGGAACAATAGTCCGTCAAAGACGGGGAAGAAGGGAAGAAAAGGGGGAAGGAAGAAAAGGAGAAAGGGAAGAAGAAAGAGAAAAAATGACGAAAAGAAAGAGTGAAATGTGACGTTGGAACATAATACTTCCTTAGCATGCACGCTACGATACATTTTCAGGTTTCTTTGTGCGTGAAAATCGCGCATTTATATTACACTGTTTCCTATTGTAGGCGATCACCAAGACCGGGGTTCGAATCCAGATAAAGGCACCTTTTTGTATTGTTATTGTTATATTGTTAATTTCATTAAATAAATGCAATTTTGAAGGTTAATGAAATGTACATATGTACAATTCTTTCATGAAAAATAAAGAATGCCAATGGAACTGTGGTATTGTTGATGTTGATGTTATTATTACTTATTATTTTGTAGTTGTTGTATTAATATTATTTATTCTGATTAAGCATAATATTAGTCTTTGTTTAATTGATATTACTTATTCTGATTAGGAGTTTTGTATGTTACATTCATTCAAGACACTTATAAATCTGTTATTTTTAATGAAAAAAAGATAGTATTTAGAATAAAATAGTCATTAATATGCTGAAAATTATAATTTACAATTATTCCAACAATACAGTAATTAATATTAAATAAATAAAATGAAATATTAAATAAGTTTTCAAACAACAATAAATGAAAAGGGAAATAAAATGAAAATAAAAGTAAAAAACAAAAAACAATAACTTTCCAGTTTGTTTTGATTTTGCAATTGTGCCAACAGAATGGTAATCAATATTAAATAAATAAAATAAAATATTAATTAAGTATTCAAAGAACAATAAATGAAAAGGGAAATAAAAGTAAAAAACAAAAAGCAATAATTTCCCAGTTTGTTTTTATTTTACAATTATTCCAACAATACAGTTATGAATATTAAATAAATAAAATTAAATATTGAATAAGTTTTTAAACAACAATAAATGAAAAGGGAAATAAAATGAAAATAAATGTAAAAAACAAAAAACAATAACTTTCCAGTTTGTTTTTATTTTACAATTATTCCAACAATACAGTAATGAATATTAAATAAATAAAATGAAATATTAAATACGTTTTCAAACAAAAATAAATGAAAAGGGAAATAAAATGAAAATAAAAGTAAAAAACAAAAAAACAATAATTTTCCAGTTTGTTTTTATTTTGCAATTGTGCCAACAGAATGGTAATCAATATTAAATAAATAAAATAAAATATTAAATAAGTATTCAAAGAACAATAAATGAAAAGGGAAATAAAAGTAAAAAACAAAAAGCAATAATTTCCCAGTTTGTTTTTAATTTTACAAATATTCCAACAATCCAGTAATGAATATTAAATAAATAAAATGAAATATTAAATAAGTATTCAAACAAGTATTTTTGACTTCTGACACGCCCCCTGAGGATGTGTCATTCTTTCGTACACCTTCGGTTCGGTTCGGCAATTTGATTGACACCTGACTAGAACGCTGACTCCTCCGCCTAGCGGCAATACGCGAAAACGTGCCGTCGACATTCTCTTCTACTCTGATTGGTCAAATGTCGAAAATGTTAAGAAAATGTTAAGAATAGCGCTTTATGATTGGCTGGAAATGTTGAAGCGCTTCGACGCGATTGGCCCAAATGTTATAGTGCTTCGACGTGATTGGCTGCACAGTTCAACATTGCTCGACATTTCCAAAATAATGTCGGACTATCCTTCGGCAGCTGGCGTTCAGGTCGCAGTCTCCCCTGGAGGCGTGGGTTCGAATCCCACTTCTGACAGACTTAAGTTTCTGCTACGGACAACAGCTACGGTCTTCAGCCGCAAGGCTGTAACTTTGCCAACTTTGCCTTGTGTCAGGGCATTAACTTTGCCAAAGCACCACATTTCAGTCGACGTCAGAATAAGTATAAAGTGGCAGTAACTTCCGTTAAACTTGAGAATTACTCCGTTTTATCGTTTGTGCGACGTCACTCCTTCCCCGATACCAAGTTGCAGGCACTTTTAAAGAATGCCTTGAAAGACTATGTCAAGTCGTAATAGAATCGAGTCAATATTTCCTTAAGATGAAGGCAACATTGCTTTAAGGTTCACGAAAGCTTGCCTTCCCATTAATAGGGAATTTCATTTCCAATGCCAGCATGATATTACCCTTAAGAAAACCTCACAAGAACACCGCCACATGTTACATGAATACGACAGGGATGGTATTCCTGCATTCATTCAGCATTAGCCCAGCGTGAACACTGAATTTCGATTATATTGCATGTCAAAGGGTGGCCTAGGACTGAATGCAATGTCACTGGATGGGATTTAGGGAATTTACCTGGAAACTCACAGTTTCTCCCGCAATGTCGTGTCGTCCACCCTTCAGATGAGCTGTGGCCTTTTTCCCTCAGGCGAAGGAGACAAGCAGGCGGACGGGAACAGAGAAGCCCGCTCTGTCGTGTAAGCGCTCTCAGCTATCAAAAGGCACCACGCTGCCCCGTGTGAGGCTCGAACTCACGACCTTCAGGTTATGAGACTGACACGCTGCCTAACTGCGCCAACGAGGCCGGCGGGATGACCGGTCTGAAATGCGAAGCGCTAGCGTGTCGGTGCCTGCCTGCAGGGCGTAGATCCAAAAGCTGCGTTCAGGTCGCAGTCTCCTCTGGAGGTGTGGGTGCGAATCCCACTTTTCCGACAGAACTGTCCTTTGTCCTTTGGCTTCGGATTACAGCTACAGTCTTCAGCGCTTGGCAGAACATGTGGAGCTATGTTTGAATCGAATCAACATTTCGTTAGGGATTCAGACCACAAGCTGGGTGTAGCCGCAACGGGTCAGCTCCCACCACACAAGCGTGTCAGGATGGCCGAGCGGTCTAAGGCGCTGCGTTCAGGTCGCAGTCTCCCCTGGAGGCGTGGGTTCGAATCCCACTTCTGACAGACTTAAGTTTCGGCTACGGACAACAGCTACGGTCTTCAGCCGCAAGGCTGTAACTTTGCCTTGTGTCAGGGCATTAACTTTGCCAAAGCACCACATTTCAGTCGACGTCAGAATTAGTATAAAGTGGCAGTAACTTCCGTTAAACTTGAGAATTACTCCGTTTTATCGTTTGTGCGACGTCACTCCTTCCCCGATACCAAGTTGCAGGCACTTTTAAAGAATGCCTTGAAAGACTATGTCAAGTCGTAATAGAATCGAGTCAATATTTCCTTAAGATGAAGGCAACATTGCTTTAAGGTTCACGAAAGCTTGCCTTCCCATTAATAGGGAATTTCATTTCCAATGCCAGCATGATATTACCCTTAAGAAAACCTCACAAGAACACCGCCACATGTTACATGAATACGACAGGGATGGTATTCCTGCATTCATTCAGCATTAGCCCAGCGTAAACACTGAATTTCGATTATATTGCATGTCAAAGGGTGGCCTAGGACTGAATGCAATGTCGCTGGATGGTATTTAGGGAATTTACCTGGAAACTCACAGTTTCTCCCGCAATGTCGTGTCGTCCACCCTTCAGATGAGCTGTGGCCTTTTTCCCTCAGGCGAAGGAGACAAGCAGGCGGACGGGAACAGAGAAGCCCGCTCTGTCGTGTAAGCGCTCTCAGCTATCAAAAGGCACCACGCTGCCCCGTGTGAGGCTCGAACTCACGACCTTCAGATTATGAGACTGACGCGCTGCCTAACTGCGCCAACGAGGCCGGCGGGATGACCGGTCTGAAATGCGAAGCGCTAGCGTGTCGGTGCCTGCCTGCAGGGCGTAGATCCAAAAGCTGCGTTCAGGTCGCAGTCTCCTCTGGAGGTGTGGGTTCGAATCCCACTTTTCCGACAGAACTGTCCTTTGTCCTTTGGCTTCGGATAACAGCTACAGTCTTCAGCGCTTGGCAGAACATGTGGAGCTATATTTGAATCGAATCAACATTTCGTTAGGGATTCAGACCACAAGCTGGGTGTAGCCGCAACGGGTCAGCTCCCACCACGCAAGCGTGTCAGGATGGCCGAGCGGTCTAAGGCGCTGCGTTCAGGTCGCAGTCTCCCCTGGAGGCGTGGGTTTGAATCACACTTCTGACAGACTTAAGTTTCGGCTACGGACAACAGCTACGGTCTTCAGCCGCAAGGCTGTAACTTTGCCAACTTTGCCTTGTGTCAGGGCATTAACTTTGCCAAAGCACCACATTTCAGTCGACGTCAGAATTAGTATAAAGTGGCAGTAACGCCGACGGGCGTTCCGTTAAACTTGAGAATTACTCCGTTTTATCGTTTGTGCGACGTCACTCCTTCCCCGATACCAAGTTGCAGGCACTTTTAAAGAATGCCTTGAAAGACTATGTCAAGTCGTAATAGAATCGAGTCAATATTTCCTTAAGATGAAGGCAACATTGCTTTAAGGTTCACGAAAGCTTGCCTTCCCATTAATAGGGAATTTCATTTCCAATGCCAGCATGATATTACCCTTAAGAAAACCTCACAAGAACACCGCCACATGTTACATGAATACGACAGGGATGGTATTCCTGCATTCATTCAGCATTAGCCCAGCGTGAACACTGAATTTCGATTATATTGCATGTCAAAGGGTGTCCTAGGACTGAATGCAATGTCGCTGGATGGTATTTAGGGAATTTACCTGGAAACTCACAGTTTCTCCCGCAATGTCGTGTCGTCCACCCTTCAGATGAGCTGTGGCCTTTTTCCCTCAGGCGAAGGAGACAAGCAGGCGGACGGGAACAGAGAAGCCCGCTCTGTCGTGTAAGCGCTCTCAGCTATCAAAAGGCACCACGCTGCCCCGTGTGAGGCTCGAACTCACGACCTTCAGGTTATGAGACTGACACGCTGCCTAACTGCGCCAACGAGGCCGGCGGGATGACCGGTCTGAAATGCAAAGCGCTAGCGTGTCGGTGCCTGCCTGCAGGGCGTAGATCCAAAAGCTGCGTTCAGGTCGCAGTCTCCTCTGGAGGTGTTGGTTCGAATCCCACTTTTCCAACAGAACTGTCCTTTGTCCTTTGGCTTCGGATAACAGCTACAGTCTTCAGCGCTTGGCAGAACATGTGGAGCTATATTTGAATCGAATCAAAATTTCGTTAGGGATTCAGACCACAAGCTGGGTGTAGCCGCAACGGGTCAGCTCCCACGACGCAAGCGTGTCAGGATGGCCGAGCGGTCTAAGGCGCTGCGTTCAGGTCGCAGTCTCCGCTGGAGGCGTGGGTTCGAATCCCACCCCTGACAGACTTAATTTTCGGCTACGGACAACAGCTACGGTCTTCCGCAAGGCTGTAACTTTGCCAACTTTGCCTTGTGTCAGGGCATTAACTTTGCCAAAGCACCACATTTCAGTCGACGTCAGAATTAGTATAAAGTGGCAATAACGCCGACGGGCGTTCCGTTAAACTTGAGAATTACTCCGTTGTATCGTTTGTGCGACGTCACTCCTTCCCCGATACCAAGTTGCAGGCACTTTTAAAGAATGCCTTGAAAGACTATGTCAAGTCGTAATAGAATCGAGTCAATATTTCCTTAAGATGAAGGCAACATTGCTTTAAGGTTCACGAAAGCTTGCCTTCCCATTAATAGGGAATTTCATTTCCAATGCCAGCATGATATTACCCTTAAGAAAACCTCACAAGAACACCGCCACATGTTACATGAATACGACAGGGATGGTATTCCTGCATTCATTCAGCATTAGCCCAGCGTGAACACTGAATTTCGATTATATTGCATGTCAAAGGGTGGCCTAGGACTGAATGTAATGTCGCTGGATGGGATTTAGGGAATTTACCTGGAAACTCACAGTTTCTCCCGCAATGTCGTGTCGTCCACCCTTCAGATGAGCTGTGGCCTTTTTCCCTCAGGCGAAGGAGACAAGCAGGCGGACGGGAACAGAGAAGCCCGCTCTGTCGTGTAAGCGCTCTCAGCTATCAAAAGGCACCACGCTGCCCCGTGTGAGGCTCGAACTCACGACCTTCAGGTTATGAGACTGACACGCTGCCTAACTGCGCCAACGAGGCCGGCGGGATGACCGGTCTGAAATGCGAAGCGCTAGCGTGTCGGTGCCTGCCTGCAGGGCGTAGATCCAAAAGCTGCGTTCAGGTCGCAGTCTCCTCTGGAGGTGTGGGTTCGAATCCCACTTTTCCGACAGAACTGTCCTTTGTCCTTTGGCTTCGGATAACAGCTACAGTCTTCAGCGCTTGGCAGAACATGTGGAGCTATATTTGAATCGAATCAACATTTCGCTAGGGATTCAGACCACAAGCTGGGTGTAGCCGCAACGGGTCAGCTCCCACCACGCAAGCGTGTCAGGATGGCCGAGCGGTCTAAGGCGCTGCGTTCAAGCTGGGGAACAATAGTCCGTCAAAGACGGGGAAGAAGGGAAGAAAAGGGGGAAGGAAGAAAAGGAGAAAGGGAAGAAGAAAGAGAAAAAAATGACGAAAAGAAAGGGTGAAATGTGACGTTGGAACTGAATACTTCCTTAGCATGCACGCTACGGTACATTTTCACGTTTCTTTGGGCGTGAAAATTGCGCATTTATATTACACTGTTTCCTATTGCAGGCGCTCACCAAGACCGGGGTTCGAATCCAGATAAAGGCACCTTTTTGTATTGTTATTGTTATATTGTTAATTTCATTAAATAAATGCAATTTTTAAGGTTAATAAAATGTACATATGTACAATTCTTTCATGAAAAATAAAGAATGCCAATGGAACTGTGGTATTGTTGATGTTGTTGTTATTATTACTTATTATTTTGTAGTTGTTGTATTAATATTATTTATTCTGATTAAGCATTATATTATTCTTTGTTTAATTGATATTACTTATTCTGATTAGGAGTTTTGTATGTTACATTCATTCAAGACACTTATAAATCTGTTATTTTTAATGAAAAAAAAGATAGTATTTAGAATAAAATAGTCATTAATATGCTGAAAATTTTAATTTACAATCATGCCAACAGAACAGTAATGAATATTAAATAAATACAATTATATTAACTATTAAATAAGTTTTCAAACAACAATAAATTAAAAGGGAAATAAAATTAAAATAAAAAACAGAAATCAAAAAGCAATAATTTCCCAGTTCATTTTTGTTTTACAATTATTTTTGTTTTACAATTATTCCAACAATACAGTAATGAAAATTAAATAAATAAAATTAAATATTGAATAAGTTTTTAAACAACAATAAGTGAAAAGGGAAATAAAATGAAAATAAGAGTAAAAAACAATAACTTTCCAGTTTGTTTTTACTTTACACTTATTCCAACAATACAGTAATGAATATTAAATTAATAAAATGAAATATTAAATAAGTATTCAAAGAACAATAAATGAAAAGGGAAATAAAAGTAAAAAACAAAAAGCAATAATTTCCCAGTTTGTTTTTATTTTACAATTATTCCAACAATACAGTAATGAATATTAAATAAATAAAATGAAATATTGAATAAGTTTTTAAACAACAATAAATGAAAAGGGAAATAAAATGAAAATAAAAGTAAAAAGCGAAAAAAAAAAAACTTTCCAGTTTGTTTTTATTTTGCAATTGTGCCAACAGAATGGTAATCAATATTAAATAAATAAAATAAAATATTAAATAAATATTCAAAGAACAATAAATGAAAAGGGAAATAAAATTAAAAAAACAAAAAGCAATAATTTCCCAGTTTTTTTATTTTACAATTATTCCAACAATACAGTAATGAATATTAAATAAATAAAATGAAATATTAAATAAGTTTTCAAACAAAAATAAATGAAAAGGGAAATAAAATGAAAATAAGAGTAAAAAACAATAACTTTCCAGTTTGTTTTTACTTTACACTTATTCCAACAATACAGTAATGAATATTAAATTAATAAAATGAAATATTAAATAAGTTTTCAAACAAAAATAAATGAAAAGGGAAATAAAATGAAAATAAGAGTAAAAAACAATAAATTTCCAGTTTGTTTTTACTTTACACTTATTCCAACAATACAGTAATGAATATTAAATTAATAAAATGAAATATTAAATAAGTATTCAAAGAACAATAAATGAAAAGGGAAATAAAAGTAAAAAACAAAAAGCAATAATTTCCCAGTTTGTTTTTTATTTTACAATTATTCCAACAATACAGTAATGAATATTAAATAAATAAAATGAAATATTGAATAAGTTTTTAAACAACAATAAATGAAAAGGGAAATAAAATGAAAATAAAAGTAAAAAGCGAAAAAAAAAAAACTTTCCAGTTTGTTTTTATTTTGCAATTGTGCCAACAGAATGGTAATCAATATTAAATAAATAAAATATTAAATACATATTCAAAGAACAATAAATGAAAAGGGAAATAAAATTAAAAAAACAAAAAGCAATAATTTCCCAGTTTGTTTTTAATTTTACAATTATTCCAACAATACAGTAATGAATATTAAATTAATAAAATGAAATATTAAATAAGTATTCAAAGAACAATAAATGAAAAGGGAAATAAAAGTAAAAAACAAAAAGCAATAATTTCCCAGTTTGTTTTTAATTTTACAATTATTCCAACAATACAGTAATGAATATTAAATAAATAAAATGAAATATTGAATAAGTTTTTAAACAACAATAAATGAAAAGGGAAATAAAATGAAAATAAAAGTAAAAAGCGAAAAAAAAAAACTTTCCAGTTTGTTTTTATTTTGCAATTGTGCCAACAGAATGGTAATCAATATTAAATAAATAAAATAAAATATTCAATACATATTCAAAGAACAATAAATGAAAAGGGAAATAAAATTAAAAAAACAAAAAGCAATAATTTCCCAGTTTGTTTTTATTTTACAATTATTCCAACAATACAGTAATGAATATTAAATAAATAAAATGAAATATTGAATAAGTTTTTAAACAACAATAAATGAAAAGGGAAATAAAATGAAAATAAAAGTAAAAAGCGAAAAAAAAAAAACTTTCCAGTTTGTTTTTATTTTGCAATTGTGCCAACAGAATGGTAATCAATATTAAATAAATAAAATAAAATATTAAATAAATATTCAAAGAACAATAAATGAAAAGGGAAATAAAATTAAAAAAACAAAAAGCAATAACTTTCCAGTTTGTTTTTACTTTACACTTATTCCAACAATACAGTAATGAATATTAAATTAATAAAATGAAATATTAAATAAGTATTCAAAGAACAATAAATGAAAAGGGAAATAAAAGTAAAAAACAAAAAGCAATAATTTCCCAGTTTGTTTTTAATTTTACAATTATTCCAACAATACAGTAATGAATATTAAATAAATAAAATGAAATATTAAATAAGTTTTTATTTTTAAATATTTTTGACCTCTGACACGCCCCCTGAGGATGTGTCATTCTTTCGCACACCTTCGGCTCAGTTCGGCAACTTGATTGACACCTGACTAGAACGCTGACTCCTCCGCCTAGCGGCAATACGCGAAAACGTGCCGTCGACATTCTCTTCTACTCTGATTGGTCAAATGTCGAAAATGTTAAGAAAATGTTAAGAATAGCGCTTTATGATTGGCTGGAAATGTTGAAGCGCTTCGACGCGATTGGCCCAAATGTTATAGTGCTTCGACGTGATTGGCTGCGCAGTTCAACATTGCTCGACATTTCCAAAATATTGTCGGACTATCCTTCGGCAGCTGGCGTTCAGGTCGCAGTCTCCCCTGGAGGCGTGGGTTCGAATCCCACTTCTGACAGACTTAAGTTTCGGCTACGGACAACAGCTACGGTCTTCAGCCGCAAGGCTGTAACTTTGCCAACTTTGCCTTGTGTCAGGGCATTAACTTTGCCAAAGCACCACATTTCAGTCGACGTCAGAATTAGTATAAAGTGGCAGTAACTTCCGTTAAACTTGAGAATTACTCCGTTTTATCGTTTGTGCGACGTCACTCCTTCCCCGATACCAAGTTGCAGGCACTTTTAAAGAATGCCTTGAAAGACTATGTCAAGTCGTAATAGAATCGAGTCAATATTTCCTTAAGATGAAGGCAACATTGCTTTAAGGTTCACGAAAGCTTGCCTTCCCATTAATAGGGAATTTCATTTCCAATGCCAGCATGATATTACCCTTAAGAAAACCTCACAAGAACACCGCCACATGTTACATGAATACGACAGGGATGGTATTCCTGCATTCATTCAGCATTAGCCCAGCGTGAACACTGAATTTCGATTATATTGCATGTCAAAGGGTGGTCTAGGACTGAATGCAATGTCGCTGGATGGTATTTAGGGAATTTACCTGGAAACTCACAGTTTCTCCCGCAATGTCGTGTCGTCCACCCTTCAGATGAGCTGTGGCCTTTTTCCCTCAGGCGAAGGAGACAAGCAGGCGGACGGGAACAGAGAAGCCCGCTCTGTCGTGTAAGCGCTCTCAGCTATCAAAAGGTACCACGCTGCCCCGTGTGAGGCTCGAACTCACGACCTTCAGATTATGAGACTGACGCGCTGCCTAACTGCGCCAACGAGGCCGGCGGGATGACCGGTCTGAAATGCGAAGCGCTAGCGTGTCGGTGCCTGCCTGCAGGGCGTAGATCCAAAAGCTGCGTTCAGGTCGCAGTCTCCTCTGGAGGTGTGGGTTCGAATCCCACTTTTCCGACAGAACTGTCCTTTGTCCTTTGGCTTCGGATAACAGCTACAGTCTTCAGCGCTTGGCAGAACATGTGGAGCTATATTTGAATCGAATCAACATTTCGTTAGGGATTCAGACCACAAGCTGGGTGTAGCCGCAACGGGTCAGCTCCCACCGCGCAAGCGTGTCAGGATGGCCGAGCGGTCTAAGGCGCTGCGTTCAGGTCGCAGTCTCCCCTGGAGGCGTGGGTTTGAATCACACTTCTGACAGACTTAAGTTTAGGCTACGGACAACAGCTACGGTCTTCAGCCGCAAGGCTGTAACTTTGCCAACTTTGCCTTGTGTCAGGGCATTAACTTTGCCAAAGCACCACATTTCAGTCGACGTCAGAATTAGTATAAAGTGGCAGTAACGCCGACGGGCGTTCCGTTAAACTTGAGAATTACTCCGTTTTATCGTTTGTGCGACGTCACTCCTTCCCCGATACCAAGTTGCAGGCACTTTTAAAGAATGCCTTGAAAGACTATGTCAAGTCGTAATAGAATCGAGTCAATATTTCCTTAAGATGAAGGCAACATTGCTTTAACCCTCTGAGGACTGAGTGTGTTTTTGGGCCCTGAAGAAATTTTGACATGCCCTGACATTTGTGCTTTTTTCAGTATCTTAAAAACATATGAATGGCCCAACTCTGATTATATTGTAATCAGCACAATTTGGGCTACAATAATATGTAAGCAACATGAATGTACATGTTTGTGTTTTTGAGAAAACAACGTTTATGCGTGCTTAGTGAAAAACAAAATTTTTTAAGTCACTGAAATAAAGTCATGAAACACATACAGAATATTTGTTCACAAGACTTTGAGAACTGGATGTGTTAGGCTAGAGTTTTTTCTATCAAATGATGTGAAAATCATCTCGTTCACTTGTTTACACAAAACAGTATATTGATTTAAATTTTTGAAGACACTTTTTGTTTAGAATGGCTGTATGCAAGTAGGCGTGAATGATCATGAATAATGCTGTGATTCACACCTGAGAAGACAAAGACCTGCATAATGAGCCGCATAATTAGTTATTCAGTCAGATGACTGAGAGGAACAAAGGAATGAATGAAGGATGAATATAAGGACAAAATATGTTTGTAGCTTATTTTGAATAGATTTATTTATCAAGAAAAATAACTTGAGATTCACTTGTGAACTTCTTTAACATCTGAAGATGGTACAGTGCTCTCAGGAAAACAGTTTGAGGAGACTCAAGTAAATGTCAGCAGGATTCATGTGTTGAGCAGGTTTCCAATCACTAAAAACAACAAAACAAAACATCTTAACAAAACATGTTAACATCAGCAGCATCATACTATTTATTTATATATATATATTATGATTTTGTAGTCATAGACCCACGCATTTTGTACAAACGTAAAAAGGACATTTTATATCTGAGAAACTAATAAAAATTGTTTATCGTGTTAAACATCCATTCGAGAACACAGTATTAATACATATTGTCAAAACATACACTAAGTGAAAACCCTCATATTACATCCTACTGTTGTAAGATACATTAATAACTAAATAAATAATTATGATCTTATAGTCAAACATAAGCATGCTTTGTGTGTATTATAGAATACAAAGAAACTAGGCTATATTATAACTGTTAAGCTTAAATGTGAACACTATAACCTTTGTATTGCATCATTCTTTATTGAATAGACTATTAAAACATACTGGCATCGTGAGTCATTTAGATGCAGTGAAATGAAACATACTTTATAATGTTTCACTTGCTGTAGTCAGGAATTATAGTTGGCAAAAAGTCTTAACTGGTAAAATGTTTGCACATTCTGTCACAGTAATAACTAACAAGTAGGCTAATAAGAGAGAAAAAAAACTTACTCATGTCTTCTGAAGTACGTTTTATTCCTGACAGAGTCTTCTTCCAGAAATTACTAACTTGAACGAAGTTTCTCCTTTGTTTACCGTGATGTGGGCGTCTACTTTTGGCGCGGCGCCCTCACGTGGACGATTTGAATATGAATAGCGAACAGCTCGTGGGCGTGATCTAATTATAAAATAATGAAGCAGACCGGAGAGACTGGACATCGTGTTGGTTTCATATTGATTATTTTATCACAGGATATTTGTTTTCGGTAAAACTTACTTCGTTTAAAAGTATACATATCAAGCTTTGTCTAGACATATTGCTCATGTCTCTGTGTTGTATATTGGCTGAGTTATAGTATATTTTACTGACGCGTTTCTGAATGAAGATCACGGAGATCAACGCTGCAGACAGCACACCCTTTTTGTTTTCTTTATTTTGCAAAATCACAATGTTTTTTGATTTTGTGAGTATATACAAATAAAAGTAGACCCTTTACAGATTCGATTGATGTACTGCTTTTATCTGTACAATCAGAAATGACAAAGTAATTAAAGTTCCTTTTGGGAAACTGCCTCAAAACGCCCCAGGGTGTTTTTCGTCCCCAGGGGGTTAAGGTTCACGAAAGCTTGCCTTCCCATTAATAGGGAATTTCATTTCCAATGCCAGCATGATATTACCCTTAAGAAAACCTCACAAGAACACCGCCACATGTTACATGAATACGACAGGGATGGTATTCCTGCATTCATTCAGCATTAGCCCAGCGTGAACACTGAATTTCGATTATATTGCATGTCAAAGGGTGGCCTAGGACTGAATGCAATGTCGCTGGATGGGATTTAGGGAATTTACCTGGAAACTCACAGTTTCTCCCGCAATGTCGTGTCGTCCACCCTTCAGATGAGCTGTGGCCTTTTTCCCTCAGGCGAAGGAGACAAGCAGGCGGACGGGAACAGAGAAGCCCGCTCTGTCGTGTAAGCGCTCTCAGCTATCAAAAGGCACCACGCTGCCCCGTGTGAGGCACGACCTTCAGATTATGAGACTGACGCGCTGCCTAACTGCGCCAACGAGGCCGGCGGGATGACCGGTCTGAAATGCGAAGCGCTAGCGTGTCGGTGCCTGCCTGCAGGGCGTAGATCCAAAAGCTGCGTTCAGGTCGCAGTCTCCTCTGGAGGTGTGGGTTCGAATCCCACTTTTCCGACAGAACTGTCCTTTGTCCTTTGGCTTCGGATAGCAGCTACAATCTTCAGCGCTTGGCAGAACATGTGGAGCTATATTTGAATCGAATCAACATTTCGTTAGGGATTCAGACCACAAGCTGGGTGTAGCCGCAACGGGTCAGCTCCCACCACGCAAGCGTGTCAGGATGGCCGAGCGGTCTAAGGCGCTGCGTTCAGGTCGCAGTCTCCCCTGGAGGCGTGGGTTCGAATCCCACTTCTGACAGACTTAAGTTTCGGCTACGGACAACAGCTACGGTCTTCAGCCGCAAGGCGCCAACTTTGCCTTGTGTCAGGGCATTAACTTTGCCAAAGCACCACATTTCAGTCGACGTCAGAATTAGTATAAAGTGGCAGTAACGCCGACGGGCGTTCCGTTAAACTTGAGAATTACTCCGTTGTATCGTTTGTGCGACGTCACTCCTTCCCCGATACCAAGTTGCAGGCACTTTTAAAGAATGCCTTGAAAGACTATGTCAAGTCGTAATAGAATCGAGTCAATATTTCCTTAAGATGAAGGCAACATTGCTTTAAGGTTCACGAAAGCTTGCCTTCCCATTAATAGGGAATTTCATTTCCAATGCCAGCATGATATTACCCTTAAGAAAACCTCACAAGAACACCGCCACATGTTACATGAATACGACAGGGATGGTATTCCTGCATTCATTCAGCATTAGCCCAGCGTGAACACTGAATTTCGATTATATTGCATGTCAAAGGGTGGCCTAGGACTGAATGCAATGTCGCTGGATGGGATTTAGGGAATTTACCTGGAAACTCACAGTTTCTCCCGCAATGTCGTGTCGTCCACCCTTCAGATGAGCTGTGGCCTTTTTCCCTCAGGCGAAGGAGACAAGCAGGCGGACGGGAACAGAGAAGCCCGCTCTGTCGTGTAAGCGCTCTCAGCTATCAAAAGGCACCACGCTGCCCCGTGTGAGGCTCGAACTCACGACCTTCAGGTTATGAGACTGACACGCTGCCTAACTGCGCCAACGAGGCCGGCGGGAGGACCGGTCTGAAATGCGAAGCGCTAGCGTGTCGGTGCCTGCCTGCAGGGCGTAGATCCAAAAGCTGCGTTCAGGTCGCAGTCTCCTCTGGAGGTGTGGGTGCGAATCCCACTTTTCCGACAGAACTGTCCTTTGTCCTTTGGCTTCGGATAACAGCTACAGTCTTCAGCGCTTGGCAGAACATGTGGAGCTATGTTTGAATTGAATCAACATTTCGTTAGGGATTCAGACCACAAGCTGGGTGTAGCCGCAACGGGTCAGCTCCCACCACGCAAGCGTGTCAGGATGGCCGAGCGGTCTAAGGCGCTGCGTTCAGGTCGCAGTCTCCCCTGGAGGCGTGGGTTCGAATCCCACTTCTGACAGACTTAAGTTTCGGCTACGGACAACAGCTACGGTCTTCAGCCGCAAGGCTGTAACTTTGCCTTGTGTCAGGGCATTAACTTTGCCAAAGCACCACATTTCAGTCGACGTCAGAATTAGTATAAAGTGGCAGTAACTTCCGTTAAACTTGAGAATTACTCCGTTTTATCGTTTGTGCGACGTCACTCCTTCCCCGATACCAAGTTGCAGGCACTTTTAAAGAATGCCTTGAAAGACTATGTCAAGTCGTAATAGAATCGAGTCAATATTTCCTTAAGATGAAGGCAACATTGCTTTAAGGTTCACGAAAGCTTGCCTTCCCATTAATAGGGAATTTCATTTCCAATGCCAGCATGATATTACCCTTAAGAAAACCTCACAAGAACACCGCCACATTACATGAATACGACAGGGATGGTATTCCTGCATTCATTCAGCATTAGCCCAGCGTGAACACTGAATTTCGATTATATTGCATGTCAAAGGGTGTCCTAGGACTGAATGCAATGTCGCTGGATGGTATTTAGGGAATTTACCTGGAAACTCACAGTTTCTCCCACAATGTCGTGTCGTCCACCCTTCAGATGAGCTGTGGCCTTTTTCCCTCAGGCGAAGGAGACAAGCAGGCGGACGGGAACAGAGAAGCCCGCTCTGTCGTGTAAGCGCTCTCAGCTATCAAAAGGCACCACGCTGCCCCGTGTGAGGCTCGAACTCACGACCTTCAGGTTATGAGACTGACACGCTGCCTAACTGCGCCAACGAGGCCGGCGGGATGACCGGTCTGAAATGCGAAGCGCTAGCGTGTCGGTGCCTGCCTGCAGGGCGTAGATCCAAAAGCTGCGTTCAGGTCGCAGTCTCCTCTGGAGGTGTTGGTTCGAATCCCACTTTTCCAACAGAACTGTCCTTTGTCCTTTGGCTTCGGATAACAGCTACAGTCTTCAGCGCTTGGCAGAACATGTGGAGCTATATTTGAATCGAATCAAAATTTCGTTAGGGATTCAGACCACAAGCTGGGTGTAGCCGCAACGGGTCATCTCCCACGACGCAAGCGTGTCAGGATGGCCGAGCGGTCTAAGGCGCTGCGTTCAGGTCGCAGTCTCCGCTGGAGGCGTGGGTTCGAATCCCACCCCTGACAGACTTAATTTTCGGCTACGGACAACAGCTACGGTCTTCAGCCGCAAGGCTGTAACTTTGCCAACTTTGCCTTGTGTCAGGGCATTAACTTTGCCAAAGCACCACATTTCAGTCGACGTCAGAATTAGTATAAAGTGGCAATAACGCCGACGGGCGTTCCGTTAAACTTGAGAATTACTCCGTTGTATCGTTTGTGCGACGTCACTCCTTCCCCGATACCAAGTTGCAGGCACTTTTAAAGAATGCCTTGAAAGACTATGTCAAGTCGTAATAGAATCGAGTCAATATTTCCTTAAGATGAAGGCAACATTGCTTTAAGGTTCACGAAAGCTTGCCTTCCCATTAATAGGGAATTTCATTTCCAATGCCAGCATGATATTACCCTTAAGAAAACCTCACAAGAACACCGCCACATGTTACATGAATACGACAGGGATGGTATTCCTGCATTCATTCAGCATTAGCCCAGCGTGAACACTGAATTTCGATTATATTGCATGTCAAAGGGTGGCCTAGGACTGAATGCAATGTCGCTGGATGGGATTTAGGGAATTTACCTGGAAACTCACAGTTTCTCCCGCAATGTCGTGTCGTCCACCCTTCAGATGAGCTGTGGCCTTTTTCCCTCAGGCGAAGGAGACAAGCAGGCGGACGGGAACAGAGAAGCCCGCTCTGTCGTGTAAGAGCTCTCAGCTATCAAAAGGCACCACGCTGCCCCGTGTGAGGCACGACCTTCAGATTATGAGACTGACGCGCTGCCTAACTGCGCCAACGAGGCCGGCGGGATGACCGGTCTGAAATGCGAAGCGCTAGCGTGTCGGTGCCTGCCTGCAGGGCGTAGATCCAAAAGCTGCGTTCAGGTTGCAGTCTCCCCTGGAGGCGTGGGTTCGAATCCCACTTTTCCGACAGAACTGTCCTTTGTCCTTTGGCTTCGGATAGCAGCTACAATCTTCAGCGCTTGGCAGAACATGTGGAGCTATATTTGAATCGAATCAACATTTTGTTAGGGATTCAGACCACAAGCTGGGTGTAGCCGCAACGGGTCAGCTCCCACCACGCAAGCGTGTCAGGATGGCCGAGCGGTCTAAGGCGCTGCGTTCAGGTCGCAGTCTCCCCTGGAGGCGTGGGTTCGAATCCCACTTCTGACAGACTTAAGTTTCGGCTACGGACAACAGCTACGGTCTTCAGCCGCAAGGCGCCAACTTTGCCTTGTGTCAGGGCATTAACTTTGCCAAAGCACCACATTTCAGTCGACGTCAGAATTAGTATAAAGTGGCAGTAACGCCGACGGGCGTTCCGTTAAACTTGAGAATTACTCCGTTGTATCGTTTGTGCGACGTCACTCCTTCCCCGATACCAAGTTGCAGGCACTTTTAAAGAATGCCTTGAAAGACTATGTCAAGTCGTAATAGAATCGAGTCAATATTTCCTTAAGATGAAGGCAACATTGCTTTAAGGTTCACGAAAGCTTGCCTTCCCATTAATAGGGAATTTCATTTCCAATGCCAGCATGATATTACCCTTAAGAAAACCTCACAAGAACACCGCCACATGTTACATGAATACGACAGGGATGGTATTCCTGCATTCATTCAGCATTAGCCCAGCGTGAACACTGAATTTCGATTATATTGCATGTCAAAGGGTGGCCTAGGACTGAATGCAATGTCGCTGGATGGGATTTAGGGAATTTACCTGGAAACTCACAGTTTCTCCCGCAATGTCGTGTCGTCCACCCTTCAGATGAGCTGTGGCCTTTTTCCCTCAGGCGAAGGAGACAAGCAGGCGGACGGGAACAGAGAAGCCCGCTCTGTCGTGTAAGCGCTCTCAGCTATCAAAAGGCACCACGCTGCCCCGTGTGAGGCTCGAACTCACGACCTTCAGGTTATGAGACTGACACGCTGCCTAACTGCGCCAACGAGGCCGGCGGGAGGACCGGTCTGAAATGCGAAGCGCTAGCGTGTCGGTGCCTGCCTGCAGGGCGTAGATCCAAAAGCTGCGTTCAGGTCGCAGTCTCCTCTGGAGGTGTGGGTGCGAATCCCACTTTTCCGACAGAACTGTCCTTTGTCCTTTGGCTTCGGATAACAGCTACAGTCTTCAGCGCTTGGCAGAACATGTGGAGCTATGTTTGAATTGAATCAACATTTCGTTAGGGATTCAGACCACAAGCTGGGTGTAGCCGCAACGGGTCAGCTCCCACCACGCAAGCGTGTCAGGATGGCCGAGCGGTCTAAGGCGCTGCGTTCAGGTCGCAGTCTCCCCTGGAGGCGTGGGTTCGAATCCCACTTCTGACAGACTTAAGTTTCGGCTACGGACAACAGCTACGGTCTTCAGCCGCAAGGCTGTAACTTTGCCTTGTGTCAGGGCATTAACTTTGCCAAAGCACCACATTTCAGTCGACGTCAGAATTAGTATAAAGTGGCAGTAACTTCCGTTAAACTTGAGAATTACTCCGTTTTATCGTTTGTGCGACGTCACTCCTTCCCCGATACCAAGTTGCAGGCACTTTTAAAGAATGCCTTGAAAGACTATGTCAAGTCGTAATAGAATCGAGTCAATATTTCCTTAAGATGAAGGCAACATTGCTTTAAGGTTCACGAAAGCTTGCCTTCCCATTAATAGGGAATTTCATTTCCAATGCCAGCATGATATTACCCTTAAGAAAACCTCACAAGAACACCGCCACATTACATGAATACGACAGGGATGGTATTCCTGCATTCATTCAGCATTAGCCCAGCGTGAACACTGAATTTCGATTATATTGCATGTCAAAGGGTGTCCTAGGACTGAATGCAATGTCGCTGGATGGTATTTAGGGAATTTACCTGGAAACTCACAGTTTCTCCCACAATGTCGTGTCGTCCACCCTTCAGATGAGCTGTGGCCTTTTTCCCTCAGGCGAAGGAGACAAGCAGGCGGACGGGAACAGAGAAGCCCGCTCTGTCGTGTAAGCGCTCTCAGCTATCAAAAGGCACCACGCTGCCCCGTGTGAGGCTCGAACTCACGACCTTCAGGTTATGAGACTGACACGCTGCCTAACTGCGCCAACGAGGCCGGCGGGATGACCGGTCTGAAATGCGAAGCGCTAGCGTGTCGGTGCCTGCCTGCAGGGCGTAGATCCAAAAGCTGCGTTCAGGTCGCAGTCTCCTCTGGAGGTGTTGGTTCGAATCCCACTTTTCCAACAGAACTGTCCTTTGTCCTTTGGCTTCGGATAACAGCTACAGTCTTCAGCGCTTGGCAGAACATGTGGAGCTATATTTGAATCGAATCAAAATTTCGTTAGGGATTCAGACCACAAGCTGGGTGTAGCCGCAACGGGTCATCTCCCACGACGCAAGCGTGTCAGGATGGCCGAGCGGTCTAAGGCGCTGCGTTCAGGTCGCAGTCTCCGCTGGAGGCGTGGGTTCGAATCCCACCCCTGACAGACTTAATTTTCGGCTACGGACAACAGCTACGGTCTTCAGCCGCAAGGCTGTAACTTTGCCAACTTTGCCTTGTGTCAGGGCATTAACTTTGCCAAAGCACCACATTTCAGTCGACGTCAGAATTAGTATAAAGTGGCAATAACGCCGACGGGCGTTCCGTTAAACTTGAGAATTACTCCGTTGTATCGTTTGTGCGACGTCACTCCTTCCCCGATACCAAGTTGCAGGCACTTTTAAAGAATGCCTTGAAAGACTATGTCAAGTCGTAATAGAATCGAGTCAATATTTCCTTAAGATGAAGGCAACATTGCTTTAAGGTTCACGAAAGCTTGCCTTCCCATTAATAGGGAATTTCATTTCCAATGCCAGCATGATATTACCCTTAAGAAAACCTCACAAGAACACCGCCACATGTTACATGAATACGACAGGGATGGTATTCCTGCATTCATTCAGCATTAGCCCAGCGTGAACACTGAATTTCGATTATATTGCATGTCAAAGGGTGGCCTAGGACTGAATGCAATGTCGCTGGATGGGATTTAGGGAATTTACCTGGAAACTCACAGTTTCTCCCGCAATGTCGTGTCGTCCACCCTTCAGATGAGCTGTGGCCTTTTTCCCTCAGGCGAAGGAGACAAGCAGGCGGACGGGAACAGAGAAGCCCGCTCTGTCGTGTAAGAGCTCTCAGCTATCAAAAGGCACCACGCTGCCCCGTGTGAGGCACGACCTTCAGATTATGAGACTGACGCGCTGCCTAACTGCGCCAACGAGGCCGGCGGGATGACCGGTCTGAAATGCGAAGCGCTAGCGTGTCGGTGCCTGCCTGCAGGGCGTAGATCCAAAAGCTGCGTTCAGGTTGCAGTCTCCCCTGGAGGCGTGGGTTCGAATCCCACTTCTGACAGACTTAAGTTTCGGCTACGGACAACAGCTACGGTCTTCAGCCGCAAGGCTGTAACTTTGCCAACTTTGCCTTGTGTCAGGGCATTAACTTTGCCAAAGCACCACATTTCAGTCGATGTCAGAATTAGTATAAAGTGGCAGTAACTTCCGTTAAACTTGAGAATTACTCCGTTTTATCGTTTGTGCGACGTCACTCCTTCCCCGATACCAAGTTGCAGGCACTTTTAAAGAATGCCTTGAAAGACTATGTCAAGTCGTAATAGAATCGAGTCAATATTTCCTTAAGATGAAGGCAACATTGCTTTAAGGTTCACGAAAGCTTGCCTTCCCATTAATAGGGAATTTCATTTCCAATGCCAGCATGATATTACCCTTAAGAAAACCTCACAAGAACACCGCCACATGTTACATGAATACGACAGGGATGGTATTCCTGCATTCATTCAGCATTAGCCCAGCGTGAACACTGAATTTCGATTATATTGCATGTCAAAGGGTGGCCTAGGACTGAATGCAATGTCGCTGGATGGTATTTAGGGAATTTACCTGGAAACTCACAGTTTCTCCCGCAATGTCGTGTCGTCCACCCTTCAGATGAGCTGTGGCCTTTTTCCCTCAGGCGAAGGAGACAAGCAGGCGGACGGGAACAGAGAAGCCCGCTCTGTCGTGTAAGCGCTCTCAGCTATCAAAAGGCACCACGCTGCCCCGTGTGAGGCTCGAACTCACGACCTTCAGATTATGTGACTGACGCGCTGCCTAACTGCGCCAACGAGGCCGGCGGGATGACCGGTCTGAAATGCGAAGCGCTAGCGTGTCGGTGCCTGCCTGCAGGGCGTAGATCCAAAAGCTGCGTTCAGGTCGCAGTCTCCTCTGGAGGTGTGGGTTCGAATCCCACTTTTCCGACAGAACTGTCCTTTGTCCTTTGGCTTCGGATAACAGCTACAGTCTTCAGCGCTTGGCAGAACATGTGGAGCTATATTTGAATCGAATCAACATTTCGTTAGGGATTCAGACCACAAGCTGGGTGTAGCCGCAACGGGTCAGCTCCCACCACGCAAGCGTGTCAGGATGGCCGAGCGGTCTAAGGCGCTGCGTTCAGGTCGCAGTCTCCCCTGGAGGCGTGGGTTTGAATCACACTTCTGACAGACTTAAGTTTCGGCTACGGACAACAGCTACGGTCTTCAGCCGCAAGGCTGTAACTTTGCCAACTTTGCCTTGTGTCAGGGCATTAACTTTGCCAAAGCACCACATTTCAGTCGACGTCAGAATTAGTATAAAGTGGCAGTAACGCCGACGGGCGTTCCGTTAAACTTGAGAATTACTCCGTTTTATCGTTTGTGCGACGTCACTCCTTCCCCGATACCAAGTTGCAGGCACTTTTAAAGAATGCCTTGAAAGACTATGTCAAGTCGTAATAGAATCGAGTCAATATTTCCTTAAGATGAAGGCAACATTGCTTTAAGGTTCACGAAAGCTTGCCTTCCCATTAATAGGGAATTTCATTTCCCATGCCAGCATGATATTACCCTTAAGAAAACCTCACAAGAACACCGCCACATGTTACATGAATACGACAGGGATGGTATTCCTGCATTCATTCAGCATTAGCCCAGCGTGAACACTGAATTTCGATTATATTGCATGTCAAAGGGTGTCCTAGGACTGAATGCAATGTCGCTGGATGGTATTTAGGGAATTTACCTGGAAACTCACAGTTTCTCCCGCAATGTCGTGTCGTCCACCCTTCAGATGAGCTGTGGCCTTTTTCCCTCAGGCGAAGGAGACAAGCAGGCGGACGGGAACAGAGAAGCCCGCTCTGTCGTGTAAGCGCTCTCAGCTATCAAAAGGCACCACGCTGCCCCGTGTGAGGCTCGAACTCACGACCTTCAGGTTATGAGACTGACACGCTGCCTAACTGCGCCAACGAGGCCGGCGGGATGACCGGTCTGAAATGCGAAGCGCTAGCGTGTCGGTGCCTGCCTGCAGGGCGTAGATCCAAAAGCTGCGTTCAGGTCGCAGTCTCCTCTGGAGGTGTTGGTTCGAATCCCACTTTTCCAACAGAACTGTCCTTTGTCCTTTGGCTTCGGATAACAGCTACAGTCTTCAGCGCTTGGCAGAACATGTGGAGCTATATTTGAATCGAATCAAAATTTCGTTAGGGATTCAGACCACAAGCTGGGTGTAGCCGCAACGGGTCAGCTCCCACGACGCAAGCGTGTCAGGATGGCCGAGCGGTCTAAGGCGCTGCGTTCAGGTCGCAGTCTCCCCTGGAGGCGTGGGTTCGAATCCCACTTCTGACAGACTTAATTTTCGGCTACGGACAACAGCTACGGTCTTCAGCCGCAAGGCTGTAACTTTGCCAACTTTGCCTTGTGTCAGGGCATTAACTTTGCCAAAGCACCACATTTCAGTCGACGTC
Source organism: Garra rufa (assembly GCF_049309525.1). NCBI lineage: Eukaryota > Metazoa > Chordata > Actinopteri > Cypriniformes > Cyprinidae > Garra > Garra rufa. The sequence continues at coordinate 89,929,435 of NC_133361.1, forward strand.
AGAATTAGTATAAAGTGGCAATAACGCCGACGGGCGTTCCGTTAAACTTGAGAATTACTCCGTTGTATCGTTTGTGCGACGTCACTCCTTCCCCGATACCAAGTTGCAGGCACTTTTAAAGAATGCCTTGAAAGACTATGTCAAGTCGTAATAGAATCGAGTCAATATTTCCTTAAGATGAAGGCAACATTGCTTTAAGGTTCACGAAAGCTTGCCTTCCCATTAATAGGGAATTTCATTTCCAATGCCAGCATGATATTACCCTTAAGAAAACCTCACAAGAACACCGCCACATGTTACATGAATACGACAGGGATGGTATTCCTGCATTCATTCAGCATTAGCCCAGCGTGAACACTGAATTTCGATTATATTGCATGTCAAAGGGTGGCCTAGGACTGAATGCAATGTCGCTGGATGGGATTTAGGGAATTTACCTGGAAACTCACAGTTTCTCCCGCAATGTCGTGTCGTCCACCCTTCAGATGAGCTGTGGCCTTTTTCCCTCAGGCGAAGGAGACAAGCAGGCGGACGGGAACAGAGAAGCCCGCTCTGTCGTGTAAGCGCTCTCAGCTATCAAAAGGCACCACGCTGCCCCGTGTGAGGCACGACCTTCAGATTATGAGACTGACGCGCTGCCTAACTGCGCCAACGAGGCCGGCGGGATGACCGGTCTGAAATGCGAAGCGCTAGCGTGTCGGTGCCTGCCTGCAGAGCGTAGATCCAAAAGCTGCGTTCAGGTCGCAGTCTCCTCTGGAGGTGTGGGTTCGAATCCCACTTTTCCGACAGAACTGTCCTTTGTCCTTTGGCTTCGGATAACAGCTACAGTCTTCAGCGCTTGGCAGAACATGTGGAGCTATATTTGAATCGAATCAACATTTCGTTAGGGATTCAGACCACAAGCTGGGTGTAGCCGCAACGGGTCAGCTCCCACCACGCAAGCGTGTCAGGATGGCCGAGCGGTCTAAGGCGCTGCGTTCAAGCTGGGGAACAATAGTCCGTCAAAGACGGGGAAGAAGGGAAGAAAAGGGGGAAGGAAGAAAAGGAGAAAGGGAAGAAGAAAGAGAAAAAATGACGAAAAGAAAGAGTGAAATGTGACGTTGGAACATAATACTTCCTTAGCTTGCACGCTACGATACATTTTCAGGTTTCTTTGTGCGTGAAAATCGCGCATTTATATTACACTGTTTCCTATTGTAGGCGATCACCAAGACCGGGGTTGGAATCCATATAAAGGCACCTTTTTGTATTGTTATTGTTATATTGTTAATTTCATTAAATAAATGCAATTTTGAAGATTAATGAAATGTACATATGTACAATTCTTTCATGAAAAATAAAGAATGCCAATGGAACAGTGGTATTGTTGATGTTGATGTTATTATTACTTATTATTTTGTAGTTGCTGTATTAATATTATTTATTCTGATTAAGCATAATATTATTCTTTGTTTGATTGATATTACTTATTCTGATTAGGAGTTTTGTATGTTACATTCATTCAAGACACTTATAAATCTGTTATTTTTAATGAAAAAAAGATAGTATTTAGAATAAAATAGTCATTAATATGCTGAAAATTATAATTTACAATCATGCCAACAGAACAGTAATGAATATTAAATGAATACAATTATACTAACTATTAAATAAGTTTTCAAACAACAATAAATGAAAAGGGAAATAAAATGAAAATAAAAGTAAAAAACAAAAAGCAATAATTTCCCAGTTTGTTTTTATTTTACAATTATTCCAACAATACAGTAATGAATATTAAATAAATAAAATGAAATATTAAATAAGTTTTCAAACAACAATAAATGAAAAGGGAAATAAAATGAAAATAAAAGTAAAAAACAAAAAGCAATAACTTTCCAGTTTGTTTTTATTTTACAATTATTCCAACAATACAGTAATGAATATTAAATAAATAAAATGAAATATTAAATAAGTTTTTAAACAACAATAAATGAAAAGGGAAATAAAATGAAAATAAAAGTAAAAAACAAAAAACAATAACTTTCCAGTTTGTTTTGATTTTGCAATTGTGCCAACAGAATGGTAATCAATATTAAATAAATAAAATAAAATATTAATTAAGTATTCAAAGAACAATAAATGAAAAGGGAAATAAAAGTAAAAAACAAAAAGCAATAATTTCCCAGTTTGTTTTTATTTTACAATTATTCCAACAATACAGTTATGAATATTAAATAAATAAAATTAAATATTGAATAAGTTTTTAAACAACAATAAATGAAAAGGGAAATAAAATGAAAATAAATGTAAAAAACAAAAAACAATAACTTTCCAGTTTGTTTTTATTTTACAATTATTCCAACAATACAGTAATGAATATTAAATAAATAAAATGAAATATTAAATAAGTTTTCAAACAAAAATAAATGAAAAGGGAAATAAAATGAAAATAAAAGTAAAAAACAATAATTTTCCAGTTTGTTTTTATTTTGCAATTGTGCCAACAGAATGGTAATCAATATTAAATAAATAAAATAAAATATTAAATAAGTATTCAAAGAACAATAAATGAAAAGGGAAATAAAAGTAAAAAACAAAAAGTAATAATTTCCCAGTTTGTTTTTAATTTTACAAATATTCCAACAATCCAGTAATGAATATTAAATAAATAAAATGAAATATTAAATAAGTATTCAAACAAGTATTTTTGACCTCTGACACGCCCCCTGAGGATGTGTCATTCTTTCGTACACCTTCGGCTCGGTTCGGCAATTTGATTGACACCTGACTAGAACGCTGACTCCTCCGCCTAGCGGCAATACGCGAAAACATGCCGTCGACATTCTCTTCTACTCTGATTGGTCAAATGTCGAAAATGTTAAGAAAATGTTAAGAATAGCGCTTTATGATTGGCTGGAAATGTTGAAGCGCTTCGACGCGATTGGCCCAAATGTTATAGTGCTTCGACGTGATTGGCTGCACAGTTCAACATTGCTCGACATTTCCAAAATAATGTCGGACTATCCTTCGGCAGCTGGCGTTCAGGTCGCAGTCTCCCCTGGAGGCGTGGGTTCGAATCCCACTTCTGACAGACTTAAGTTTCTGCTACGGACAACAGCTACGGTCTTCAGCCGCAAGGCTGCAACTTTGCCAACTTTGCCTTGTGTCAGGGCATTAACTTTGCCAAAGCACCACATTTCAGTCGACGTCAGAATTAGTATAAAGTGGCAGTAACTTCCGTTAAACTTGAGAATTACTCCGTTTTATCGTTTGTGCGACGTCACTCCTTCCCCGATACCAAGTTGCAGGCACTTTTAAAGAATGCCTTGAAAGACTATGTCAAGCCGTAATAGAATCGAGTCAATATTTCCTTAAGATGAAGGCAACATTGCTTTAAGGTTCACGAAAGCTTGCCTTCCCATTAATAGGGAATTTCATTTCCAATGCCAGCATGATATTACCCTTAAGAAAACCTCACAAGAACACCGCCACATGTTACATGAATACGACAGGGATGGTATTCCTGCATTCATTCAGCATTAGCCCAGCGTGAACACTGAATTTCGATTATACTGCATGTCAAAGGGTGGCCTAGGACTGAATGCAATGTCGCTGGATGGTATTTAGGGAATTTACCTGGAAACTCACAGTTTCTCCCGCAATGTAGTGTCGTCCACCCTTCAGATGAGCTGTGGCCTTTTTCCCTCAGGCGAAGGAGACAAGCAGGCGGACGGGAACAGAGAAGCCCGCTCTGTCGTGTAAGCGCTCTCAGCTATCAAAAGGCACCACGCTGCCCCGTGTGAGGCTCGAACTCACGACCTTCAGATTATGAGACTGACGCGCTGCCTAACTGCGCCAACGAGGCCGGCGGGATGACCGGTCTGAAATGCGAAGCGCTAGCGTGTCGGTGCCTGCCTGCAGGGCGTAGATCCAAAAGCTGCGTTCAGGTCGCAGTCTCCTCTGGAGGTGTGGGTTCGAATCCCACTTTTCCGACAGAACTGTCCTACAGTCTTCAGCGCTTGGCAGAACATGTGGAGCTATATTTGAATCGAATCAACATTTCGTTAGGGATTCAGACCACAAGCTGGGTGTAGCCGCAACGGGTCAGCTCCCACCACGCAAGCGTGTCAGGATGGCCGAGCGGTCTAAGGCGCTGCGTTCAAGCTGGGGAACAATAGTCCGTCAAAGACGGGGAAGAAGGGAAGAAAAGGGGGAAGGAAGAAAAGGAGAAAGGGAAGAAGAAAGAGAAAAAATGATGAAAAGAAAGGGTGAAATGTGACGTTTAAACATAATACTTCATTAGAATGCGCGCTACGATACATTTTCCGGTTTCTTTGTGCGTGAAAATCGCGCATTTATATTACACTGTTTCCTATTGCAGGCGCTCACCAAGACCGGGGTTCGAATCCAGCTAAAGGCAACTTTTTGTATTGTTATTGTTATATTGTTAATTTAATTAAATAAATGCAATTTTTAAGGTTAATAAAGTGTACATATGTACAATTCTTTCATGAAAAATAAAGAATACCAATGGAACTGTGGTATTGTTGATGTTGTTGTTATTATTACTTATTTTGTATTTGTTGTATTAATACTGTTTATTCTGATTAAGCATATTATTATTATTATTCTTTGTTTAATTGATATTACTTATTCTGATTAGGAGTTTTGTATGTTACATTCATTCAAGACATTTACAAATCTGTTATTTGTAATGAAAAAAGATTATTAGTGATAATTAGAATAAAATAGTCATTAATATGCTGAAATATTTTGATTTACAATACAGTAATGAATATTAAATAAATACAATTATATTAACTATTAAATAAGTTTTCAAAGAATAATAAATGAAAAGGGAAATAAAATGAAAATAAAAGTAAAAATCAAAACGCAATCATTTCCCAGTTTGTTTTTATTTTGCAATTATTCCAACAATACAGTAATGAATATTACATAAATAAAATTAAATATTAAATAAGTATTCAAACAACAATAAATTAAAAGGGAAATAAAATGAAAATAAAAGTAAAAATCAAAAAGCAATAATTTCCCAGTTTGTTTTTATTTTACAATTATTCCAACAATACAGTAATGAATATTACATAAGTAAAATTAAATATTGAATACGTTTTTAACAGGAGAAACAGGAGAAAAGCAATCATTTCCAAGTTTGTTTTTATTTTGCAATTATTCCAACAATACAGTAATGAATATTACAGTTTTTTTCAATTGCTAACAAGTGTAGCTAACTGTATTTTCAGTTTTACATCTCTCACTGCTCCTGCTCCTCTCACTGCATCTCTCACTGCTCTTGCATCTCTCACTGCATCTCTCACTGCATCTCTCACTGCATCTCTCACTGCTCTTGCATCTCTCACTGCATCTCTCACTGCATCTCTCACTGCATCTCTCACTGCTCTTGCATCTCTCACTGCATCTCTCACTGCATCTCTCACTGCATCTCTCACTGCTCCTGCATCTCTCACTGCATCTCTCACTGCATCTCTCACTGCATCTCTCACTGCTCTTGCATCTCTCACTGCATCTCTCCCTGCATCTCTCACTGCATCTCTCACTGCTCTTTCAAAAACAAAATTCCAAGTTTGTTTTTATTTTGCAATTATTCCAACAATACAGTAATGAATATTACAGTTTTTTTCAATTGCTAACAAGTGTAGCTAACTGTATTTTCAGTTTTACATCTCTCACTGCTCCTGCTCCTCTCACTGCATCTCTCACTGCTCTTGCATCTCTCACTGCATCTCTCACTGCATCTCTCACTGCATCTCTCACTGCTCCTGCATCTCTCACTGCATCTCTCACTGCATCTCTCACTGCTTCTCTCACTGCATCTCTCACTGCATCTCTCACTGCATCTCTCACTGCTTCTCTCACTGCATCTCTCACTGCTCTTGCATCTCTCACTGCATCTCTCACTGCATCTCTCACTGCCCCTGCATATCTCACTGCATCTCTCACTGCTCCTGCATCTCTCACTGCATCTCTCACTGCTCTTGCATCTCTCACTGCATCTCTCACTGCTCCTGCATCTCTCACTGCATTTCTCACTGCTCCTGCATCTCTCACTGCATCTCTCACTGCTCTTGCATCTCTCACTGCTCCTGCTCCTCTCACTGGGCCTGCTTTTCTCCCCGGGCCCCTTGCTCTTACTCTTCCTCATCCAGACATTACAGTATTTGTCTTTTTCTGTTTCTGTTTCCAAAAACATCACTCCTCAAAGTCCAGACTGGAATCAGCTGTGGTTGGCCCAGTTAACCCAACATAAATCAGCTGGGTGTCAATTATTCAATTGTTTGTTTATTATCAGCTGAGATATATTGATATTGTTTTTGAACTGATATCATTGCAGAAGCAGAGGTTTTTATACTGTATCTAAAGTTTGGAATATTGTTTTTGCTATTGTGGGATGTTGTGTGGTAACATTCGTAAATACTACAAAAATGATCCATAATTTTGTTGGGAGGTATAGCTTGTCTGTTAAGAAAATGTAAGCATTGTGAAAAGGTGTTCACTGACTGCATATTGGGTGAAAACGACATGAAATGTGTGAATGGTATGGCCACAAAAGACCGATGCTGTGCTAATTGTGTTTAAAGTTTTGAAAATGTGACAACTGGTTGGACAAACGCTTGTTAGCGACTGAAAAAAACTGTAAATAAATAAAATTAAAAATAAAAAAGTATTCAAAGAACAATAAATGAAAAGGGAAATAAAATGAAAATAAAAGTAAAAAACAAAAAGCAATCATTTCCCAGTTTGTTTTTATTTTGCAATTATTCCAACAATACAATAATGAATATTAAATAAATAAAATTAAATATTAAATAAGTTTTTAAACAACAATAAATGAAAAGGTAAATAAAATGAAAATAAAAGTAAAAAACAAAAAGCAATAACTTCCCAGTTTGTTTTTATTTTGCAATTATTCCAAAAATACTGTAATGAATATTACATAAATAAAATTAAATATTAAATACGTTTTCAAACAACAATAAATGCAAAGGCAAATAAAATGAAAATAAAAGTAAAAAACAAAAAGCAATCATTTGCCAATTTGTTTTTATTTTGCAATTGTGCCAACAGAATGGTAATGAATATTAAATAAATAAAATTAAATATTAAATAAGTATTCAAAGAACAATAAATTAAAAGGGAAATAAAATTACAAATATTAAGTTTTCAAAACCAATAAATAAGTTAAATGAAAAGTTAAGTTCTCAAAAACAAGAAATAAAAAGTTTAATAAAATATTAAATAATAGTTAAAAAAAACTATAAAAAGTTGAAAACACAATTTTTTTTTTTTACACAAATATTAACAATAGTGAACTCTTTTCCCTATATACACCACATACACACAAATATGTACGTTATTTGGGAAGGGTTTTCCGCATTTCCTCCAGCCACTGTTCTTTTGTAACAGTTTCAGTCTGTGGGCAGTACACCCTGCCCCTGTACTGGCTATGCCCCGTTGCACTTGTTTTAAATTGCCCACACTTCTTACAAGTGTTTGCTTCTACAGTTCTCCTGTAGGGTCTCTTGGGCATGGTTTGCGGACTGGCAGTTGGTGCAGCAGGTTGTGAACTGGTACCCTGCACAACTGTAGGCTGAATTATTGGCATCCCCTGGACCAATGGGATTCCCTGAACCATCGGCATACCCTGGACCATCGCCATTCCCTGGACCATTGGCAGTCTTTGGACCACTTGCAGACCCTGTAGCACTGGCACACCCTGAAGCATTGGCACTCCCTGAAAACTTGGTCCTGTTGATACGACTATGTTGGGTACCATCTGCACTGATACTCCAGGTGCTGATGGCGTAACTGACACAGGACTCTGTGCTGGTGCCTTGGGTCTGAGAGGGGGTCGTCCAAAAGAAGTCTGCCTCTGCTTTGCCTGACCTGCTGTGCTCTCTGGTAGCTTGTACTGGTGCTGCTCCGCTGGTTGTTCTGTCTCAGTCCGTAGACGTTTGGCAGCCTGGAGAGGCTCCTGAGCTTCAGGGAGGGGCTGAGGCAACTGAATGCCCTGAAGCAGCACAGACAGCTCCTGCTTTTTCTGTCTGTTGTTGTGCCACTGAATCAGTGTGTTCTGGTTAACCTCCACCAGCTGCAGTGATGTTCCTCCCATCACCAAGCTGTTGCCCAGTACAAGCTGCCTTATCCTTCTGTAGTCTTGAAGGATCAGAGACCATCTTGACAGTGCTCCCTTGCCTTTTCTTTTGGGGCTTGGGTGAGCAGTGCAAAGCCTGATGAAGATGGTTTCCACCAGGCGGCAACAGTCAGGCCATTGTGCAGGTGCGCTGCTTGCACCCAGCACACATCTGGTGGTGCTCTCTACTCCAGGGGTTTGAGTGGGCCTCTTAGGTACTCTGAAGCGTCCACTCAGCAGTCTCTTCTGATGTCGAGCTGCATACACCACCCGTTGCTTGTCCTGGTCATCCAGGTTCTGCCAAAGTGCAATTATGGTGTTGGCTTCCTGGTTGGTCAGGCTGAGGGCTGTGTGACCACGGAGATCCACCAGATATTCTGCCAATCTGTCCACATGTTGATAACCAGGGACATTTTGGCTGTCAACGGCCTATTAAAAAACACCAAAACGTGGTACAATTATTACATTATCATATTTGTTTGATGTACAATTCCATAACAGATTATTATAATTTTTATCAGTGTGAAGCTGCTTTGGCACATTCTTTATAGTATAAAGCACAATGGAAAGAAAGCTGACTTGACTTGATGTGTATTTGCTGCTTACTAATGACTTTGATTCTTTTAAATGTTGTTTCATCTTGCACTTACCATCTCTTCATCATCTTCCTGACCAGCATCCTCTGGCTCTGAGGGAAGAGGTGAAACAGATGTTTCAGATGGGACAGGTGAGACAGCAGTCCCTGAGGGTCCAGGTGATGTGGGAGACTGTGAGAGGCCTTGTGTGGGGTCAGGGACTGGTGAAGGGGATGGAGAGCCCAGTACAGAAGTACCACTAAGTGTCAGTGTGGAAGAGGGTGGTGACAAGTCAGCCTCCAGATCAGTAATGGTCTGATCCTCGCTGATGTCACAGAAGCCCTCATCTTCATCTCGCTCCTCCACACTGAGGTCTTCAATGAGCTCTGCGTTCTGCTCGGAGTCTGGATTCATGTCCTGCAGTGCCTGACCTGTCTGCTGAAACAGATACTGGACTCCAATGAGCTCACCTGAAATAAAAATAATAAACAAACAGGAATTAAATACAATGTTGAATCATTGAGGAGGAAAAAACATATGCAAAAACACATAATGCAATACAATACAAATGATAATTGAGAGACGTACAAATAAATATTCCTCAAATACCTATTGTATCATATCCGATACTTACATGCAACATGATTTTCTTAATGCCTTTTTTGATGAAAAGTATAAACTATCAATAAAGTTTGGATAATGTCGATAATTTAGAAGCCTTAGAAATTTGCATATCAATCATGACAGTAGACTTTGTAGAGTTAAATACATAGACTGAGATTACACAGAAATTCTAAGTTCATTAACAATAACAATTTTTCTTACCGGTGTAGCATGCAGGGGAACAAAATGTTGGAACCACTTTCTTGCCAAACAGCTTTTCATAGTTGCTGTTCACACAGTGAACAAGTTCTCCTGTGTAGCTGCATAAAGCTGATGGTTCTGCTGACAATGAAGCAGACTCCCTGTCCTGGTTCCACCGGTGTAGTCCCTCCAACAGATAAATCTGAAAGTTCAGACTGTTTGCACTGGTCCCTGTAAATGGACACAACAGTGTTAAGGTGAGTGTTAAAGAAACACACAAAGACATGTAATGCTTTTTATATATATATGCACAGTGAGTGTGACAGAGACATACCTGGGATGAAACGGTTCAGGTGTAGGTGAAAGGACTCGAGAGAAGTGGAGCCTCTGGCACATCTGTATGTCTTTAGAAGCACACCTCCCTTGGTCAAGCTCCCTGTCTCTATATAGAGCACAACACCAGGGGGGTCTTGGATGCACTTAACATGCTTCTTCTGGACACTCCAGATGTGCTCCATCCTTTTTTGGTCCAGGAGAGGAACACCCAGGGAGTCATTGCCCTTGCTGCTCAGGAGCTCTGTAAACAGCCGTTCAAGGAGAAGGATGGTAGTCTCCTCTCCACGGGTCCTCCTCCGGCAATGTAGAGCCAGCTCATCCCTGGTAAGATGCTTGTTGACATCTTCATCTGCCAGCGAAGGCCAACCCTGGGACATCAACAGAGCTCTCTTTGCTTTGCGAAGCACAGAGAGATCAGCCGCATCCCATTCAAAGATGCACGCTGATAGCCGTGACATGAAGATGGGGTACAGCTGATGGGCATCAGTTGTACACCCCAAGGCAATCCTGCGCATAAAATGCCAGATGTCCAAGCGTATCATGAGATCTGGCCAACCTCTGAATCTGTTTTTCAGCTTGGTCTCGCCCACCTCGGTGCAGCACCCACAGTCCACGTACAACACAGCAGGTGGATCCACACCAGCCTGTTGGTATCTCTTCACCAGACCGTCTACCATCATATCCAGTCCTGCTCCTTCCTGGGCTGTCAGCACACTTATGAGCACCTGACCAAACTCATTGCCAACAGAGGTAAGCCAGAGTCCCGTTCCCCTCGCTGTCCCAGCCAGCTTCTTGGTTATCTGTAATAAGACATGATATGAAACATGCTGAAAATGCAATCAAACATCACACCATGTAAAATACAGATATAGTGCTGTGTTGTGTGTATAAACAACAGCATTAATAAACAAAAATCCACAACTAACCTTTTTAGTAGAATCCATCTTCAAGACAGAGCCATAGGTGGATGTTATCTTTGCATGGATTTCATCCAGCCTTGTTAGGATGTCTTGGCTGTACACGGTGAGTAGCCACTTGCAGCTTGGCACCACTGTAGGCTGTGGGGGTTCCTGGAATTTTACTGGCAACACTCCGGGTCGATTTAGGAAGTCAACACACTGGGTGGTGTATCGGGCCAGACGCTGGAGCCACTCCTCGCTGTGGTTTTCACGCAGCTGCTTTATCACTCGCGTGGGGCTGTTGCCTAAGCTACGCTCACGCAGTAGCCGGATGACCCGCATATCACAGGCATACCTTAGAAAAAGCAAAATGCACACATTCATATATTTTACTTATTTGATTTGTAAAGTATTTGCATATGTATGTGATGATGGCCTAACAACAGGATGCAGAATGAAAGTGTGCTTACTTCCGCGTGAGGATGACCCGAAACTCAGAGCGATGACCCAGATCTAGCTGTTGCAGGACTGTCTGACTCCAGGACACATGCGAGGCTCTACACTTGGTACAGATGAGGGTTTCTGTGACCATGCTGTACATTCTGTCGATGTCCAGAACCTGCCGTGCCCTTTTGTGCAGACCACCTCCTGTCAGCTGATGCTGTCCGCAGGCAGGATTGGGACAGAGAATCTTGACCCTCCACAGCTTGTACGGCATCCACAGCAGAAGTGCATGACAAAAGAATCTGTCTGGAGCTGGAGCCTGATTGTAGGTAAGTGCTGGCTGTGGTGGGTAATACCAGAGCTGGAGGTCATCACGGAGCTCTGGCTTTCCCTTGGACCCCATTTTAAAAAGCCTTTTGCCAATCCACTTGTGATCTTCTGGTGGCAAGGTCTCTGACCACAAACGAGGAAGTGGAACTGCAGATGGAGCTTGCAATAATGTCCCAGAAGGAACCGTCTGTAAAGGAAAAAAGACAAACCATTTAGTCAAGTAAGGTTATTGATTTAATAAGCATTTTATTTAGGCATGGCTACTTTTACATAAAATGATCATTACAATTATTGTTTTCTTTTAAATACCTTTTGTATTACAATGATTATTATGACAATGAAACTGATAACTTTATATTACCCATTGCTGTCTTCCAAAAAAAGGAATGAAATATAAAATATTCTGAAATCTTGCTTGATATATAAAAAGAATACATTTTACAAACAATCTATCTTTATTTTGACACATGAATGTTAACATCTATAAATTGTTTATCATTAGTAAATTAGGATTAAGTCAGCTCAATTGACATTATTACCATAGTTTCATTGTTGTTGTTTTTTCAGCTTGAATGTGTTTTAAGAAACTACTGGTTAAAAAGTCAGGTAACACTTTATTTTAAGGTGTCCTTGTGACACATGTTACATGTACTTACTATTATAATAACAAGTAACCCTAAAACAAACCCTAATCCTAACATATAGTAAGAACATATAGGAAACTATATTATATTACTCGGTACTTAAATGTATAATTACACTGTAACAAAGACACCTTAAAATAAAGAGTTACACTTTATTTTAAGGTATCCTTGTTACAGTGTAATTACACATTTAAGTACTAAGTAATATAAATTAACTACATGTATTTACTATAGGGTTAGGGTTTGATTTAGGGTCACTTGCATGTAATTAATTGTTATTATAATAGTAAATACATGTAACGTGTAACAAGGACACCTTGTGTAACCAAAAGTCATATTCAAAAATTCAGGGCATGTGAGCCTTTTCACATCTCTAGACATACTTTAAGTGAAAAAAACAGAATAAATAAATTTATTTCCAAAGTGTTAGGATTTTTTTCACCTAGCTGGTGACAGATGATTAATTGACATTTTTAGACCAACAGAATATGAATCTACTTACTGAGACAATACTGCATGGCTCCGCGGCACTGGTCACATCTGCAGTGGCTTTGTGGACAGGGGCTGGAATGTGAGGATCTTGTGTCTGTACAATCATGAAGTGAAATATAATTGATTTTTTTAATACACAACATTACAGCAACTTAAATGCACACATAAATGTATACATATATGTAATTTATTTCTGTCGTGGCAAGAGCATATTTTCAGCATTATTCTAGTCTTAAGTGTTACATGATCCTTCAAAAAATATTTTTAATGAAAATAAACATTTATTCCTATTAGTTGAAAATGCTTCACATAAATGGTTACAAGAGAGACCAACTTTAGATAATTGATAGATGTGACCATAGATCGAAAAGATATTGGAAAAGATTTCTTACATTATTTGATGGAAATGATGGAAAGATTTAAAGTTTTTTTTTGGTTAATTTAAAGAAGGATGTGTTTCTGGGAAAGTGGAGGAAATGGGTTGAATATGTATAAAGAAGGTCTGATTTTGTTGTTACAAATAAATAGAAGATGATTATATATTTATATTTGTTTGCAAATATGCATGTACTCAGCATCTATGTACATAATGAAGTTCATTTGAGGTTGTTCTGGATAAAAGTAAATTAGGATATATAGATATATAGGATATATAGTTACCTCCCTCTTTTTCTTTTTTTTTTTAAATATATTGTTTTTAAACATATTTACAAAATATAATTTATAGTTAAAATAAATAATTGTACATATCTACATATTGTAAAGATACTCTATGGCTGCATCGAGCATTGCATATAGCTTGAAATATGCTATATGATTGTACTCAAATGAATGTTCACAATAAACAAAAATGAAGTAGAAAAGAAAGAAAATGGCTAATGCCTAATAAAACTGCATCATTTGAGTTTTTCAGAATTAAGTTTGAAGGACAGCATTACAGTTTTTTTACAGATGCTAGGACACATTTCTCAATACTTAGGTCACTTTTGCAAAACTCTTCACACAGTGAGCACAACAGAAGTCTATGTGAGCTAAACTGAGGATCAATTATCATTGTTTTGGCACAAAATGCATTCAATGACTACATCTCTCAAATTTCATGAATTCTTTTCTCACTCAGACACAACAACTGACAAAAATCTTTGTACGTACAGGACATTTTGCACATGCTTACATACTGTTTTCAAAACTGTTAAACTCATGTTCAAAACAATAACATAATGCAAAACTGAATAAGACAGCAACATTCAACAGCAATATTTTATTGAAACATATTTCAAATCTAAAAATGCGAGTACATTAGCAGTACTATTTTATCTGTATCAGTGGATGGTGTGTATACAAATTCTTGTATTTTGTGCAAAAAAATAAAAATAAATAAACAACATAAAATATTGACAAATTCTGCATCATGTCTGATTCATTTCAGTAACATATATTGCAGTTATAAACAATATATATTGCAATTATAAACAGATGTGTTCTTGTTTTACACAAGAAAACAGTGTGTAATGCTACATGTTGTTAGTGTTTTTTTAGCTCATTGTTTTGTGGGTGACAAAGTGTGTTTGTCGGCTGTCAACCTTTGCTAATGTTCTGGAAGAATGAGTTTATTTGAGACCTGAATAAAGTGTTTTGGTAGTTGTAGTGCATTTTGAATGTGAAATGAACTGCTTTGCCAAGCTGAAAGTCGGTTAGGAGAATTGTGTGAAGAGTTTTGCAAAAGTGACCTAAGTCTTGAGAAATGTGTCCTAGCGTCTGTAAAAAACTGTAATGCCAAACAGAAATTTTTTGTAACATTAAATGTTTTTACTGAGATTTTTGAAGAATGCCATCCTGTTCAATAAAAGTATTAAAAAAAACAACAACAAAAACACTTACTGACCCCAAACTTTTGAATGGTAGTGTGTATGAATTCTGTTTATTCTATATAATATCACTTTTCTTCATTAAAATGGTTTTGTGATATTAAAAAAATATTTTTTTAAAGTGTAATAATTTGGATGTGACAGAACATGGAAAGTGTCGTCATAGAATACAATGTGAATTATGCCATTACTTACAGTGACAGTGGTGCTTGGTGTAGAGGCACTAGACACTGCTGCGCTGGGCTGGTGTCCAACCTGAGAAGGTCTCCTAGCCACACTAAGATTTGGCTTTGCTGCAGCGATGTGAGAACCAGTAAATCTTGGTTTGGTAAACTAAAAAGGGGTCAAGAAAATAGGCATTTTAGTGAAAGTACAAAATGTGTTTGAATAGGATAGGAAAAGTAGTCATGATACTGAACATTACTAAATAAATTACATTTTACAAATCATTTACATAGAAATCTATGAAACTAAAGCTATTTTAAACTAATAATTTTAAAAAATATTACTATTTTAAATAAATGGAGCCTTTAAAAAAACTTTCTGAATGATAGTGTAGTTCTTATAAGAGGAATTATTATTTATTAGCAGTATTGACCTAGGTTAATCTTAAAAATAAATACAAAGTGTTTGCATTATGGAATAAATATTAAAATGTGTAAAATTTAATAACAGCCAGTGTATATGTGGAATGTTACCTGAGATAGAGAATGGAAAAAAGAAAATGTAGCTTTAACACATGAAAACTATAGAGAGAGATGCCATGAGTCTATCTCAGTGACCTTCAACCCAGGCAGAGCTCAGTTAGAGAGGAAGAGAGGACAATCCAAAAGTATAGGCCAAAGATGAAAGAGAGAAAGCACACAGGTTACATTCTTTTATCCTTGACCATGTGACTAAAACCAAATCTTAGACATTCAAACTGACCAATCAGGAGACTACAGCTACCCCCATTGTTCAAAAGGTGTGAAATTTAGCAGGTCACAGCCAACACTTCTAATCTTCTTGCTTTTATTTTTTTCTTCTGACTTTCTATACTTCCTCAGATTTGAACTGAACTTATACTTCAATGCTTAAAAAATGTTTTAATTCTTTTACCATTGGCAAATGTGGTGCTCTTCTTACTACAGGTGCAGTAGGCTGGGGCTGGGGGTCGGGATGAGGCTGGGGCTGGAGATGGGACTGGGGGCCAGGCTGACTCTGCTCCATGGCCTTCTTTGCTGTTCCAGAAGCAGCAGCAGGTTGTTCCACAACCTTTTGTGCTGGTCCAGCAGAGGCAGTGGGCTGCTTAAGACAACCACAAAAATACATGTAACAATTCAGAAAGGAAACAATTTCAGTAAATAATAATAACAAAAAAATACTTGCTAAATTAATGTTACCTTTGGAGTGTGAAAGCCACAAATGCATTTCAGCACACCTCCAAGCAAGGTCATCTGGCCACGAGACTGCATCGGACATTTTTCAATCTGTATGCAATTATAACAAATTTATAACAAATGCAATGCACAATACAAGGGCATAAAATATGGCATAAAATGCTTCATTACATTTATTTATCTATTTATTAATCTCTAGAACATGAGTCATATTTTTCTTATATATATATATATATATATATATATATATATATATATATATATATATATACATACATACAATACAGTTACACACCATTCATTTACTATCCCTTCCCCCACCTTTTCAAATCTCTGTATCTAACAGTACTCAAAAGTCTTTAATGGAGCTTTTCTTTAACAGTATGACATAAATCTTAAAATACCTGCAACATTACCAACATAAATATCTATAAACAATAATGACACCTGGTTTACATTAGTGAAAACCATAAAATAACGCAACCATCACATTACATTGTTCTAATGAATGAGATCAGGTACATGTTTGTATTGAGGCCTAATATGTTGTTCTGTTATGCAAATACATTAAACAAAGAGACTATATTAATGTTCAATAATACAAGTCAACAATAAACAACTTTTTTATTGCTCTATCAGGCAAAGGTAACAAACTCACACTCACCCTTTGATAAATCTCGTACCACTTCTTCTGTCGAGGGGCTGGCCTGTTACCCTCATTTGATGGCCAAATTCCTGTGCTGGCAAACTTTTTTAGACGTGAAACCCATTCAGCGTCCGACATCGCTTTATGCGATTTTGTTGGTTTGCCAGACATTTTTTCTCGCACTCGATGAAACAGTTTTAAAATAAAAAATAAAAATTATACACTCATTTGGAAAAATACATAAAACATAAAGAAGTTTTCAATTAGACCATGTTCTTACCTGTTGTAGTCCGTGATAATGCTGTACTTGGTTATAAAAATACAATTTCGCTGTTTTCTGTAAAAATGATGCTGAACTCCGTAGCAATGATGCTCGTCGTAGGTCATGAACTTCAGTACTGAACTTTTTTGACCTCTGACACGCCCCCTGAGGATATGTCATTCTTTCGTACACCTTCGGCTCGGTTCGGCAACTTGATTGACACCTGACTAGAACGCTGACTCCTCCGCCTAGCGGCAATACGCGAAAACGTGCCGTCGACATTCTCTTCTACTCTGATTGGTCAAATGTCGAAAATGTTAAGAAAATGTTAAGAATAGCGCTTTATGATTGGCTGGAAATGTTGAAGCGCTTCGACGCGATTGGCCCAAATGTTATAGTGCTTCGACGTGATTGGCTGCGCAGTTCAACATTGCTCGACATTTCCAAAATATTGTCGGACTATCCTTCGGCAGCTGGCGTTCAGGTCGCAGTCTCCCCTGGAGGCGTGGGTTCGAATCCCACTTCTGACAGACTTAAGTTTCTGCTGCGGACAACAGCTACGGTCTTCAGCCGCAAGGCTGTAACTTTGCCAACTTTGCCTTGTGTCAGGGCATTAACTTTGCCAAAGCACCACATTTCAGTCGACGTCAGAATAAGTATAAAGTGGCAGTAACTTCCGTTAAACTTGAGAATTACTCCGTTTTATCGTTTGTGCGACGTCACTCCTTCCCCGATACCAAGTTGCAGGCACTTTTAAAGAATGCCTTGAAAGACTATGTCAAGTCGTAATAGAATCGAGTCAATATTTCCTTAAGATGAAGGCAACATTGCTTTAAGGTTCACGAAAGCTTGCCTTCCCATTAATAGGGAATTTCATTTCCAATGCCAGCATGATATTACCCTTAAGAAAACCTCACAAGAACACCGCCACATGTTACATGAATACGACAGGGATGGTATTCCTGCATTCATTCAGCATTAGCCCAGCGTGAACACTGAATTTCGATTATATTGCATGTCAAAGGGTGGCCTAGGACTGAATGCAATGTCGCTGGATGGGATTTAGGGAATTTACCTGGAAACTCACAGTTTCTCCCGCAATGTCGTGTCGTCCACCCTTCAGATGAGCTGTGGCCTTTTTCCCTCAGGCGAAGGAGACAAGCAGGCGGACGGGAACAGAGAAGCCCGCTCTGTCGTGTAAGCGCTCTCAGCTATCAAAAGGCACCACGCTGCCCCGTGTGAGGCTCGAACTCACGACCTTCAGGTTATGAGACTGACACGCTGCCTAACTGCGCCAACGAGGCCGGCGGGATGACCGGTCTGAAATGCGAAGCGCTAGCGTGTCGGTGCCTGCCTGCAGGGCGTAGATCCAAAAGCTGCGTTCAGGTCGCAGTCTCCTCTGGAGGTGTGGGTGCGAATCCCACTTTTCCGACAGAACTGTCCTTTGTCCTTTGGCTTCGGATAACAGCTACAGTCTTCAGCGCTTGGCAGAACATGTGGAGCTATGTTTGAATCGAATCAACATTTCGTTAGGGATTCAGACCACAAGCTGGGTGTAGCCGCAACGGGTCAGCTCCCACCACGCAAGCGTGTCAGGATGGCCGAGCGGTCTAAGGCGCTGCGTTCAGGTCGCAGTCTCCCCTGGAGGCGTGGGTTCGAATCCCACTTCTGACAGACTTAAGTTTCGGCTACGGACAACAGCTACGGTCTTCAGCCGCAAGGCTGTAACTTTGCCAACTTTGCCTTGTGTCAGGGCATTAACTTTGCCAAAGCACCACATTTCAGTCGACGTCAGAATTAGTATAAAGTGGCAGTAACTTCCGTTAAACTTGAGAATTACTCCGTTTTATCGTTTGTGCGACGTCACTCCTTCCCCGATACCAAGTTGCAGGCACTTTTAAAGAATGCCTTGAAAGACTATGTCAAGTCGTAATAGAATCGAGTCAATATTTCCTTAAGATGAAGGCAACATTGCTTTAAGGTTCACGAAAGCTTGCCTTCCCATTAATAGGGAATTTCATTTCCAATGCCAGCATGATATTACCCTTAAGAAAACCTCACAAGAACACCGCCACATGTTACATGAATACGACAGGGATGGTATTCCTGCATTCATTCAGCATTAGCCCAGCGTGAACACTGAATTTCGATTATATTGCATGTCAAAGGGTGGCCTAGGACTGAATGCAATGTCGCTGGATGGTATTTAGGGAATTTACCTGGAAACTCACAGTTTCTCCCGCAATGTCGTGTCGTCCACCCTTCAGATGAGCTGTGGCCTTTTTCCCTCAGGCGAAGGAGACAAGCAGGCGGACGGGAACAGAGAAGCCCGCTCTGTCGTGTAAGCGCTCTCAGCTATCAAAAGGCACCACGCTGCCCCGTGTGAGGCTCGAACTCACGACCTTCAGATTATGAGACTGACGCGCTGCCTAACTGCGCCAACGAGGCCGGCGGGATGACCGGTCTGAAATGCGAAGCGCTAGCGTGTCGGTGCCTGCCTACAGGGCGTAGATCCAAAAGCTGCGTTCAGGTCGCAGTCTCCTCTGGAGGTGTGGGTTCGAATCCCACTTTTCCGACAGAACTGTCCTTTGTCCTTTGGCTTCGGATAACAGCTACAGTCTTCAGCGCTTGGCAGAACATGTGGAGCTATATTTGAATCGAATCAACATTTCGTTAGGGATTCAGACCACAAGCTGGGTGTAGCCGCAACGGGTCAGCTCCCACCACGCAAGCGTGTCAGGATGGCCGAGCGGTCTAAGGCGCTGCGTTCAGGTCGCAGTCTCCCCTGGAGGCGTGGGTTTGAATCACACTTCTGACAGACTTAAGTTTCGGCTACGGACAACAGCTACGGTCTTCAGCCGCAAGGCTGTAACTTTGCCAACTTTGCCTTGTGTCAGGGCATTAACTTTGCCAAAGCACCACATTTCAGTCGACGTCAGAATTAGTATAAAGTGGCAGTAACGCCGACGGGCGTTCCGTTAAACTTGAGAATTACTCCGTTTTATCGTTTGTGCGACGTCACTCCTTCCCCGATACCAAGTTGCAGGCACTTTTAAAGAATGCCTTGAAAGACTATGTCAAGTCGTAATAGAATCGAGTCAATATTTCCTTAAGATGAAGGCAACATTGCTTTAAGGTTCACGAAAGCTTGCCTTCCCATTAATAGGGAATTTCATTTCCAATGCCAGCATGATATTACCCTTAAGAAAACCTCACAAGAACACCGCCACATGTTACATGAATACGACAGGGATGGTATTCCTGCATTCATTCAGCATTAGCCCAGCGTGAACACTGAATTTCGATTATATTGCATGTCAAAGGGTGTCCTAGGACTGAATGCAATGTCGCTGGATGGTATTTAGGGAATTTACCTGGAAACTCACAGTTTCTCCCGCAATGTCGTGTCGTCCACCCTTCAGATGAGCTGTGGCCTTTTTCCCTCAGGCGAAGGAGACAAGCAGGCGGACGGGAACAGAGAAGCCCGCTCTGTCGTGTAAGCGCTCTCAGCTATCAAAAGGCACCACGCTGCCCCGTGTGAGGCTCGAACTCACGACCTTCAGGTTATGAGACTGACACGCTGCCTAACTGCGCCAACGAGGCCGGCGGGATGACCGGTCTGAAATGCGAAGCGCTAGCGTGTCGGTGCCTGCCTGCAGGGCGTAGATCCAAAAGCTGCGTTCAGGTCGCAGTCTCCTCTGGAGGTGTTGGTTCGAATCCCACTTTTCCAACAGAACTGTCCTTTGTCCTTTGGCTTCGGATAACAGCTACAGTCTTCAGCGCTTGGCAGAACATGTGGAGCTATATTTGAATCGAATCAAAATTTCGTTAGGGATTCAGACCACAAGCTGGGTGTAGCCGCAACGGGTCAGCTCCCACGACGCAAGCGTGTCAGGATGGCCGAGCGGTCTAAGGCGCTGCGTTCAGGTCGCAGTCTCCGCTGGAGGCGTGGGTTCAAATCCCACCCCTGACAGACTTAATTTTCGGCTACGGACAACAGCTACGGTCTTCAGCCGCAAGGCTGTAACTTTGCCAACTTTGCCTTGTGTCAGGGCATTAACTTTGCCAAAGCACCACATTTCAGTCGACGTCAGAATTAGTATAAAGTGGCAATAACGCCGACGGGCGTTCCGTTAAACTTGAGAATTACTCCGTTGTATCGTTTGTGCGACGTCACTCCTTCCCCGATACCAAGTTGCAGGCACTTTTAAAGAATGCCTTGAAAGACTATGTCAAGTCGTAATAGAATCGAGTCAATATTTCCTTAAGATGAAGGCAACATTGCTTTAAGGTTCACGAAAGCTTGCCTTCCCATTAATAGGGAATTTCATTTCCAATGCCAGCATGATATTACCCTTAAGAAAACCTCACAAGAACACCGCCACATGTTACATGAATACGACAGGGATGGTATTCCTGCATTCATTCAGCATTAGCCCAGCGTGAACACTGAATTTCGATTATATTGCATGTCAAAGGGTGGCCTAGGACTGAATGCAATGTCGCTGGATGGGATTTAGGGAATTTACCTGGAAACTCACAGTTTCTCCCGCAATGTCGTGTCGTCCACCCTTCAGATGAGCTGTGGCCTTTTTCCCTCAGGCGAAGGAGACAAGCAGGCGGACGGGAACAGAGAAGCCCGCTCTGTCGTGTAAGCGCTCTCAGCTATCAAAAGGCACCACGCTGCCCCGTGTGAGGCACGACCTTCAGATTATGAGACTGACGCGCTGCCTAACTGCGCCAACGAGGCCGGCGGGATGACCGGTCTGAAATGCGAAGCGCTAGCGTGTCGGTGCCTGCCTGCAGGGCGTAGATCCAAAAGCTGCGTTCAGGTCGCAGTCTCCTCTGGAGGTGTGGGTTCGAATCCCACTTTTCCGACAGAACTGTCCTTTGTCCTTTGGCTTCGGATAACAGCTACAGTCTTCAGCGCTTGGCAGAACATGTGGAGCTATATTTGAATCGAATCAACATTTCGTTAGGGATTCAGACCACAAGCTGGGTGTAGCCGCAACGGGTCAGCTCCCACCACGCAAGCGTGTCAGGATGGCCGAGCGGTCTAAGGCGCTGCGTTCAGGTCGCAGTCTCCCCTGGAGGCGTGGGTTCGAATCCCACTTCTGACAGACTTAAGTTTCGGCTACGGACAACAGCTACGGTCTTCAGCCGCAAGGCTGTAACTTTGCCAACTTTGCCTTGTGTCAGGGCATTAACTTTGCCAAAGCACCACATTTCAGTCGACGTCAGAATTAGTATAAAGTGGCAGTAACTTCCGTTAAACTTGAGAATTACTCCGTTTTATCGTTTGTGCGACGTCACTCCTTCCCCGATACCAAGTTGCAGGCACTTTTAAAGAATGCCTTGAAAGACTATGTCAAGTCGTAATAAAATCGAGTCAATATTTCCTTAAGATGAAGGCAACATTGCTTTAAGGTTCACGAAAGCTTGCCTTCCCATTAATAGGGAATTTCATTTCCAATGCCAGCATGATATTACCCTTAAGAAAACCTCACAAGAACACCGCCACATGTTACATGAATACGACAGGGATGGTATTCCTGCATTCATTCAGCATTAGCCCAGCGTGAACACTGAATTTCGATTATATTGCATGTCAAAGGGTGGCCTAGGACTGAATGCAATGTCGCTGGATGGTATTTAGGGAATTTACCTGGAAACTCACAGTTTCTCCCGCAATGTCGTGTCGTCCACCCTTCAGATGAGCTGTGGCCTTTTTCCCTCAGGCGAAGGAGACAAGCAGGCGGACGGGAACAGAGAAGCCCGCTCTGTCGTGTTAGCGCTCTCAGCTATCAAAAGGCACCACGCTGCCCCGTGTGAGGCTCGAACTCACGACCTTCAGATTATGAGACTGACGCGCTGCCTAACTGCGCCAACGAGGCCGGCGGGATGACCGGTCTGAAATGCGAAGCGCTAGCGTGTCGGTGCCTGCCTGCAGGGCGTAGATCCAAAAGCTGCGTTCAGGTCGCAGTCTCCTCTGGAGGTGTTGGTTCGAATCCCACTTTTCCAACAGAACTGTCCTTTGTCCTTTGGCTTCGGATAACAGCTACAGTCTTCAGCGCTTGGCAGAACATGTGGAGCTATATTTGAATCGAATCAAAATTTCGTTAGGGATTCAGACCACAAGCTGGGTGTAGCCGCAACGGGTCAGCTCCCACGACGCAAGCGTGTCAGGATGGCCGAGCGGTCTAAGGCGCTGCGTTCAGGTCGCAGTCTCCGCTGGAGGCGTGGGTTCGAATCCCACCCCTGACAGACTTAATTTTCGGCTACGGACAACAGCTACGGTCTTCAGCCGCAAGGCTGTAACTTTGCCAACTTTGCCTTGTGTCAGGGCATTAACTTTGCCAAAGCACCACATTTCAGTCGACGTCAGAATTAGTATAAAGTGGCAATAACGCCGACGGGCGTTCCGTTAAACTTGAGACTTACTCCGTTGTATCGTTTGTGCGACGTCACTCCTTCCCCGATACCAAGTTGCAGGCACTTTTAAAGAATGCCTTGAAAGACTATGTCAAGTCGTAATAGAATCGAGTCAATATTTCCTTAAGATGAAGGCAACATTGCTTTAAGGTTCACGAAAGCTTGCCTTCCCATTAATAGGGAATTTCATTTCCAATGCCAGCATGATATTACCCTTAAGAAAACCTCACAAGAACACCGCCACATGTTACATGAATACGACAGGGATGGTATTCCTGCATTCATTCAGCATTAGCCCAGCGTGAACACTGAATTTCGATTATATTGCATGTCAAAGGGTGGCCTAGGACTGAATGCAATGTCGCTGGATGGGATTTAGGGAATTTACCTGGAAACTCACAGTTTCTCCCGCAATGTCGTGTCGTCCACCCTTCAGATGAGCTGTGGCCTTTTTCCCTCAGGCGAAGGAGACAAGCAGGCGGACGGGAACAGAGAAGCCCGCTCTGTCGTGTAAGCGCTCTCAGCTATCAAAAGGCACCACGCTGCCCCGTGTGAGGCACGACCTTCAGATTATGAGACTGACGCGCTGCCTAACTGCGCCAACGAGGCCGGCGGGATGACCGGTCTGAAATGCGAAGCGCTAGCGTGTCGGTGCCTGCCTGCAGGGCGTAGATCCAAAAGCTGCGTTCAGGTCGCAGTCTCCTCTGGAGGTGTGGGTTCGAATCCCACTTTTCCGACAGAACTGTCCTTTGTCCTTTGGCTTCGGATAACAGCTACAGTCTTCAGCGCTTGGCAGAACATGTGGAGCTATATTTGAATCGAATCAACATTTCGTTAGGGATTCAGACCACAAGCTGGGTGTAGCCGCAACGGGTCAGCTCCCACCACGCAAGCGTGTCAGGATGGCCGAGCGGTCTAAGGCGCTGCGTTCAGGTCGCAGTCTCCCCTGGAGGCGTGGGTTCGAATCCCACTTCTGACAGACTTAAGTTTCGGCTACGGACAACAGCTACGGTCTTCAGCCGCAAGGCTGTAACTTTGCCAACTTTGCCTTGTGTCAGGGCATTAACTTTGCCAAAGCACCACATTTCAGTCGACGTCAGAATTAGTATAAAGTGGCAGTAACTTCCGTTAAACTTGAGAATTACTCCGTTTTATCGTTTGTGCGACGTCACTCCTTCCCCGATACCAAGTTGCAGGCACTTTTAAAGAATGCCTTGAAAGACTATGTCAAGTCGTAATAGAATCGAGTCAATATTTCCTTAAGATGAAGGCAACATTGCTTTAAGGTTCACGAAAGCTTGCCTTCCCATTAATAGGGAATTTCATTTCCAATGCCAGCATGATATTACCCTTAAGAAAACCTCACAAGAACACCGCCACATGTTACATGAATACGACAGGGATGGTATTCCTGCATTCATTCAGCATTAGCCCAGCGTGAACACTGAATTTCGATTATATTGCATGTCAAAGGGTGGCCTAGGACTGAATGCAATGTCGCTGGATGGTATTTAGGGAATTTACCTGGAAACTCACAGTTTCTCCCGCAATGTCGTGTCGTCCACCCTTCAGATGAGCTGTGGCCTTTAGCAGGCGGACGGGAACAGAGAAGCCCGCTCTGTCGTGTTAGCGCTCTCAGCTATCAAAAGGCACCACGCTGCCCCGTGTGAGGCTCGAACTCACGACCTTCAGATTATGAGACTGACGCGCTGCCTAACTGCGCCAACGAGGCCGGCGGGATGACTGGTCTGAAATGCGAAGCGCTAGCGTGTCGGTGCCTGCCTGCAGGGCGTAGATCCAAAAGCTGCGTTCAGGTCGCAGTCTCCTCTGGAGGTGTGGGTTCGAATCCCACTTTTCCGACAGAACTGTCCTTTGTCCTTTGGCTTCGGATAACAGCTACAGTCTTCAGCGCTTGGCAGAACATGTGGAGCTATATTTGAATCGAATCAACATTTCGTTAGGGATTCAGACCACAAGCTGGGTGTAGCCGCAACGGGTCAGCTCCCACCACGCAAGCGTGTCAGGATGGCCGAGCGGTCTAAGGCGCTGCTTTCAGGTCGCAGTCTCCCCTGGAGGCGTGGGTTTGAATCACACTTCTGACAGACTTAAGTTTCGGCTACGGACAACAGCTACGGTCTTCAGCCGCAAGGCTGTAACTTTGCCAACTTTGCCTTGTGTCAGGGCATTAACTTTGCCAAAGCACCACATTTCAGTCGACGTCAGAATTAGTATAAAGTGGCAGTAACGCCGACGGGCGTTCCGTTAAACTTGAGAATTACTCCGTTTTATCGTTTGTGCGACGTCACTCCTTCCCCGATACCAAGTTGCAGGCACTTTTAAAGAATGCCTTGAAAGACTATGTCAAGTCGTAATAGAATCGAGTCAATATTTCCTTAAGATGAAGGCAACATTGCTTTAAGGTTCACGAAAGCTTGCCTTCCCATTAATAGGGAATTTCATTTCCAATGCCAGCATGATATTACCCTTAAGAAAACCTCACAAGAACACCGCCACATGTTACATGAATACGACAGGGATGGTATTCCTGCATTCATTCAGCATTAGCCCAGCGTGAACACTGAATTTCGATTATATTGCATGTCAAAGGGTGGCCTAGGACTGAATGCAATGTCGCTGGATGGGATTTAGGGAATTTACCTGGAAACTCACAGTTTCTCCCGCAATGTCGTGTCGTCCACCCTTCAGATGAGCTGTGGCCTTTTTCCCTCAGGCGAAGGAGACAAGCAGGCGGACGGGAACAGAGAAGCCCGCTCTGTCGTGTAAGCGCTCTCAGCTATCAAAAGGCACCACGCTGCCCCGTGTGAGGCACGACCTTCAGATTATGAGACTGACGCGCTGCCTAACTGCGCCAACGAGGCCGGCGGGATGACCGGTCTGAAATGCGAAGCGCTAGCGTGTCGGTGCCTGCCTGCAGGGCGTAGATCCAAAAGCTGCGTTCAGGTCGCAGTCTCCTCTGGAGGTGTGGGTTCGAATCCCACTTTTCCGACAGAACTGTCCTTTGTCCTTTGGCTTCGGATAACAGCTACAGTCTTCAGCGCTTGGCAGAACATGTGGAGCTATATTTGAATCGAATCAACATTTCGCTAGGGATTCAGACCACAAGCTGGGTGTAGCCGCAACGGGTCAGCTCCCACCACGCAAGCGTGTCAGGATGGCCGAGCGGTCATAGGCGCTGCGTTCAGGTCGCAGTCTCCCCTGGAGGCGTGGGTTTGAATCCCACTTCTGACAGACTTAAGTTTCGGCTACGGACAACAGCTACGGTCTTCAGCCGCAAGGCTGTAACTTTGCCAACTTTGCCTTGTGTCAGGGCATTAACTTTGCCAAAGCACCACATTTCAGTCGACGTCAGAATTAGTATAAAGTGGCAGTAACTTCCGTTAAACTTGAGAATTACTCCGTTTTATCGTTTGTGCGACGTCACTCCTTCCCCGATACCAAGTTGCAGGCACTTTTAAAGAATGCCTTGAAAGACTATGTCAAGTCGTAATAGAATCGAGTCAATATTTCCTTAAGATGAAGGCAACATTGCTTTAAGGTTCACGAAAGCTTGCCTTCCCATTAATAGGGAATTTCATTTCCAATGCCAGCATGATATTACCCTTAAGAAAACCTCACAAGAACACCGCCACATGTTACATGAATACGACAGGGATGGTATTCCTGCATTCATTCAGCATTAGCCCAGCGTGAACACTGAATTTCGATTATATTGCATGTCAAAGGGTGGTCTAGGACTGAATGCAATGTCGCTGGATGGTATTTAGGGAATTTACCTGGAAACTCACAGTTTCTCCCGCAATGTCGTGTCGTCCACCCTTCAGATGAGCTGTGGCCTTTTTCCCTCAGGCGAAGGAGACAAGCAGGCGGACGGGAACAGAGAAGCCCGCTCTGTCGTGTAAGCGCTCTCAGCTATCAAAAGGCACCACGCTGCCCCGTGTGAGGCTCGAACTCACGACCTTCAGATTATGAGACTGACGCGCTGCCTAACTGCGCCAACGAGGCCGGCGGGATGACCGGTCTGAAATGCGAAGCGCTAGCGTGTCGGTGCCTGCCTGCAGGGCGTAGATCCAAAAGCTGCGTTCAGGTCGCAGTCTCCTCTGGAGGTGTGGGTTCGAATCCCACTTTTCCGACAGAACTGTCCTTTGTCCTTTGGCTTCGGATAACAGCTACAGTCTTCAGCGCTTGGCAGAACATGTGGAGCTATATTTGAATCGAATCAACATTTCGTTAGGGATTCAGACCACAAGCTGGGTGTAGCCGCAACGGGTCAGCTCCCACTGCGCAAGCGTGTCAGGATGGCCGAGCGGTCTAAGGCGCTGCGTTCAGGTCGCAGTCTCCCCTGGAGGCGTGGGTTTGAATCACACTTCTGACAGACTTAAGTTTAGGCTACGGACAACAGCTACGGTCTTCAGCCGCAAGGCTGTAACTTTGCCAACTTTGCCTTGTGTCAGGGCATTAACTTTGCCAAAGCACCACATTTCAGTCGACGTCAGAATTAGTATAAAGTGGCAGTAACGCCGACGGGCGTTCCGTTAAACTTGAGAATTACTCCGTTTTATCGTTTGTGCGACGTCACTCCTTCCCCGATACCAAGTTGCAGGCACTTTTAAAGAATGCCTTGAAAGACTATGTCAAGTCGTAATAGAATCGAGTCAATATTTCCTTAAGATGAAGGCAACATTGCTTTAAGGTTCACGAAAGCTTGCCTTCCCATTAATAGGGAATTTCATTTCCAATGCCAGCATGATATTACCCTTAAGAAAACCTCACAAGAACACCGCCACATGTTACATGAATACGACAGGGATGGTATTCCTGCATTCATTCAGCATTAGCCCAGCGTGAACACTGAATTTCGATTATATTGCATGTCAAAGGGTGGCCTAGGACTGAATGCAATGTCGCTGGATGGTATTTAGGGAATTTACCTGGAAACTCACAGTTTCTCCCGCAATGTCGTGTCGTCCACCCTTCAGATGAGCTGTGGCCTTTTTCCCTCAGGCGAAGGAGACAAGCAGGCGGACGGGAACAGAGAAGCCCGCTCTGTCGTGTAAGCGCTCTCAGCTATCAAAAGGCACCACGCTGCCCCGTGTGAGGCTCGAACTCACGACCTTCAGATTATGAGACTGACGCGCTGCCTAACTGCGCCAACGAGGCCGGCGGGATGACCGGTCTGAAATGCGAAGCGCTAGCGTGTCGGTGCCTGCCTGCAGGGCGTAGATCCAAAAGCTGCGTTCAGGTCGCAGTCTCCTCTGGAGGTGTGGGTTCGAATCCCACTTTTCCGACAGAACTGTCCTTTGTCCTTTGGCTTCGGATAACAGCTACAGTCTTCAGCGCTTGGCAGAACATGTGGAGCTATATTTGAATCGAATCAACATTTCGTTAGGGATTCAGACCACAAGCTGGGTGTAGCCGCAACGGGTCAGCTCCCACCACGCAAGCGTGTCAGGATGGCCGAGCGGTCCAAGGCGCTGCGTTCAAGCTGGGGAACAATAGTCCGTCAAAGACGGGGAAGAAGGGAAGAAAAGGGGGAAGGAAGAAAAGGAGAAAGGGAAGAAGAAAGGGAAAAAATGACGAAAAGAAAGGGTGAAATGTGACGTTAGAACATATTACTTCCTTAGCATGCACGCTACGATACATTTTCAGGTTTCTTTGTGCGTGAAAATCGCGCATTTATATTACACTGTTTCCTATTGCAGGCGCTCACCAAGACCGGGGTTCGAATCCAGATAAAGGCACCTTTTTGTATTGTTATTGTTATATTGTTAATTTCATTAAATAAATGCAATTTTTAAGGTTAATAAAATGTACATATGTACAATTCTTCCATGAAAAATAAAGAATGCCAATGGAACTGTGGTATTGTTGATGTTATTATTACTTATTATTTTGTAGTTATTGTATTAATATTATTTATTCTGATTAAGCATAATATTATTCTTTGTTTAATTGATATTACTTATTCTGATTAGGAGTTTTGTATGTTACCTTCATTCAAGACACTTACAAATATGTTATTTGTATTGAAAAAAAGATAGTAATTAGAATAAAATAGTCATTAATATGTTTTTTAATTTACAATCATGCCAACAGAACAGTAATGAATTTTAAATAAATACAATTATATTAACTATTAAATAAGTTTTCAATCAACAATAAATTAAAAGGGAAATAAAATGAAAATAAAAACAGAAATCAAAAAGCAACAATTTACCAGTTTGTTTTTGTTTTACAATTATTCCAACAATACAGTAATGCATATTAAATAAAATAAAATATTAAATAAGTTTTCAAACAACAATAAATTAAAATGAAAATAAAAGTAAAAGTAAAAAACAAAAAGCAATAATTTGCCAGTTTATTTTTATTTTACAATTATTCCAACAATACAGTAATGAATATTAAATAAATAAAATTAAATATTGAATAAGTTTTCAAACAACAATAAATGAAAAGGAAAATAAAATGAAAATAAAAGTAAAAAACAAAAAGCAATAATTTGACAATTTGTTTTCATTTTATAATCCAGCAATACAGTAATGAATATTAAATAAATAAAATGAAATATTAAATAATTTTTCAAACAACAATAAATGAAAAGGAAAGCAAAATAAAATTAAAATAAAAGTAAAAAACAAAAAGCAATAATTTGACAATTTGTTTTTATTTTATAATTATTCCAACAATACAGTAATGGATATTAAATAAATCAAATTAAAAATTAAATAGGTTTTCAAACAACAATTAATGAAAATGCAAATAAAATGAAAATAAAAGTAAAAAACTAAAAGCAATAATTTGACAATTTGTTTTTATTTTATAATTATTCCAACAATACAGTAATGAATATTAAATGAATAAAATGAAATATTAAATACGTTTTCAAACAACAATAAATGAAAAGGAAAATAAAATGAAAATAAAAGTAAAAAACAAAAAGCAATAACTTTCCAGTTTGTTTTTTTTTTATAATTATTCCAACAATACAGTAATGAATATTAAGTAAATCAAAATTAAATATGAATTAGGTATTCAAACAACAATAAATGAAAAGGCAAATAAAATGAAAATAAAAGTAAAAAACAAAAAGCAATCATTTCCCAGTTTGTTTTTATTTTACAATTATTCCAACAATACAGTAATGAATATTAAATAAATAAAATTAAATATGAATTAGGTATTCAAACAACAATAAATGAAAAGGCAAATAAAATGAAAATAAAAGTAAAAAACAAAAAGCAATCATTTCCCAGTTTGTTTTTATTTTACAATTATTCCAACAATACAGTAATGAATATTAAATAAATAAAATTAAATATGAATTAGGTATTCAAACAACAATAAATGAAAAGGCAAATTAATTGAAAATAAAAGTAAAAAACAAAAAGCTATAATTTGCCAGTTTGTTTTTGTTTTGCAGTTGTGCCAACAGAATGGTAATGAATATTAAACAAATACAATTAAATATTAATTAGGTATTCAAAGAACAATAAATAAAAAGGGAAATAAAATGAAAATAAAAGTCAAAAACAAAAAACAATCATTTCCCAGTTTTATTTTTATTTTGCAATTATTCCAACAATACAGTAATGAATATTAAATAAATCAAATTAAATATTAAATAAGTTTACAGACAACAATAAATGAAAAGGCAAATAAAATGAAAATAAAAGTAAAAAAGAAAAAGCAATAACTTTACAGTTTGGAAAGTTTGTTTTTATTTAAAAATTATTCCAACAATACAGTAATGAATATGAAATAAATAAAATAAAAATAAATATTAATATATAATAAATATTAAATTATATAAATTATATAAGAAGTATTTAAACAACAATGAACTAAAAGGGAAATGACAAATATTAAGTTTTCAAAACCAATAAATAAGTTAAATAAAAAGTTAAGTTCTCAAAAACAAGAAATAAAAAGTTTAATAAAATATTAAATAATAGTTAAAAAAAACTACAAAAAGTTAAAAACACAAATATTTTTTTTTTACACAAATATTAACAATAGTGAACTCTTTTTGCAATATACACCACATACACACAAATATATACTTTATTTGGGAATGGTTCTCCGCATTTCCTCCAGCCACTGTTCTTTTGTAACAGTTTCAGTCTGTGGGCAGTACACCCTGCCCCTGTACTGGCTATGCCCCGTTGCACTTGTTTTAAACTGCCCACACTTCTTACAAGTGTTTGCTTCAACAGTTCTCCTGTAGGGTCTCTTGGGCATGGTTTGCGGACTGGCAGTTGGTGCAGCAGGTTGTGAACTGATGGCCTGCACAACTGTAGGCGGAATTATTGGCATCCCCTGGACAAATGGGATTCCCTGAACCATCGCCATTCCCTGGACCATTGGCAGTCTTTGGACCACTTGCAGACCCTGTAGCACTGGCAAACCCTGAAGCATTGGCACTCCCTGAAAACTTGGTCCTGTTGATAGGACTATGTTGGGTAGCATCTGTGCTGATGCTCCAGGTGCTGATGGCGTAACTGACACAGGACTCTGTGCTGGTGCCTTGGGTCTGAGAGGGGGTCGCCCAGAAGAACCCTGCCTCTGCTTTGCTTGACCTGCCGTGCTCTCTGGTAGCTTGTACTGGTGCTGCTCCGCTGGTTGTTCTGTCTCAGTTCGTAGACGCTTGGCAGCCTGGAGAGGCTCCTGAGCTTCAGGGAGGGACTGAGGCAACTGAATGCCCTGAAGCAGCACAGACAGCTCCTGCTTTTTCTGTCTGTTGTTGTGCCACTGAATCAGGGTGTTCTGGTTAACCTCCACCAGCTGCAGTGATGTTCCTTCCATCACCAAACTGTTGCCCAGTACAAGCTGCCTTATCCTTCTGTAGTCTTGAAGGATCAGAGACCATCTTGACAGCGCTCCCTTGCCTTTTCTTTTGGGGCTTGGGTGAACAGTGCAAAGCCTGATGAAGATGGTCTCCACCAGGCGGCAACAGTCAGGCCATTGTGCAGGTGCGCTGCTTGCACCCAGCACACATCTGGTGGTGCTCTCTACTCCAGGGGTTTGAGTGGGCCTCTTAGGTACTCTGAAGCGTCCACTCAGCAGTCTCTTCTGATGTCGAGCTGCATACACCACCCGTTGCTTGTCCTGGTCATCCAAGCTCTGCCAAAGTGCAATTATGGTGTTGGCCTCCTGGTTGGTCAGGCTGAGGGCTGTGTGACCCCGGAGATCCACCAGATATTCTGCCAATCTGTCCACATGTTGATAACCAGGGACATTTTGGCTGTCAACGGCCTATTAAAAAACACCAACACCAACATTATAATGTTTATCAGTGGGAAGCTGTTTTGGCACCTTCTTTAAAGTATAAAACACAATGGAAAGAAAGCTGACTTGACATTATGTGTATTTGCAGCTTATTAATGACTTTGATGTTGTTTGTAGGGGTGCACCGATCCGATATTAGGATTGGATATCGGCCCCGATATTAAAAAAATAGCTGGATCGGGGATCGGAAGAATTAACAGATCCACGGGGCTCTTTTTTATTTTCTTCCTCCATTTCTACTACTACATTTTATTTATTTAAATTTATTTTGAGAAGTTTGATTACATTCTATTTTCGATTTGAATGCACAATTGTTCTTTAAATAACAAATAAATAAGTATTCAATACATTACATGTGTTTTGTCTTAGTTAGGAAAGTAATGTTTAGTTAGGAAAGTTTGGTGCCTGTAGTTTCTTCTACATGGTGGAAGGAAGGTATAAGGTTGAATGTATGCAGTTTATTATTAATTCAACAATGGTATCGGATCGGTATCGGGTAGATATACCGACAGATATACAAAGCCCAGGTATCGGTATCGGGACTGAGAAAGTCGGATAGGTGCATCCCTAGTTGTTTGATCTTTTAAATGTTGTTTCATCTTGCACTTACCATCTCTTCATCATCTTTCTGACCAGCATCCTCTGGCTCTGAGGGAAGAGGTGAAACAGATGTTTCAGATGGGACAGGTGAGACAGCAGTCCCTGAGGGTCCAGGTGATGTGGGAGACTGTGAGAGGCCTTGTGTAGGGTCAGGGACTGGTGAAGGGGATGGAGAGCCCAGTACAGAAGTACCACTAAGTGCAAGTGTGGAAGAGGGTGGTGACAAGTCAGCCTCCAGATCAGTAATGGTCTGATCCTCGCTGATGTCACAGAAGCCCTCATCTTCATCTCGCTCCTCCACACTGAGGTCTTCAATGAGCTCTGCGTTCTGCTCGGAGTCTGGATTCATGTCCTGCAGTGCCTGACCTGTCTGCTGAAACAGATACTGGACTCCAATGAGCTCACCTGAAATTAAAATAATAAACAAACAGGAATTAAATACAATGCTGAATCATTGAGGAGGAAAAAAACATATGCAAAAACACATAATGCAACACAATACAAATGATAATTGAGAGACGTACAAATAAATATTCCTCCATAACCTATTGTATCATATTAGATACTTACATGTAACATGATTTTCCTAATGCCTTTTTCTTGATTAAAAGTATAAACTATCAATAAAGTTTGGATAATGTCGATAATTTAAAAGCCTTAGAAATTTGCATATCAATCATGACAGTAGACTTTGTAGAGTTAAATATATAGACAGAGATTACACAGAAATTCTAAGTTCATTAACAATAACACTTTTTCTTACCGGTGTAACAGGCAGGGGAACAAAATGTTGGAACCACTTTCTTGCCAAACAGCTTTTCATAGTTGCTGTTTACACAGTGAACAAGTTCTCCTGTGTAGCTGCATAAAGCTGATGGTTCTGCTGACAATGAAGCAGCCTCCCTGTCCTGGTTCCACCGGTGTAGTCCCTCCAGCAGATAAATCTGAAAGTTAAGACTGTTTGCACTGGTCCCTGTTAATGGACACAACAGTGTAAAGGTGAGTGTTAAAGAAACACAAAAGACAAGTAATGTGTTTTATATATATACATACATATATATATATATATATATATATATATATATATATACATATACATATACACATACATATATATATATATTATATATATGCACAGGGAGTGTGACAGAGACATACCTGGGATGAAACGGTTCAGGTGTAGGTGAAAGGACTCGAGAGAAGTGGAGCCTCTGGCACATCTGTATGTCGTTAGAAGCACACCTCCCTTGGTTAAGCTTCCAGTCTCTATATAGAGCACAACACCAGGGGGGTCTTGGATGCACTTTACATGCTTCTTCTGGACACTCCAGATGTGCTCCATCCTTTTTTGATCCAGGAGAGGAACACCCAGGGAGTCATTGCCCTTGCTGCTCAAGAGCTCTGTAAACAGCCGTTCAAGGAGAAGGATGGTAGTCTCCTCTCCGCGGGTTCTCCTCCGGCAATGTAGAGCCAGCTCATTCCTGGTAAGATGCTTGTTGACATCTTCATCTGCCAGCGAAGGCCAACCCTGGGAGATCAATAGCGCTCTCTTTGCTTTGCGAAGCACTGAGAGATCAGCTGCATCCCATTCAAAGATGCACGCTGATAGCCGCGACATGAAGATGGGGTACAGCTGATGGGCATCAGTTGTACACCCCAGGGCAATCCTGCGCATAAAATGCCAGATGTCCAAGCGTATCATGAGATCTGGCCAACCTCTGAATCTGGTTTTCAGCTTCGTCTCGCCCACCTCAGTGCAGCACCCACAGTCCACATACAACACAGCAGGTGGATCCACACCAGCCTGTTGGTATCTTTTCACCAGACCATCTACCATCATATCCAGTCCTGCTCCTTCCTGGGCTGTCAGCACGCTCATGAGCACCTGACCAAACTCATTGCCGACAGAGGTAAGCCAGAGTCCCGTTCCCCTCGCTGTCCCAGCCAGCTTCTTGGTTATCTGTAATAAGACATGATATGGAACATGCTGTAAATGCAATCAAACATCCCACCATGTAAAATACAGATATACTGCTGTGTTGTGTATATAAACAACAGCATTAATAAACAAAAATCCACAACTAACCTTTTTAGTAGAATCCATCTTCAAGACAGAGCCATAGGTGGATGTTATCCTTGCATGGATTTCATCCAGCCTTGTTAGGATGTCTTGGCTGTACACGGTGAGTAGCCACTTGCAGCTTGGCACCACTGTAGGCTGTGGGGGTTCCTGGAATTTTACTGGCAACACTCCAGGTCGATTAAGAAAGTCGACACACTGGGTGGTGTATCGGGCCAGACGCTGGAGCCACTCCTCGCTGTGGTTTTCACGCAGCTGCTTTATCACCCGCGTGGGGCTGTTGCCTAAGCTACGCTCACGCAGTAGCCGGATGACCCGCATATCACAGGCATACCTTAGAAAAAGCAAAATACACTCATTCATATATTTTACATATTTGATTTGTAAACTATTTGCATATGTATGTGATGATGGCCTAACAACATGATGCAGAATGAAAGTGTGCTTACTTCCGCGTGAGGATAACCCGAAACTCAGAGCGATGACCCAGGTCTAGCTGTTGCAGGACTGTCTGACTCCAGGACACATGCGAGGCTCTACACTTGGTACAGATGAGGGTTTCTGTGACCATGCTGTACATTCTGTCGATGTCCAGAACCTGCCGTGCCCTTTTGTGCAGACCACCTCCTGTCAGTTGATGCCGTCCGCAGGCAGGATTGGGACAGAGAATCTTGACCCTCCACAGCTTGTACGGCATCCACAGCAGAAGTGCATGACAAAAGAATCTGTCTGGAGCTGGACCCTGATTGTAGGTAAGTGCTGGCTGTGGTGGGTAATACCAGAGCTGGAGGTCATCACGGAGCTCTGGCTTTCCCTTGGACCCCATTTTGAAAAGCCTTTTGCCAATCCACTTGTGATCTTCTGGTGGCAAGGTCTCCGACCACAAACGAGGAAGTGGAACTACAGATGGAGCTTTCAATAATGTCCCCGAAGGAAACGTCTGTGAAAGAAAAAAGACAAACCATTTAGTCAAGTAAGGTTATTGATTTAATAAGCATTTCATCAAGGCATGGCTACTTTTACATAAAATGATCATTACAATTATTGTTTTCTTTTTTGTGTTGTATTACAATGATAATTATGACAACGAAACGGATAACTTTATATTACCCATTTCTGTCTTCCAAAAAAAAAGGAATTATATATAAAATATTCTAAAGTCTTGCTTGATATATAAAAGAATACATTTTACAAACAATCTATCTTTATTTTGACACATGAATGTTAACATCTATAAATTATTTATCATTAGTAAATTAGGATTCCGTCAGCTTGACATTATTACCATAGTTTGATTGTTGTTGTTTTATCAGCTGTTTATCAGTGTTTTAAGAAACTACTGGTAATAAAAGTCAGGTAACACTTTATTTTAAGGTGTCCTTGTGACACGTTACATGTACTTACTATTATAATAACAATTATTAATGCATAAGTACATGCAAGTAACCCTAAGACAAACCCTAATCCGAACCCTAAACATTTAGTAAGTACATATAGGAAATTATATTATATTACTCAGTACTTAAATGTATAATTACACTGTAACAAAGACACCTCAAAATAAAGGGTTACACTCTATTTTAAGGTATCCTTGTTACAGTGTAATTACACATTTAAGTACTTACTAATATAAATTAACTTATTGTATTAATGTATTTACTATAGGGTTAGAATTTGATTTAGGGTCACTTGCATGTTATTAAATGTTATTATAATAGTAAGTACATGTAACATTTAATAAGGACACCTTGTGTAACCAAAAGTCATATTCAAAAAATCAGGGCATGTGAGCCTTTTCACATCTCTAGACATACTTTAAGTGAAAAAACAACAACAAAATAAATCAATTTATTTTCAAAGTGTTTGTTATGGAGTTAGAATTGTTGCATAATTCCAAATAAATACATTATGATCCACAAATAAATGTAAAGCGATTGACAAAAACAACCATATACACAAAATAAATAAAATGAGATCCACAAATAAATTCCACAAACATGAATTATATTCACAAGTAAAAAAATTCGAATTGCAAATAAAAAACATACTCACAAATATATTTTTTTAATCCTACAAACACAAATTCGACCTGCATTTATATGTGAATCGCGTACTGTGCATTTATAGATCGCTACTCGTATTTGTGGATTGCTCTCTGTGCATTTGTAAATCACTGCGCGTATTTGTGAATTTTGAAACATTTCAAGCGTCAAGACCATAGACTGTAAGGTCAAGACGCAAACTAATCCACAAATGCATGGACTCCACCCACCTTTTACTTAAGCCAATCAGATACCGGCCACGTGGGGCTGACCAATCGTTGCATGTTCTTGCTCC
Source organism: Garra rufa (assembly GCF_049309525.1). Lineage (NCBI taxonomy): Eukaryota > Metazoa > Chordata > Actinopteri > Cypriniformes > Cyprinidae > Garra > Garra rufa. Next base: position 89,967,021 of record NC_133361.1, read on the forward strand.
AACCAATCACGTTTTTACGGTGACCGTAAGGGGAAACCTTCGGTTCACTTATGTTTGTCTTGGCCACTACATTTAACTCGTGGGAACCTGATATTATGTCGTGGCCACGAGATATTAATTCGTGAAAACATCATATTATGTTAGCATATGTTATTTGTCATATTCGTTATTTTCCCCTTCATTTTGATCTCTTAACTCTCTGAATGTAGGTTCTATGACTGTGATATTTACTGGAATGCAGTTCAAAGGTTGAATGTAATATATATTGTATTTTATTTAGTCTATTAATGGACAAATATAGTGTTTCACTAAAGAGTGAATTAATCACGTAGTTTCGTTTGGAAATCATTTATCGTCAGAGTAAAATAGGCCTACATGACATTCCTTCTATTAACGTTAACTGATCGTCTTTTTTCCGTAGTTGTATTATTATTATCGTCATCATTATTATAATTATTACTATTATTATTAGCCTATTATTATTGTATATATTTTTATTTTTGTTTATATTCGTTTTCCCTCTTGATTTCTATCTCTTTACTTAACTTTCTATATGGAAATGATACTGTGTAAATGCTTGACATTTCACTGAGGAATGAATCATTCACGTAGTTTAATTTGTAAATGAAAACGTGGGCAACACACAGGCATAATTACAATCATAAAGTCATATAATATATGTCAAGCATTTTACAGTATCATTAATCATCATATAGAACGTTAAGAGATCAAAATTAAGGGGGGAAACGAATATAAACGAAAATAAAAATATATAAAATGTAGGCTAATAATAATAGTAATAAT